>NC_062526.1:23177443-23234943 GCF_022655615.1 Tachysurus fulvidraco | reverse complement strand
ATGATGCACCTTTATGGCATGAGTTACTGGAGTTACTTATTTACAGTGAAGTGCAGACAGACACTGATGCTGGAGATTATAGCCTGATGAGTTAGATAGTCAGCGACTAGTGTTTATCTCCTCAGACAGTAAACTTTACAGTCAGTGTAGAAGATAACTTGGACATTTGCATATTTGTTTTAAATGTTTATTTAAAGCTCTAATGTATTTGTGCCTGTCTCATGTCATTGCCAGTGAAGCCCAGCACGCGTTGGCCATTTCCCCGCTACCCAACAGAACCAACTATTTAATCATGAGTTCAGTGCCACCTCAAGGTGTGGTAGTTCAGGGAAGGCTGTTTCAGCACGCGCATCTGCCCTCTTCTGTTAGAAAGCCAGTCCAAAGGTACAGCACAACACATCCTGTATCCTCTGTCTGTCTCTCTCTCTCTCTTACTCTCCTTCTCTCTTTTGCTCTCCTTCTCTCTCCTACTCTCTCTCTCTCGCTTTCTCTCTCTCCCTCTCTCTCTCTCTCTCTCTCTCTCTCTCTCTCTTACTCTCTCTCACTCACTCTCTCTCTTACTCTTTCTTTCTCTCTTACTCTTGCTTTCTCTCTCTCTTACTCTTTCTTTCTCTCTTTCTCTCTCTCTCTCTCTTACTCTCTTTCTCTTACTCTCACTCTCACTATTTTTCTCTAATTTTTTTACAATGTCAACCAAAGCCTTATTTGGTTCCTGTGTCTCGAACATGACCACAGCTCTCATAGAAAGTCATTACATGCGTGTCTTCACTGGTAGGACATTAAAAGAAGAATCATGTGCTTGTAATTAAAAAAAAAAAAAAAAAAGCACAATTTTGTTTTCGAAGAAAAAAACAACAACAAAATCCAGTATTTTGGCCTAAAAAAACACGTAAAAAACTAGTCAACTGATGTGTAAAATAAATGAACGCTTGTGATCCGTAATCAGGATTTATTAATTTTTTTCACTCTTTAATTTAAATAATTATTTTTTGTAAGCTCTGTCATTCACTGCATTTAACTGTTGTAATATTCATGTTCGCATGTACTTTCTCCCATTTTATAGCAACCTTGACTTGAAAGAAAGGTGAGTCTCGTGTCGTACGCTGTTTGTCGAGCTTGCGTCGTCAGTGTCGTCTTTTCCTGGCTCCTTTAGCATGTGCTTTTAGCTATCAGCCAGCCTTTAAACGTCTCCCGCAGTCTGAATCGAATGATTTGTGTATGGAAATGCACAAATAATAGTTTGCATGCTCCAGCGACCCTTTATTAACACGCCATGCATGTTTATAACTGTGACTTTCAAAATGTTTTTCTCTCATTAGCCTACACTCATTACCCAGCACTGACAAAGTAAAAGCCGAATTCTTGAAGTGTTTGCAAAAGTATAAAAAAAGGAGCTGCGCTGTATGTGATTTTAAATGCTTTCCTCACAGATCTGACTTCACCACCCAGAGAGCCGAGCTCGACAAAATCATTCTCACCTGCCCGGAGCTCTCAGGTAAGTGTTAATGCAGAATTTTTAAATAGGACAATTTATTTAAACAAAGCAATAAAAACTACATCAGAAAGTCTGCAATTTTCAGTATTTATTTATTTATTTATTTATTTATTTTAATTTATTTGTTAAAAAATTCTCTCTTTTTGTCATCTAATTTTTCAGTACACATTATGATCAGATTTTATTTTTTTTAAATGTCTATTAAAACAAGGTTAAAGTTTACCGAGGTTTTTTTTTTTAACTGTCTAAAAGACAAGAATGATCTAAATAAATAAGCAAACTGGCGCGCTCTGCTTCAAAATTACACGCGAAAGCCATTTCAAGTCATATCCGAGCACCAGGATGCCAAATTACAGCAGTAAGACACGTTCGCCGCTTCATATAAAAAAACGTTTTAATAAGGTTTTCTTCCAGCTGGTTGTACCAGTGGTCCAGTCTGCTGGAGACAAATCCTGCCTCGTCTCTAGCCATCTGATCCGCCCTTTCAGATGGGAGGCGTGTCTCCATTTTAGCTCCGTTTTCCAGGAAGTAATGTTTCCTGGCAGCGGAAGCTTGGGTGCTCAATCAGTGCTCAAGGACGACGTGACGTTTGAGCCAGACGCCGCTGCTTTTATTTCCTCTGAACGCTCTCAGTAATTCATATCAACCTACTGACTTTTGTTCTAATTAAAGGGTAAACGATAACCTTAAACGGTTTCTGCCCTAGAAAACCGGCTTTATAATACAGCACTTCTCCCTAACACACACACGCACACAAATACACACGTCTGTTCTTCCTCCCTTCATTTCGTCTCCGTTTTTGATGAGAACGGCCTGTGCGTCTCAGGCACACGGTACACGACTGAGAGAATAAAGAAAGGAACAGAGTGTGTGTGCGCTATGTAAGACCGCACAGCCTGTGGCGATGTGTGTGTGCGCCAAACGAGTCCGAGCTCTATGGTGGTGTGCGTGTCAGCGTATATCCAGAGCGGATCATTGGCCTCTGATTAATCTGCGTCTCCTCTGAGGGACAGGAACGAGAAGAGCGGAGCTAGAAAAAGAAAAAAGGGAGACGGACAGTATCTCAGTCCTTGGGTGATTTTTTAAAAGATACAGCCTGTTCCCTTGGCAATGTGTGAGTAGAACACACAAATGGTCTAGACACGGGCAGTTGGATAACCTTTCGAAGCAGTGAGTCACGACGGATGCTTTCAGACCGTTCGCCTCCTACCGCGTCTCATTTTCAGCATGTTAGACGCACGAGATTATGTGTAAACGGCTGATTTAAGAACCTGTATGTCGTTTTTTTTTTTTTTTTTTTCCCTCTTCTCTCTCTCTCTCTCCCTCCCTCCTTTTGCCCACTATTAAACTTGTGGTACATGCAGTGTACCCTTTACTCTTTATAGAATGATATGGAGGGAAGAAAACATTAGTGTTTTGTACAACGGGTTAACCTTGATTTAGGGAAATGGCTTTCTTTTCTACAGTGTGCTCTGGAAGACCGAGGAGCCTGCTTATTATTCTGATACCGTGACAGATTTGGCACTAGGAGCAAGCCAGCAATATACCTCTTACACAGAGAGAGGGGGAGGGGGGGGTAATGTAATGTATTTCCTTTGGCAAACTGAGTAAACACTCAAAGGCTGTGTCATCACGTGTTTCTGATTTTATTAACCTTCATGCTGCCAGTTGTGAGAATTATTAGGCAGATGTATATAGAAAATGTGAAAAGTAATATTTTCTAATTTGCCTTCTTATTAGATAGCCGGCTGGTGTCCTTAACTTAAACCGTGTCTGTCATTTTCTATTTATAGAACCTGGCTCATAGCATTTTTTTTTTTTTCTGGCTCTCTGTCCTTCAGACTCTGAAACTCCGAACATAAAGAGATGCGTCCAGTCGAAGAGGCGGCCGATGTTCGAAAGCATCGGCAAGGCAGAGGTAAGGAGCGTTTAATTCAGGTCAGTGTTCACAGTGTACGGCGATGGAAGTCAAGCAGGTCACTGAGGATTTAGTGCTGAAGGGAAATTTCAATAAACCAGACATTCATGTGTGTTTACGCAAAGAATTAATAATAATAATAATAATAATAATAATAAATGGATGCAGCAGTGTCACTTTGTGTATGTGACCATGTTTAAGTTCAGCTCTACCAGACAGGTTATATTCTGGACAAACATTTGTCCATGTTCCTTTCTGAAATGCCCCAAAAGTCAAATCAAATCTTACTGCTCAGACACGGCCAGGATTCAGATTCTGACAGGATTCCAACAGTTTTCTCGTGCGTTTAAAAAAAATAAATAAATAAATAAAATAAGTAAGAAAATCTCATGTCTTAGCAGAGACACGCTGTCTTCACTAGTGAACAACTGCAATATTCCTTTCCTCTCCGTGTCTCTGACAGTCATTGCAGCCGGACGAGTACTTCACCGTATGCGGAAAGTGCAGCCAGCGAAGTGAAGACCACACGAAATGTGAAAGCTGCGGGAACCCGCTGCCCACTGAAGTGCCCCTTCTGCCTGCTGTCCCCTCCTCACCTGCCCCTCGAGTGCCTGAACGCTCCCTTCCCTCTCCTGGCTCTCCTAGCATCACTCAGCTCAGCAAGAGCTTCTACGGCGTGACCTCAGGGTCGCGCGCTGCTCACGCCGAAATGGCCATGAACCCACCAGCACGCATTAACCGAGGAGGTCTGCTGCTCCCTCACAACGGCGCTAAGCTAATCATGGGGAAGAGGCAGCCTCTCGCCAAGCAGCATGAACTCAACGACCCAAGTGAGTGCTGTTTACTCAACAGCACTGTGTCCATTCGAGCGGAGCCATTAATTGGTCAATCAGTACATCACATCATCAAAATAATTCGTGTTTATATCAAATCTAACAATCTCTAGAAAGCCCCACGATGCATCTGCAGCTGACATGCTGTGTTTATTTACAGTCGTACTGTCCAGCGACGAAGACGACGAGGCTGACAGTTCTAGCACGGGCAGCGTGAACCGGTTGGACAGCGTCTCTCCGAGGCCCGCTGACTCCGCCCACTCCTCGCCGGCACCTTCTGGTGGCAGAGTGGAAGCTGCCGTTAAAGAAGTCACAGACCACGAAGAGCACGCATGCGAATTTTTTACTGACATGGACCACAGGAATATGGTGCCCAGAAAGAACCGCTTAAAAGATCCGGTAAGGACCCCGTTTTGTCCAGTTTTGCGCAAGATCGTGCTCGTTAGCCGGTGTATATAATAATGGTTTTAATTCTGGAGGATATTTTCCTCTTAGTACTTTGCGTGTGTAGAGTGTCGATCATCTCCGAGTCAGTTTTGTTTAATATTCCAGCAGTTTCGAAACGCCTTGTGCGAAGACCCTGTGTTGAAGAAGCGGAAATTGGGTCAGACGGAGAAGTTGGAGAGCATTATTCTGGAGTGCAGGAGCGTACGGATAGGAACTCTTCGCAGGATGGTCACCAAACCCGTCATCGTAAGATTAACGCATATAACGTAAAACCTACCACACAAATAAAACACTGATGTATATAATCACTAATTTGCTCAAACACCGCACGTAGCTCACAGCACGACACCCCGGGTAGAGAAATCTACAGCAAACACACCCCTTTATGTCTCTATATGCAATCTAGTTTGTTTATATCGTATAAATGTTAAGACAATGAAGGGGGAAAAAAATATCTCAGCTACGATTTGGCTCTTATTTATTTATTTATTTAGGCAGTAAGACAGATGTTCACTGTAGCATAAAGAGACTGAGAGTAAAGCACTATTCAGACGGGACTAGTTTTACGTGGGGACGTGGGTGTAAAGTAATTATTACCAGAGCTTCTCCGTGATTTTAGTCCCGTCCGAATGCGCCATCTCGGTAATCATTACGGACAATGTCAGTAAAGATTACGGTGACTTTTACCTTCTGTAAAAATGTCCGGAAAAATTACCTCAGGTAATACTAATCCCGTCCGAATAGACCTGCTGTAAATATGTACGGTAAAATTCCGTCATTTCCTGTTTAAAAGTAGTTTTTGGCGCGTTTTGCAAGCATGGAGGCGCTTGAAACAGGAAGCAAGGAGGTTACAGCGGTGCGTAAAGCGAGTTACCCCTCCCATTTCTGCTAGTTTTACTGAGATGTCTTGTCCCGTGCGAATTGGCCAATTAATATTACAGACGTCCTGAGGTAAAATTGCGTTACTCCACGTCCCCACGTAAAACTAGTCCCGTCCGAATAGTGTTTATGACATGAAAAAGCAGCACATGCTTATTTCTCTCTTTCTTCTGTCTTTCCTGTCTTTCTCACAGTTCACAGTAGAATACATACAGCTCGAGACCGAAGGTAAGCGATCGGCAAACGGAGGTCATTCCTTTGAAAAGAGTTGCTAGTTATAAATATTAGAGAAAAAAAAAGCTTAATTCTTTATTATAGGGGTGTGTTTTGATCCTGGCCAAATAGGAAATAAAACAGGAATCTAGTGGGGGTTTTTTTGTTCACGAGAAATTCACGTGTACAGGTCAGGAGATCGACGTGATGGAGAAAGTGCGCCTCAGGTCGTCGGAGCTGACGAGCTGCGAGTGGTGCTGCGTCAGGAAGCTGCCTGTCCTCTTTTTCCAGACCAGCGACAGCGAGTGTCAGCGCCTGCGCACACAGCTCAAGATGTCCCAAGAGAGCGGCGGCCTGTGGTACGACTGCAGCAGTGAAAGTGAGCGTCTCATTTCAGCTACACAAAGTGCTTCCTGGATTCATTATGCAGCTTCAGGGCAGCAAACGCCTTCATCAAGTCCATGTATATTTTTGAATACGTTTTGAGACTGCAGTATTTCTACACACACGATGATAATGAATTACATCCAGCATTAAACACAGTCTGCGTGATCTAAAATTAGGAGCTTTTTGCTACCCGTGATGAGTTTATTAGCTTGTAAAAGAAACCCGTTAGTAAGTTTGGACACGAACGGTGTTAACAATTTATATATTTTTTTTCTCCTCTACAGACCTGGATGAGAAATACATAGTGTTGATTTTTGAGAACGGTCTGTCGATGCAAGAGCAGGTGATTTTAGAAGACATCCTGGTCGAGATCGGCCGAAACAACCAGCTCGCACAATTCCCTGCTAGATTGTCCTTCGACGAAGCCAACGTTAGACTGGTTCAATATAACAAAGCATCAAAAGAGAAGGAAAAGGTGCGTGTTTGTATTCAATATAGGCACCTTTACGTCCTTTACTACTGACACTTTATTAGGAACATGTGCGTGAGGGAGGGAGGGGTTTTCTGAATGGGTTTGAGATCATAGCAATTCTTTGTAGTTGAGCACTGAGACATTCTGGGAAAAGACACGCAGCGTTAGAATCCTTTTCCGAACCTAAATTAGTAAAGACTCATCCATCTGTTTTACAGAATAGGTTTTTTTTGTTGTTGTTGTTGTTTCTTTATACAGTATGGAAAAGATTTCTGGTGACATGTTCTCTAGTCTTGTCCCCAGGCAAAAGCTCAGAAAGCCAAACCGGGTCCGTCCCCTCCGACACCCGCCACGACCGCGACAACAGCAAATGCCTCCGTCACCACAGCGACAGCAAACGCAGCCACGGCGAGCACGGTAACAGCGACCCCAGCTGCATCGACAGAGACGACGGTCCAGACCCGATTTTCTGCTCCCCTCCACGGGATCTACGATGAAGACGACGACGAGGATATGGCAGAGCTGCAGCCCACGTTCACAGGCCCCATCATCAAGTATGAAAAGAATGTTCCGCTCTGCACATTTCTTTAAATTCAGAAGAACTTGAGCTTGTTTAAAATCTATGCATCAGCTACATGCGTTGCCTGTCCTGCATACATAATAGGCTTTAGGGTTTTTACACTGGTGTATAATGGGTTTTTATTCCCCTCTCCCTTCTTTTCCAGGTTAATCGTGTATCCCCCTCCTCCAGCTAAAGGCGGAATCTCTGTGACGAATGAAGACCTTCACTGTTTAAACGACGGAGAGTTTCTGAACGACGTCATCATAGACTTTTATTTAAAGTGAGTGTTTTATTGTAGTAAACAGTCTTATCTAAAACTGTAACTTTTTCTACTGAAAGTTTGTAAGGTAGAAAAATGAGGCTGGGGGATTCAGAGCTTCTCAAATGGTTCCAACCGTGACCTCGTTTTCATGGTGTTTTGTTATGAGAGATGGGAAGGATCTATCATTAAATAACACGAGGCCGAATATCAGGACCATGGACTTTATTATGCACTCGTTAGCGCTTTTAAGATCCTTTAATCCATAGCTGGAAATTAAGGAGCACGTACAGGATGAAAAAGATCTCACTCTGGGCTTTTACAGATATCTCTTTATGGAGAAGTTGAAAAAGGACGACGCATGCAGAAGTCACGTTTTTAGCTCCTTCTTCTACAAGAGACTCAACCAGAGAGAAAGGAGAAGTGCACCGGACACAACAAACCTACCGTAAGGTCTACCGTCTCAGGTCACGCATGGTTTGTAACTCTGGTCCAACCCAAGCATTAATCCAAGTGTCTGTTGTAATTGTTCCTAGGATACAGAAGAGGAAGCACAATCGGGTAAAAACATGGACACGACACGTGGACCTTTTTCAGAAGGACTTCATCTTCGTTCCCATCAACGAGTCGTAAGCCGTCGTTTGCTTAATCGAGTTACATGGTGTGATACGGTGTAAAGTCGATCGTTTTTCTACTTCTACGTCAGCTTTTCAGAAATTTAACAACTCTGAATACAGATTAAAATGGATAAACGGATTCCTAATGAGCAAGCCAGAGGTGACAGTGGTGAGAATAAACTCGCTGAGACAATATTAATATTAATGAAACAATTACTTACCTACAGCCGTATCCGCAGTTATATACAGAAACCCACCATTTTTTAGTTTTATATATATGTATATATATATATATAATATATAGCGGTTGCTATAGAAGAAAAGGCAACAAAATAAAAAAGAAAAGTGCTGTTGGAAAGAAGGAAAAAAAAAAAACCCCGATTTATTCCGCGTCTCCATTTCCCTCATTGTTTCTCCTCTTTCCTACGAGCAGAGCTCACTGGTATCTCGCAGTGATCTGCTTCCCAGGTCTAGAGAGACCCTGTGTGGAGCCCAATCCTCATTATCAGCCCCAGACCCATTCTCAAGCCCAGGCTTCGTCCCCATCGGAGTTAGGGAGCTCCGTGTTAAACGACGGAGGCATGGAGGAGCCTTCGCCTCACACGGAGCCGCTCTCCTTCAATCCGGAGGACGTTAATACTGAAGCTGAAAGACAGGACACGAGCCACTCGAGCGGATCTTCCTGCCTACACCGAGCCCCAGAGCACAGCTGCACCACTCATAGCCAAAGGGTCAACGGACAGGTTCAGTCTCATTTCACAGGTGAGTGCTACAGAAGAATCGGGATTTCTTGACAAAAGTTTTTACTGTTTAAAAAGTGACACTTTTAAAAAAAATTTATTTATTTGCTTTGATTTATTTTAAGATGGTTTGCAACGAATCAGTGTGTGTTATAGCAGTGAAGATCCTGGCACCTTCTCTGATGACCAAAGCTCCTCTCATGTAAGTGGATTCTTGTCTCATTTGCGTAAAAATTATTGCATTCCACTCAAACATCCATTCTAAGGCACAGCACAATGTGGATTAATTTCCCGAAGCCCATTATTTTCATACAAACACCCAGTGTTGACTTTGGTTAATCCACTTGCACTACATTGCAATGTTTAAGTAAAGCTGTTATTCAGTTATCGAACGCTGTTTAATTTTAAAAATCTCAGAAAAGTGCAGACACAGTTTGTGACGATCTGGATGGACTGAGTATAGTTTATATGCTTCGTGTCTCACCGTTCGTATCGTTACTCTTTTCAGGACGAGTGCAGCGAAGACGGAGCCCTTGGTGACGACACTGTGACGTCAGAGAGCCTGGAGTGGGCATCTAAACCTACCATCTGCAAACAGTGAGTACGCCAACTGAACACAGGAACTGCATCGTGTTAATGTAGATGTACAGCATTGGCGTAGATCGGCGTACAGTGTTGTAGATACAAGTAAAACATCCACATGTAAAACATGCTTGATCTGTCAGACTGATTTTATTAGTGGAGATGATAAAGCGAAAAAGAAAATGAAACGGGAAGCAGACTAAACTCTGTAATACTTAGGTTATACTCTTCTGTATAAAATTGAGCTATATTAAAGGGCAAATGTTTTTTTTTTTTGTGATTTGTGCAATGACTTTGTATCGCCACTAGGGGGAAGCATAACTAACTAGGAGTGAGGGTCGGAAGCGCATCGAAAATCATAGGATTTTTAATAGAAACTCTGCAATCTTTAAAACAAAGAAATGAAATGTCTAATTTAAGATTTTGTACTTTTTAACTGAGACTAAAGATCAGCTTTCTTCGAGTCGTGTTTCTTTACGCGACGTTGTTATTAGACAAAAAGGGGGACGTGTACGAGCTCTAAGACGTTCTGACATGTATTTCAAAAATAACATTCTACATTTAAGCTGCCACTGATTATTTGTAATCGAAAAGCCTTTATTTAAATTAGAAACCAAAGTGAATTTGTCAGTAGTTTTAGTACCATGTCAGATAGATGAACTGAGCAGTGGAGATGTGAGAAGCTTGTCATCCTTATGAAGATCTCACAAGGGTTAATTATTGTGATGTGGTCCTCTCTCAGACCGTGTATCCTCATCATGGACTCATTGCGAGGCCCTGCCAGATCTACAGTGGTGAAGACATTGCGAGAGTAGGTTACCGCGTTTACACTTTGTGTTCAGTTTCTGTATAAACAAATGCAAAGAAAAATAAAACCGCAGTGGAGATGAACTTTTTCTACTTTGAAGGATATTTGACTGCTGTGTGTGTGTGTGTTGTGTGTGTGTGTGTGTGTGTGTCCAGGTATCTGGAGGTAGAGTGGGAAGTGAAGAAAAGCACTCATAGGAGCTTTGGGAAGGACTTGATGAAGGGCTCAAGCCCGCGGGTGCCACAACAGGACAATTTCAGCGACTGTGGCGTCTATGTGCTGCAATACGTCGAGAGCTTCTTTGAGGTACAGCGAGACATAAACCATGTCATATTGGACAATAACAGTGTGATCAAATCAGCATTATATTTTGAAGGTAGTTTTGTAACTGAAAGCCTATTTTTCAGTAGCACTGGCAAGATATTGATTAGGTTGAGGAGACCGAGCTGAACCCTGACCGGTAAAGAAATGTACCATGCAGATGAAGGGGAAGAGCTTCATTGTGACCAAGTGTTTCTAAACCCTGCCTGCTGGGAGCATTGCGAATGGACTGGACACACAGCAGCGATTTTTTTATTTTATTTTATTTTTTTAATTAATTTACTTATTTCAAAGGAACTCACTGAAGCTGACAGATATGAATAAGGAAGATTAAGGCATAGAGAATGTTTTCTATAACTTGTGGCCAAATTAACCATCATCTGACCAATCAGAATGGAGGAGCGAGTATTTTAGGACTCTCACTCGTTCAGTGAAGCCAGGTTTAAAAAAAAAAAGGAGGTTTGCGATTTGTTATTTGTGAGCATCGCTCTCAAAGTACAAGAGCTCCATTCGCTATAAATAAACTTCAGAAAATTAGCCTATCGTAACAGGAACGAACTGCAAGCTAAGGATTTAGAGTGCGAATACTGAATCTGTCTAAATATCTTGTCTAAATATAGATATCTCCTTTTTTTCTCTTTTTCAAAGAACCCTGTGCCAAGCTTCCATCTCCCTATGAATTTACTGGACTGGTTCCCACAGCAACGGATGAAGACAAAACGTGAGGAAATCAAGGAACTCATTCTAAAGATCCAGTCCCAACAACAGCTGGACAGGGGGAACTCTGGGCAGGATCTGGACGTCGGAGAGGTCTGCGAGGACCTGGACATTGGAGACGCCTTAGAGTCAGCCGACCTCATCCCACCAATCAGTTAATAAAAAACCAGCCCCATGCTGCTATAGCTCTTGTTATGAAACGGTCCTGTCGGTGCCGCCCCAAACCCCCATGACACTGACAGCTAATCGGGGGACTCGTCATGATCGTACGCTGCTGGACGACTCCTCCGTAACAACAACTGTTTCCTTTTTTTGTTGTTTGTTTTGTTTTGTTTTTTATTTCTCTTTCCTTAACAAAAGAGCAAGAAGACTTCATTTGTATTAAAGAAAACATGTATATATGCTGAACAGTTTTGTTTGTTTGTTTGTTTGTTTTTTGCTGACTTGTGAATTTGACCTCTCACGATTTTGTCTCACTGTTTAGAGAGTTTAAAGCATTCATTTGTTGACGTCATGAAGGGCACAAACAGTCCTGACCTCTCCACAAAGCCCAAACAGTAACTGTTTAACGTCCTGTTCTGTCTGTACTTCATTTGCGCTTTTCACCACAGAAGGTACAACAGTTTGTTGTTTGTAGGCTAATTATCCAAATACATCTGGATTTTTTTTTTTTTTTTTTTTTTAAAGCAACAACAAAAAAAATTTAGCTTCTCTCATGGCATTAAATCGTTGCTAGTCAGTGCCTGTCAGAGCTTTATACAATGTTACCACATGTAAGTGGACCTCATTTTCAATATTAAAACTATTTGAGATGCAAGAGTGCACATCTGCCTTAGTTCACACAAATATAAGCGTTTGAAATGGAGGGTCATGAGTGCTCTTTTCTATTCTTTACTGGTCTGCAATAAATATAATATAATTACATAATAAAGTGAGTAAAATCGATAGTAATGGACGACGGGAACTTCTGTTTATTTTTCTGTAAATGCGTCACACTGGATCCTAAATACTCGTACGTTAATGACTGTATTGCGTCATACTTGTGTCCGTATGTGGTTTATTATTAAATTACTTGCTATTCAATTAACAATCTTCTGTAACTTGCTCTTATAGTTATGAGTGTATACATAAGTTTACACTGTATATGTTCGGGTCTGGTCAACAAAATTTCTTGTGAAAGACACGTTTATTTTATTATACAGATATGTGACAAATTAATGGAAACAAAACCGTTTCGGTTGGTAGACTTTTATTTATTTATTTTTTGGCATGGTTTGGTTCAGTTGTCCCATTCAAGAGAAGCATCACTGCAAACTACAACATTATTCTGATTGTGAAACTCTTTCTATCCTGGTGGAAGTGGTACCTCCATCCACAATGGCACGAAGGTTCACCGAATACTTTTACAGGTCATTCACCGTCATCAGTCACTGGGGTATATATATATTAGGCAGCAAGTGAAAACTTAGTTCTTAAGGTTGATGTGTTGGAAGCAGGAAAAATGGGCAAGCATGAGGATCTGAGAAATTGAGGGTTACGTGACTGGGTCTTTTGGGGTGTTCCTGAGGTGTAATGGTTTAGAACCTACTAAAACTGGAAATCCTTAGAACTACTGACCGGGTCATGGACACACAAGCCTCAGTGATGTGCTTGGAAAGCGAAGCTTAGCTCATCTGGTCCAATCCCACATAAAAGAGCTACCTCAAACAAATAAATGTGTTTATTGCTTACCTAGGGAAAAGATAGCAACAGGATGCACTATGGGAAGAAGACAGGCTGACCGATACGATGTAATGCTCTGGGCTGTGTGATGTTCCACTGGGAAACCTCGAGTCCTGTGGATGTTACTTTGCATCACCTACCTAAACGTTGCTGTAGACCAAGGTCATGGCAACAGTATTCCCTTATTCCAGTGTCCTCTTTCAGCCGGATAATGCTTCCTGCCACACCGCAAACATTGTTCAGGAACATGACAAAGACTTTCAAAGTGCCTCCAAATTCCTCAGATCTGACTGAGGGACGTGCTGGACTAGACCAATCTATAGAGGTCTCACCTCACAACGTGCAGGACATAAAAGGATTTGCTGCCAGATTCCACAGTAAACCTGAGATTTTTAGAAGTCTATCATGCTTTGGTGGGTCAGAGCTGTTTTGGTGGCAAAAGGGAGACCTACTCAACATTAGGCAGGTGGTTTTATGAGCAAAAGTAAATTGAAGCTGTTCTGTAGGCTCGTTGTGGCCAGTTTGTATATTTTAAATAGACAAATCTCCTTGCAGAGTTGTTGTTTTTTCCATTAGATCACCAATTTGCCAGTTGTTTAGCATGTGGACTACTCAAACATGAGCTTCACAGCTCCGGGGTCCAAAGTTTGTTGTTTAGATTTATTAATTGTGTGCAATTTTATAACTTATTCAGTTTTATATCTTCTCACATATGGTCTGAATGACTTTCCACCAATTTCGTTGTACTCTCAAAAGCTTGTCATGCTCAGTTTTCCTGGAATAAGCCGTTACTAACGATGAATGAAAAGAGTAGACTTTTATTTTAGCTTCAGAAATGGGGTAAAACATCCATACTACATCAGATCAGGAAAGCTCAAGAAGAACCAGATTCAATAGTGAACTTCTGGGTGATGCTGGATAGTGAGATTTTAAATCATTACTCTTTTCAGCTCTTTAATAATCAAGTCAAAAATTGTTCTGATGTTCAGTATGAGTAAATGATTCCAGCAGCAGTTTTCAGGTGTAAATCTACAATATTTCAGGTAAAATTATTATAAATAAGGGTGTGACTTGGACATGGTGAGGTTGAAAAAAACCCCCAAAGCTTTATTGCTACTGATGTGTCCAGCTTTTAAGCATCATAATGGACAGGATCTCCAGTGCAAACATGCTAAAAGCTTTAAATGGATCAATGGGATCCATAAATGTCAAGCACACTCATTTTTAAGCCTGCTAGTGAACATATCTGGTCTTGTTCGTCAGAGTTTCCATCAGAGGTCACAAAGTGCTGTTTGCGCAGCTTGTGTCACAGCACCGTCGTGACCGGTTTAAGATGAAATGACACAAATTACCTTTGGAGCATCATATAAACAATGGAACTTTCTCTTCTCTTTCTTTTCTTCTCTCTTTTGTTTACAAATGGCTAAAGGGAAGTTCTCGTAGAAAGGGAACATAGACTGGACAGCAGGTGAAATCTAATAGCAGATGCAAAGCTCCTCATATCTTATCAAACATTTTTGGTATCTATTTTAAATTGTTGACTACTTAAAAATGTTTAAAAGCAGATTTTGAAGAAATGAGGCTGGATCTGATTTCTTTCTAGCCCAGACTGTAGATTCATGGAGCCTATCAGTGTCCGTCGTGTCAGATGATCGGTGTCAGAACTAGGGCAGTTACAGGTATACTTTTTTAAGTCAGCCTTGTAGTTAATTATGATCATTATATTGTTAGTTCACGTTTCAGGACCACAAGAGAACAAATGTTGGGCTTTTAAGCAAGACTACATGTAATGTAGGTAGAAACCACAATTTTAGGACAAACAGTAATTTTTTGTCCACTTGGGACCATCGCATTATCTGAAAGTTAGGTTAAAATAAGACTTTAAGCTCTGTCCAGTTGGGACAATGGCTGCAGGCTGACATGAGTGGAACCCGAGGTAGTAGTTTGAGGTTTTGTGTGTTCTGTGATATCTTCTTCTATTTTCGGCTTTTCTCGTCAGCCACAGCGAATCATCAGTTTCCATCATTCTCTATCCTCGGCATCCTCTACTCTCACACCAATTAACTTCATGTCCTCTTTTACCACATCCATGTATCTCCTCATGGGCCTCCCTCTTGACCTGTATTTGTACTTGATCCACTTTATTATGAACACCTGATCACTATTGTAGTTATTTATATATATATATATATATATATATATATATATATATATATATATATATATATATATATTTAAAAAGTAGGTTCAAATGTAAAACTACTGTATGATATGTATTATATATTTATATCATTAGATTAACCTGCATATAAAAGCTTATATAAAAACTTTGGAGTCCAATACACCTGCTGAGACAGGTCCAGTCTTGCAGCGTGCGATTACGTCACAGACGCTCTGACCACTCCGATTGGCTAATGATAATCCGTGACATCACCCCGTCCCCACCCGTGGACAAATTGTTGCCAGATTGGTTGAATTTAATTTCTTAAACCCGCTTTTTTAAATTAATTAATTTATTTTTATATTCTGACTCAAATCGGATGCGGTTATTTTACAATAGTGGTTGTTTATTGACATTACAAGTTTACTTGGTGGTTTGGGTTTTATGGAGAACTACAAGTGGTGAGAATAGCGTGAGGATTATTTTGCGTTAACAGGCAACCCGTGAATCGGGTTCATTGTGGGAGTCGGACGGAGAGAGAGAGAGAGAGAGAGAGAGAGGTCTGCAGGTCAGGACATCTGTGTGTGTGCTGTAACTCCCATGTAAATTGACACACAGTCATTAGGGAATATACGAGGTGAGTTCACACTGACAGGTGAGTCATTTATGTGTTGTTGTTGTTGGGAAAGTGCGCTAGATGCTAATGGAGGCTGTCAGAACGCAGCAAACCGCTGGCACTGTTTAGTCCTCCGTTTCTTTCCTACACTTATTTATATGGCATTTGTCTAGATGTGTAATGTTCTACTTTAAATCAAGCAGAAATCCTTGTTCCTACACGACGAGTCTGTGCTGCTTACTGAACTAATTCTCCAACACAAACACTACATCTACATGTATGTGAGCATTTATAAACACTACATCTACATGTATGTGAGCATTTATAAACACTACATCTACATGTATGTTAGTGTTTATAAACACTACATCTACATGTATGTGAGCATTTATAAACACTGCATCTACATGTATGTTAGTGTTTATAAACACTACATCTACATGTATGTGAGTGTTTATAAACACTGCATCTACATGTATGTGAGTGTTTATAAACACTGCATCTACATGTATGTGAGTGTTTATAAACACTGCATCTACATGTATGTGAGTGTTTATAAACACTGCATCTACATGTATGTGAGTGTTTATAAACACTGCATCTACATGTATGTGAGTGTTTATAAACACTGCATCTACATGTATGTGAGTGTCTATAAACACTGCATCTACACGTATGTGAGTGTCTATAAACACTGCATCTACACGTATGTGAGCGTTTATAAACACTGCATCTACACGTATGTGAGCGTTTATAAACACTGCATCTACACGTATGTGAGCGTTTATAAACACTGCATCTACATGTATGTGAGTATTTATAAACACTACATCTACATGTATGTGAGCGTTTATAAACACTACATCTACATGTATGTGAGCGTTTATCTACATGTATGTGAGCATTTATAAACACTACATCTACATGTATGTTAGTGTTTATAAACACTACATCTACATGTATGTGAGCATTTATAAACACTACATCTACATGTATGTTAGTGTTTATAAACACTACATCTACATGTATGTGAGCATTTATAAACACTACATCTACATGTATGTGAGCATTTATAAACACTACATCTACATGTATGTGAGTGTTTATAAACACTACATCTACATGTATGTGAGCGTTTATAAACACTGCATCTACATGTATGTGAGTGTTTATAAACATTACATCTACATGTATGTGAGTGTTTATAAACACTACATCTACATGTATGTGAGTATTTATAAACACTACATCTACATGTATGTGAGTGTTTATAAGAATTACATCTACATGTATGTGAGTATTTATAAACACTACATCTACATGTATGTGAGTGTTTATAAACACTGCATCTACATGTATGTGAGTGTTTATAAACACTGCGTCTACATGTATGTGAGTGTTTATAAACACTACATCTACATGTATGTGAGTATTTATAAACACTACATCTATGTGTATGTGAGTATTTATAAACACTACATCTATGTGTATGTGAGTATTTATAAACACTACATCTACATGTATGTGGGTATTTATAAACACTACATCTACATGTATGTGAGTATTTGTAAACACTACATCTATGTGTATGTGAGTATTTATAAACACTACACACAAGTGGCATGCACACGCTTTTATAAACACACTTAGAGACTCATGAGACATCCTGTTCTGTCCTGTGTCCTGTCTTGTGTCTTGTCTTGTGTTATGTCTTGTGTCTTGTCTTGTCCTGTCTCGTCCTGTGTCTTGTTCTGTCCTGTCCTGTCTTGCTCTGTGTCTTGTCTTGTGTCTTGTCCTGTCTTGCCTTGGCTTGCCTTGTCCTGTCCCGTCTTGTCCTGTCCTGTCCTTTGTCTTGTCTTGTCTCGTCCTGTGTCTTGTCCTGTCCTGTCCTGTTCTGTCTTGTTCCACTAAACACACCTAATCCAACACACCAGGTACCTGCTCAGATGTGTGGATAGTAGAGGAAAAGTACTATGTGACACTATGAGGACATGTGGATAACCAGGTCAAAGGTCAGATGTCTGAGCTCTATGTCTTATGTGACTGATGCCTTTACATTGTCATCCCTTCATTATGCAGTCACAGTGATGTCTCTTGGCAGACGTTTACAGTGCACACGCAGGTATACGTTAATGATCGATCTACAGTAGGCACACAAATCACTTCTCGATCTGTGTATGAGCGCCCGTGTGAAACTTCAGTTTTTACAGTTTTTCCACTACACTTTTTACAATAATTGCACATTCCTTGTCATAAACTTCCAACATATTGATGAAAAGTATGATTCTGGGATCTACAGATATTCTTACAACTTGTATACTGATTTTTTTGCACCATGTTGGACATAACCATGTTGGTTATGGATTCTGTATGATTCTGATGAGGACAAAGATAAAGGACGATTGGTTCCTGGCTAGACAACAGGCGAGAACCTCTGATTTAACTCTTTCCAGGCATTCAATGTCTTTATCATGTCTCACTCCACAGTAGTGGTTAATATGAAGCTTATATGATTTTAGACACACGGAGCTTTAAGCATTTGTAGTGTTTCATAAGAAGGACAATATTGCCATAGAAACGGTTAGTTTTCTGCTCGCTGAAATGTCCCAAGCAGCTAAAATGTCTTCAACCACTAAAATTCTGTGTCAGTTTATCCAACAGTGGGAAAATCACACATCTCAAACTGAAAGCCAACAGAGTCCTGATTCATTTTAGATCAAACTTGCGGCCAGAAAATGATTTGTTTCTGCTCTGACGGTCGAATGGCTCTTTAGCGTACTGTACTGGTGAAAATGTGAAAAGTTTTAAAAAGCCTTGGGTTTGGTCCTTTTTAAATTTAGAGCCTTAAGGATTGATTGAATTCTCTCAATGTCAGCAGCGTTGGTCCTGAAAGTCTCTTCCCAGTAGCTGAATATCTTGCTAAGGTTTAGTAATTGCTGGTGCTAGTCGTTTACTATGAAGCGCAAGGAGGAAATGATCATTAACCATTCGGCTCTTGGTGAATACATACATGGTGTTCATTCCCTAGCTTACCCTTTGCCCTGACTGTTTATATGAGTGCACTGACTCTGAACTGAATTTCCTGTCCTATTACATGAACACTAACGAGATATCATCCTGCATTACTAAGCAAAATTTAGGTAGCTAACGTGCGGTAATAAATTTGCTGTTTCCTGTGTCATAAATCTAGTGTTTAAATTATATATTTAGATTTAGTGCTCCTGGAAAAAATGCTAGATGAATGGATAGTGTTGGAGCCTGTGCTTTGACTTCTAGAGAACTGGGTGTGTCGCTTTGACATGTCTTGTGTGCCGCGACACACCTAGAGGTGCTGTTCTTAAGGTTTTGTGACTCACCTGTTAAGAGGTTTAAAAGCCGGTTGTCATTCTTGTGGTTTTAGCATCACTGTATGTTTATCATAAGGGTTATAAATAAGCAGGAAGTTCATCCAGATTTAAGCTATTTGTTCTGATTGCGTACATTTTATTAGCGTCAGGATTAGCAAAGAAATTCCCCTTTTTGTTTCTTAAAATCGAAAGTTGCTTCAAGTCATTCATAGGTAATAACAATGAATTGTTTATATCTTGGTTCCTGACTAACAACCTTTTGAAACCAAATATTTAGATTATGTCCTTCGAACAAGGACCAAAAGCCTCCATGTTGTTGATGGGTGACTGAATTAAAAAGAGTTGAATGTAGAGTCTCCGTTTTACCTCCTAAATGGCGCTTACTGAATAGATGCTACTTTGACTAGCAGATTTCATGGACACGTGTGTGTGTGTGTGTGTGCACATGCATGAGTGGTGTATTTCCTAACTGCTAAAAGACCACAGATTACATTTGGACTCAACTTGGACTTCTTTATCAGTTATAAGAACAGTGTAACTTGCATCGTCTATCTAATCATGATGAGGATAAGTCCGAGCACTATGTCGGAATGTCGTTGAGGAAAAGTGAAAATCAGATTTGTCTGCACCTCTCTGGAGCTATCTGAGCACAAGGGTGGAGCTCTGACCACATCCAAATGAACCCAGCCTCTGCTATGTGTTGTCTATAGCAACCTGCCCTAGTTCTCTGACTGAATGAAGCGTACTCGATGACCGTGACTCGTGTACAGGATCTATTACAACCAAAAATGCCTCACTGGTCAACAACTACAACAAAAGTAGTTCTTGAAATGTAAACCATTTAAGACCAAATAAGAATAAATTGAATGATTTGGTCAAAATAAGGACCCCCACCCCCACCCCCAGGAAAAAGGAAAATAATTCACGGTTACACAAAGAACCACAAACCTTTAGCTGTCTGTAGCTTTCTATAGTTTACTGTTGTTGTCTAGAATTGTCTGTATCTGTCTATAATTGTAGATGTCTGTAGCTTTTTTGGTGTTTGTGTTTGTCTGTAGCTGTTTTTAGCTGTCTGTAGCTGTATTTTTGGTGTATGTAATTGTCTATAGCTTTTTTTTTGAGTGTCAACAGTTTATAGCTATCTGTAGTTGTCTATAGGAGACTGTAGTTATCTGTAGGTGTCTATAGATGTTTATAGCTGTCTGTGGTTATCTGCAGGTGTCTATATATGTTTATAGCGGTCTGTATTTGTCTGTGGGTGTCTGTAGATGTTTATAGCTGTTTCTAGCTGTCTGTAGGTGTCTATATATGTTTATAGCTGTCTGTAGGTGTCTATAGATGTTTATAGCTGTCTGTAGTTGTCTGCAGGTGTCTATATATGTTAATAGCTGTCTGTAGTTGTCTGTTTGTAGGTGTTTATAGATGTTTATAGCTGTCTGTAATTGTCTGTTGGGGCCTATATATGTTTATAGCTGTCTGTAGTTGTCTATAGATGTTTATAGCTGTCTGTAGTTGTCTGTAGGTGTCTGTAGATGTTTATAGCTGTTTGTAGGTATCTGTAGATGTTTATAGCTGTTTGTAGCTGTCTGTAGATGTTTATAGCTGTTTGTAGCTGTCTGTAGGTGTCTATATATGTTTGTAGCTGTCTGTAGGTGTCTATATATGTTTGTAGGTGTCTGTAGATGTTTATAGCTGTTTATAGCTGTCTGTAGGTGTCTATATATGTTTATAGCTGTCTGTAGGTGTCTGTAGATGTTTATAGCTGTCTGTAGGTGTCTGTAGATGTTTATAGCTGTTTATAGCTGTCTGTAGGTGTCTATATATGTTTATAGCTGTCTGTAGGTGTCTATAGATGTTTATAGCTGTCTGTAGTTGTATGTAGGTGTCCAAATGTTTACACTTGTCTGTAATTGTCTATAGTTTTTTTTTTAAAGTAACTTATATTTTTTTAAGTACTATCAGCAGCAGCTTTACTTCTTTACCATTGACACTGGAGACTCCTTCCAAAAAACTTCACTATGTCATCAATTAAATATGTTTTTTTAAAAGCATCTTACGTGGATCAAAGACCAGTGCAAATTCCCTGTGTAGTCTGTAACTATAGAAATGCTAATGCATTGGAGCAAGGTTATACATGTATTCCAAAAAATAAATCTTATAATCACCTTATAAGCAAGGTAAATTTCAAAATCAAGTTTTTAGAGAATTCAAGAATCATTTTGATGTCATTTTTTCATGTTCAACCATCCACAAATTTAGTGTATAATTATAATTTGAGAAAAATGGTAGATGGGCCATGCTGGTTTAGTGGTTTCAAACCTTCAGGTTCACCAGTTTATTTCCACAGTCAAAAGACATGTTGTAGGCAGATTCTAATTCCGTATTATGTGAATATGAGTGTGTATGTGTGTGCTGGTTTGGCACTTTGTTCAGTTTGTCCCCTCACCTGTATCTCGTGTCCCTTGGGATGGACTCCAGGATTCCCATGACCCTCTGTTGGATAAGTCATACAGAAGTTGGATGGATGGATGGCGGGATGGATGTTCGGGATAGATGGCTGGCTGGTTGGGTGGCTGGCTGGTTGGTTGAATGGAAGGCTGAATTGATTGAAGGCTGAATGTATGAAAGGCTGAATAGATGGAAGGCTTGATGGATGGATGGATGGATGGATGGATGGAGGCTGGCTGGCTGGCTGGATGGATGTCTGGATGGAGGCTGGCTGGATGGATGGAAGGTCATTTGATAGCTTACACTTCAGTTAGCATTAGCATAATTTTTCCAGTCTAGAAAGATCTAAACATCCACATGACCCTGGTTAATAATTAAGAGCTACATTGCTCTTGCACTCCTTTGCACAGTGTACCCTGCATTACTCCAATCTTTCTGTAACCCAGATCTTTTAGTGGTTGCACTGATAACTCATGCATAAAATGAATAATTAAAAGTGCTGTTTGTAAAATGCAGTCTGCTTGTGAATGCTGGAATTTTGTTTGAAGGCTGTAGTTATGGAGTTTGGCCCAGTCTCATTAAGAGGCCTTAGCTAAAGGAGACCTTGACCTATTTTTATTAAGGCACACTTTCTATTGCATTCTGTTATATGCCTGAAAGGAGGAAACAATGTCCAACATTTTCTGTGGACGTGTGAAAACTCTGACAATAGAGTCCAGATATTATGAAAGAGAAGTAATGCATTCGGGATCGATGGCAAGCTTCTGTGAAGTGTTGTCGCTTCTCAGTTTTTATGGCTCAGATAAAAAATCGTTCTGTTGGGTTTGTCATTTTAAACGCAAACATTGTCATTGTAATACTTTGTTTCTTAGATAGGTAGGTAGATAGATAGATAGATAGATAGATAGATAGATAGATAGATAGATAGATAGATAGATAGATAGATTTTTTACAATTAGAAATAATGGTTTAGATATAAAGATAAAGACTTGTATACCAAATTTATTTCTGCATACAGTTTCTTGACGTTAACACCTACACTGTGTGAGCTGTTTCTAGAACATGGCAGGAACATTCACCCAACGCTTTAGCAATTATCTTTCTTTTGGTCATGAGTCATGTTTTCTCATTTTCTACCACTGCTTCTGTTCTCTGAAATCCTGCCAACTTGTGCTGCATAAGCAGTGGAGGAGTTCTTGGGAGTTCTTTGTCTCAGTTTGATGATGTCATGATGAAATGTCCCCAGGGGAACCTCCATCCTCTTGCTGGACATCCTGAAGTCTATATGTTTATCTTCCAGTGGCGCCATGGCTGCTCTGCTTCTGGTCACTTTAGAGTTACAGCTGGGGGTAATCACTCGTAACCAGATGCTCCGTTTCAGGAAACGAGAGCCTCTTTATCTTCTTAAAAGAGTGAAGAGAATCAGGAGGGTTAATCTTCAACAAAAATAAACTAACATCAGGGAATGGAGAATGTAGAGCAAAGATGATTAACCAAGAAAGGTCTGTTACTGTATGTATCTATATGGATATTCCTTCAAATACATTTTGGTATACGATACACCAGACACCAATAACATGTAAACCACCTGCCTAAATTGTGTAGGTTCCCCTTGTGCTGCCAGAACAGTAACGAACTTTCAAATCATGGACTCCACGAGCCCTTAAAAAGGTGTGTTGTGGTATCTGGTACCAAGAGGTTTGCACAAGTCCTGTAATAATGCCTCTTTTCCACCAAAAAGAACCGAGTGCTGGTTCAGAGCTAGTGCTGGTGCTGGTTCAAAGTTGGTTCCACTGGCGAACCTTCTAAGAACTGGTTTGCCTTTCCACCGGCTAGAGAGCCATCACAGGGCCGAGTCTGACGTCACTGTATACGTGTCACGTGTCCCAGCAACGTTAGCGCAGCAGCGGCAAACACAAACAACAACAAAAATGGCGGATGTTGCTTTACTGTTAATGCTCATGGCTTTGTGAACCGTGTAATCTGTATAAACGGAGGTTGTAATCGAGAAAGTACATAACGTTATTTTATCATTAACACAGAAAAAAATTAGCCTTAGCATGTAGCTACCTACTATCATGTGTGCTGATAAGTAATTATATTGAGGGAAAGTAAAAGTGTATTAAACATTAGTAAACTTTAGGTACATTATCAAATGCGCTAACAGTAGCCCCGCCCACAGCCCTGCCCACAACACAAGCGGTTCTTAAGTCTAGACCAGCAACATTTCGGTGCTACTTAAGAACCACTTTTCCTGGTTCAGAGCCGGTGCTTTGGCTGTCGAAACAGAAAGAACTGGTTCTAAATTAGGCTCTGGCTCTGAACCAGCACTCAAACTGCCTCGTTGGAAAAAGGGGCATAAGTGAGTTAAGGCCTCCGTGATTTGCCCGGCACATCTTACAGACACCCGGATGGATTGAAATCTGTGGAAATTGGAGGCCAACTCAAAACTTTTAACTCTTTGTCATGTTCCTCAAACCATTTCTAAACCATGTTTTGTAGACAATCTTGCCATCACGAACTTGTGCTTGTGTAAATCGCTCAGATCTTTAAGCTAGCATATTTTTTCTGCTTCAAAACACATCGTCTTTGAGAACCGACTGTTCACTTGCTACCTAATATGGTACGTCCCGCCCCTAGTCATGTACTTTTGTAACAAGATTTTATTCACGTCAATTTTAACATTCTGGCTGATCAGATTATATTACATGAGATTTTCGCTTGCCTTTTTACCATTTACCATTTACCATTTGTCTGAGATTTGTTTGCTTGTATTGTTCGCTAGTCCTGGGAACAAAAGTCCATTTTGTTTGATGCTTTTTATATTCTTTTCAGCAACTTCTTTGAGTAGTATGCATACATCCCTTTCAAAGGCTAGTGTTAAGAAACATTTCCCTTAAGCGTACCTTTAGTACAACCATTCCACAATTCATTAACTTTTTTATTCATGGTGTCACACTATAGTCAGTACCTTTTTATTGGCGTTAGAGTTTGACCAGAATAGACAAGAATATAACTTGTCAATCTTTAAACTCGCTGTGGTTAGATATTGAAGTACCTGGCTTGCTCATGTCAGCAAAAATCAAAGGTGCTGAACTGACCTGTCCATGACGTTCCCAGAAGAACAACAACTTGTTTCTTTAAAGAGTCTAAAAGGTGTAAAAAAAAAAAAATCTCTGGTGTGACTCACTCAGTACCTCAGGGCAGGTTCTCCCTCATGCTCAGGTGTGGCTAAAAGTTGTAGTTCCCTTGTAATGGTTTTCACAGTGGTAAGGTGTGTTGCCTTGTAAAAGAAATCTGACTCGATGGTTTTTTGAGTAAAACAAAGGTGTTCTTTTTTAATATATAGTTTTCTTCTTAGTAGCAATTAGTCATCTGGGATGACAGCATACTTTTAAACTGGGTGCTCGGAACCACAGGCTCCACCAGATTCCTCAGGTTACGCCTTAGCCGATGAGGACAGGAGCTGTTGAAGGATAACTCTACTCTGATGACACTTTATCTGAAGTGTCACACAGCTGGGAAGAAGTGTACATTAGCCAGATGTTTGCTAAACTGGTTCTGCAGAGTAATGCTATAACATATAACTGAATATCACTCATCAGGGTTAGAGGAGTCAGAAATAAATTGGCTAGCTCATGTTAGCTAGCTAATACCATGCACGATCTCATGGTTTGGCAACCTTTATTAAAACCTGGCTGTTTGTAGCTAACATAATACAGTGTAGCAGGCTACCTGCTAATTAGTCTTTTTCTAATAAAGTTTCTGAGGTAAAATATTTGCTTCTTTGGAAAAAAATGCCATCAAGTTGTTATGGTTATGGAGTTTTTTAACTTTAACATTTACATTCAGCATGAAAGAGATGATTTATGATGATTCGAGATTAACCACTTTGTTAGTTAGCATATATAACAGCTTTATGCTGTTATATATGCTTTATTTGGCTTAATTCTTATACCTGCCTGTGTTCTGCATTCTGAGGAAAATCATAAACTAATGGATACAACAACTAAAATTTGATGTTGAAATTGTGTGCGCTATTGCTATTGCTATCACTATTGATTTTATTTATTTATTCATTTATATTTTTTTCAGATTTTGGCCATTCAAATGATCTTTTGACTGGATAGTTTTGTCATTCTGAGAAATCACCTTCATCCTCAGTAACAGGAAAACCCATTTCTGCAATTTGCTTGTTCTGCATTTTCCTTTCATGTTGTAGAACACTAACTTATGTTAAACAAGTGCTCTATTTTTCTCTACCATGCACTGTGAGATCATGTAGTTTTTTCCAGCTCTTCTTGTGTCCTTTGTTACATTTGCCTTTGGTCCTATTGTCAAGATGACATACCGCCACCTTTTGTGTTCAGCCAACACAATCCCTGGTCACGTGAGCGTCTCATCCAGTACAAAGTCTGCAGTCATGTGACCATCCCAGCCTACGCAAAGTGTTCGGTCATGTGACGGCTTACCGCGACAGTGAGACCACAGTGATCTGCTGTAACAATCCGTGATTGTGTGGAGAGGAGTGGGCCCAAAGCGACATAACTTACTGGGATCTTTTTACTATGTCTGTCTTCTTCTTAAGGCTTTTATTATGGACTGTCGATGTCCCCAGGCTCAGAATCCTTACATTCTGCAGCAGTGTGCTAAAGCAAATAAATCTTATTTAGTGTCCGATAGTAGTATGTTTACATTGGATGCTGACGAGCAACCTGATCAAAAGAATCAGTTTTTAGTCACTGGTTAGTTGGTAGAACATCACATATTATTTAACTGTCTGGTTTGGATAAGCAAACTTACCATCCACCAAAGCTTTTCAAATCTCAACCTCAACCTCAATGTCATTGTATCCAATCCAAGTATCTAAAATGCTTCCTCAGTGGAGGCTAGAGGAGGCTACTATGGTTGGTTTGTTTGCATATTCATATGAGATCCTGGGTGGAACCCCAACCGATGAGAATATTGGTGTTCGATTGGTCGACTTTCTAAAAAAAAAAACAAATCTAAAGATTACCATAAAATGATAAGGGATCAATTTGAGCAGTAATTCATAGTTAACCTTCATGGCCATAGGTTAGGCCACAGTATCTTTTGAATTCTTACAAGTATTTGCTGTGAGGTTCTGCAGTACGCGTTGTCACTTGCAACACACCTGACCTGTTACGCTTAAAATCCCACCTTATAATCAGCAGTATTCTCTTCACATTTGTTATGGCACCTATATGATTATATGGCCAGGTGAGACACATGCTGTGTGTTAATGTAGCCCCAAAAGACTTACACGTAGCTGAAAGCTGGATTTGTTTACCATGTTGTACTGATGTATATGTCTCCAAAAAAATCTATGTATAAAATTGTGTTGTTTGTAACTGTATAATTGAACAGTATATTTCAGTCAGTGAGGGACAATACAATACAATACAATCCAAGCACAGAGCCGAGCAGTGAATGGTTAAGTACTTCGCATATGCAGTATGTGATGTAGAATAAATAATTTGCATTGAGAACAAAACCAACACATCCTGGGAAAGTGGCGCAAAGTGTCAATACAAATACAATACAAATCGTTTTCAACCCTGGAAACCACTGTGGCTCTTTTTTCCAGTATAATAAATTAATTATTTGAGATGACTATAACTTAGAGCGGAATTTGAATGATTTGAATGATGGCGTGTAATGTAATGAAATGAAATGAAATAAAATGAACTTTACATTTATTTGATTAATGTTAATCTTTTATGATCAACAGTGCTAATACATCTGAAATTAAATAATAAAAGTTTGTTATTATTAGATCTTAGATTAGATGGAATGTCTGCAATACAATCGTTGCGAAATAGCCATTGCTATAAAAACCGTTTTAATATCAGTTTTTAATAATCCGAGTATGATATATAGATATATGTATTGTATCTGCTATATTTGTAGCAGAAACTACAATCAGGTGTTTAAAGCAGATTAAATCAACACCTTAAATTGTAGCATTAGCTGTTAGCATTGTTGTAGCTTAGCCGTTAACAGTGAGACAGTATCCCTTATGTGATCTCAGAGGTGACTGAAGGTCATGTTTTTTCAAGCGCTAACATTCGGCATGTCAAATTGTTACACTGGTAAGTGACGGGCAGCGGTATAGCAGATCTCATGTGTGTGTTTCGGACAACAGCGGCTTGTTTGTATTTTAAACATCCCCGTGCTCAGAGCTGTATTCAGGTCAAGGGTTGTTGCCAGGACTGGTCCAAATGAGTCTGGGCTTTTTTTTTTCTACCCCTTTCCGGGGTAAAACCGCCAACTCGAGGGATTTCCTCAGTCCTTGGCTGCTCTTGTGTCACATGTTTGTTTTCATGTAGTCTGTCAATGCAGGCTAAGCAAACAGCTAGCAGGCACACCCTGTTTGGGAAGGCATTTTCTCTCAGTAACATTTTCCAACCCCCTTTAAAGAAGAACCTAATGCTGGAGCAACAAAGAACAATGATCTAGATGATGATTATAGTACTTTTGTAACAAGGAAAGATAAGAAAATAGAAATGCTAAACAAGAAAATAGTATGCTAAATCGTTCAAAACAGCACTATAGGTAGCATTTGTTCTTTTTACTTTATAACTATACTTTAAATCAATACACTTACAAATCCTTTCATTTTGACATTAGCGTGAATTGTCTTTGTTCTTCCCATAGCTTTCATTAACCATGTTACCTGAACAAATTTACCTCAGGAAATTCTAAAACTCATGTCACACATTCAACTGGATTCCTTTTTAATTTAATTTCTATAATATCGAACAATCCTGCTACTCAAATGACTAAAAATAGGTCACAAAAATTCTTAATATCATTGATAAAAAAAAATTACTTCAAGTAAACCATTCGTATGCGCTTAAGATCCTCATGCCGTTAGCATAGATGCTAGTTATAAGAACATCTAGCTATAGCAAGGAAATTTTGTAAAATGTTTGATTTTATTGTCTGAGGTGATGTTAACATATTTTTAAATTGTGAAATACATGATTTTATCAGCTTTTTATCTCTTCTGAGATGAAAAAGGTTATAAGGACTAAAGAACATTTTATATTAACAATTTTATTCAGTCTTTAAAACATGAATCGATTTCTTCCATTTGAAGTGCTGACAATAAATTTAAGAAAGTCAGTATTTATTACAAATTTGTAAAGTATTAACCAAGACATTTCCCTTTTCATTTATTTATTATATATTTTATAATCTCGAATTCTGTTCATGCTGCGATGACTTCAGTTATTCTCCAAATTCCTTCCTTAAGACTCTCATTGTTTGCTAAATGGATAAGGAAATACACCTTTGTGCTAATGGGTTGTTATTAAAGCTGCGTTTAAAACAATTACTGATCTGTAAATGCTTTGTTTATTCTCCACTCCTCTTCCAGCTTTTATTTTGTACATGCCAGTTAACATTTATTTATATAGATTAATTAAATGTAACGAAGACCGAAGGAAAGCTAGATAAATAGCCATCAGGCTAAAATCAGCTCAGAGCAAATCATTCAGTGTTGCTACGGTTTACACTGGAATCATTTTAGAGAAACTTACATCTTACGCCTTCAAATGGAAAATTCAAAGACATTATTAAGAACGAATAGATAATGTGCTTTGTTTTTTTTTTTTATTTTAAGAAAACTTGATAGAAATCTTCTTGATACTAGAAGGATTCCTGCAGGATTAAAGACAGTAGAGTTACATACAGTGCTTCTCCTTCATCCTGTACAATGTGATGTAGATGTACTGTATACTGCTGAACTTTATATCTACGCAAATGCCAAATCTCCAGAATGTTTTGTTTTACCACCAATAAAACTGGTTCGCTAGTTGGATCACCCACTGATAAAAGTTATGGCAACCGGTAGTAGGAACGCCCACTGCCGACTTTACAGTAAAGTGACTGATGACTCGAGTCAGGGTAAATGTACTGACTGTGCTGGAATTTCTACAGCTTTGTTAAGTGATCGCTTCAGATTTAAGCCATGCCCACGTCAGAGGTAAAAGTGTATATCTTGCTTATCCAATAAATCTCTACTGCTCCTGACTCTATGGTTATAGATTGGAAAAGTTAGATAGTACAGCTATTATGTGTCAGATAACGACCTCCATCAAAGTGAATGACTCAAGGTCTTGTCCTATTGTCTGGTGTCAAAGTATGTGGTCAACCGTATTAAGCTGGCAAAATGTCACAGAAAGGCAGGTAGTGTGTCTCGGCTTTTATTCTTTTATGTAGTCTGTGTGGGTGGATGGGGTTGGATTACTTTTTGTGTGTGTGTGTGTGTGTGTGTGTGTGTGTGTGTGTGTGTGTGTGTGTGTGTGTGTGTGTGCACGTGTGTGTGCGCGTGTGTCCGTGTGGTGCGTGTGTGTGTCTTTTTCAATGCCACTTAAATTTCCCTCAGACTTAAAGAACAGCATTAAAGGAAAAAAACATGATGATGAACATTAGCCTTATGCTAATGTTCATTTGCCCTAAAACCCACCCAGGCTAATACATCAGCTCCCCAAATTCCTGATTGTCATACAATAACTTTCTCTTTCTTTCATTTAACTCAATTAGCCTTGTTCAAACTTTTCTGTACTCTGTATGATTTGTGACTAGTCAGATGAAGCTAGCTAAAAACAATATGCTATGCTAAGTCTTTTTACACCACTGATATTTTAGACTTTTGGTCTTTTTTTTAAGGAAAACGTGTTCACGTTTTCGTGTATAAAGGCATCCGATTTGAAGAGCTAGTGATTTAGCGGGTTATTTATCACGCTGAGGATTTTCCTGCTAGATCAAAGACACAACAGTGTGTTATAGTGTATGTTGTTAGCTTGTGATCTTGTACGCTTGTAAAGTCTACATACGATGGATTTGTTTCCCGTTTTAGCCTTTAGGCTTTCGCTAGCTAGGTGCTGAGGTACTGTACAGTATGTATGAGAGATGCTTTTTTAGTTAGCATAGTGACTGCAAGATATGGAAGCTGTAACTAGCATGTTCTGAGTTCTCATTCCTCGTGACCTGCTTTCCTGTTGTTCCTTATACGTGTGAGTGCAAATGTTTTAGCGCCCCAAATTTATATTTTTATACCACTTCATTACATTTTTTTTTTTTTTTTTTTAAATGGTCAAAAATATATTTTATTCAGTATGTCATGCCTGGAACAAATTCTTAAAAGACATAAAAAAAAAATTAATGAAAGAATGATGCTTACTATGAAACTATAGTGAAGTTTAGAAGAATTTTTTTTTTAATCTGAAATTCTTACAGACTTTCACAAGGACTGCAAGGCCGTAATTTTATAATTACAGCCATGACGTGCCATCGAGCTCAGTTTGATAAGCGACCTTGTCACGTATCACCATAGTGTTGGAGAGATGATGGCTTGGTGCCACATCATATTTCATGTGTTGGTAAAGATTTCTTGCTTTTTTGTGATTGACTGTAGTATTTTTTTCCTTTTCTTTTCTTTTTAGTGGAACTAGGACAGGTTGATGAAAAATCTTTAGATTTAAGAATTAATCTTTAAAACTTAAGCTTGCTGGTGTTTTAAAAAGCGGTCTTCTTCTGAAGACCCCAAAATCAACGCATCCCACTTGGGAAAATGAGGAATAACTTCCGCTCATTTCAATGGGAATTATCATGCTGACAGACACGCGCACACACAAAGACAACAACAACAAAAAAAATCTATTTGCATAAATCTTTACATTTATGATAAGTTACCTCTTAACTTCAAAAACTTGTCATTCTTACATTGGCTGGGACGAACCACAGATGCACCTCATTTAAATCCCGACACAAAAGCAGCTTGTCGTAGCTTGGATTGCGTTGGAACAGATTTGTGTATGTAAATAGTCGCAATCCTGTCAATGAGCGCACAGATTTTCTAGACATTGTTAACCCTGAATTATATATGACCAGACTGACATTTATATTTAAAAAAGTAAAGGAAAATCACATAAAAAAACACGAATACTCTGTATTGTATATTATCACTCACATATTGTATATTTATCATGATATCAAAGCAGAGGTAATGTGATAGTAAAATAGTCCAGATTAAAGTAAAAAAAAAAAGCCCTTGAAGCTAAACACATTTCAGTGTGTAACCTGAGTCTGCTGGTGTGTTTTGCCTGATAGGCAGTGAGTGTGTGTGTGTATGTGTGTGTGTGTGTGTGTGTGTGTTTGTGTGTGTGTGTGTGTGTGTGTGTGTTAAAGCTGTTTTGAAGAAGATTCGTCTGGTTTTCTGTTGCTCCGAGGAGAGAATGTGCTGATTGTCACACATGGCGAGTGATTTGAGCAAGCCTGAGTCGAATAATTAATAGTTTCGACACCGAGAGTCTAATTCAGGCTGGAATCTGGGACCTGGCCAGGGCTGAGGCCTGTTGTGTCTTTGTGTATGGGGAGCAGAAAAGGACAAATTTAAGACTCAAGTGAAAGAGACCAAATTTTCAGCTTGTAGCTGAAATTAAACACGATAATCGGTTATACCACAGTGCTGTTGAATTTGGTCAGAAAGCGATCAGGTCTGGAGCATGCGTAGGACATGTGCATCACGAGAAGCCTCTAGAAGCATGTCAAAATTTCTAGTCAAGTCACTTTTATTGTCACATCACCACAGCACATGTACCTTGGTGAGTGAAATTCTTAGGAGCAAACTAAAGAAATTGCAGAACAGTTGTACAGATATACCAATAAATATATAGATAATGAGTTGACAAGTGAAAATGTGCAATTTGCTCATACATATAGTCAGTGCAATATGTGTGTCCAATATATACAGTTAACAACATAACGAAATCAACAGGTGAAATGTGCAGTATGCTCATATATATATAGCCGGGTCGATGTGTGTACAATACGTACAATTAACAACCAGATAATGGGATCAGCAAATGAACATGTGCAATATGCTCATACGTGTCAGTACACACAGTGTACTATTGGGCCTCCTTTCAGTAGCACTACACATTATATTCAGTATGCATTTATATATGTATATGTGTAAATATGTGTAAATATATTATATATAAAATACTATAAGGGGGGTCTTAAGGCATGTTCTCCTAGAAGAAATGTTTCAAAAAACACCAAAGCGTTGAGTTCTGGTGATTTTGGGAGTCTCAATTACTTACTTTACTTAATAATTTATTTATCTACTGATCTATCTGTCTGTCTGTCTGTCTATCTGTCTGTGTGCAGGATATTATCAGCCTTCATGCTTTAAATAAGTGATAATGTTAATGAGTAAATGATAACGTTCGTCATACGACTGCTATAGTAACTCAACTTACATTGGATTGAGGTTTTTAGTTAAAGCAAAGTTTCTGACAGGATATTTCTGTTTATTTTTATTTATTTATTTATTTATTCTGCCGTCTTTTTTTTAAATTATTATTATTATTACATTAATTTTTTTTACATGATTTTATGGCTTCCTGAACTCATTTGACACAGCAAACTGCGAAACACACAAAAAACATTTATTGCTAGTAGCCAATTGATTATTAGAATTTTTATTTTTTTTGTCTGGTTAATTGTTTATTTGGTTTCAGTGTCAAAATGTACACACATTTATTACAAAAGGAATAAAAAAAGATTTGCTTATTTTTAACGTTGTAAGATCAGTTTTGTCTTAATTGGAAAAGAAAATTAATGTGGAAAAAAAAGAAAACAGAAATGTGTTTAAATCGATAATGAGATGCAACATTTATTTAAATTATAATATATAATATTATATATAATTATCAGCATAGGAAATCCAATAATTCAATTCACTTCATTTAAACTGAAGTAAAATTGCCCCTATGATGAAGTCAGAGGTGATGGCGATGAGGAAAATCTGCCTGAGACAATATGAGGAAGAAAGCTTGAGGCTCCAAAGACACTGAAGAATATGTTTTATATGAAGTGTGTTTTGTGTCAGATGATGAGTCTTTGTGTGTCTGTGTGCAGTGCGGTGAGATGGAGGATGGGAAGCCGGTGTGGGCGCCTCACCCTACTGATGGGTTCCAGCTGGGTACCATCGTGGACATCGGTGCTGACAGTCTGACCATCGAACCCCTCAAGGAAAAGGGCAAGGTGAGTTTTGAATTTAAAGAACAGAGGCTTGAGTGGATCCTGGAGTCTATCCCAAGGGACTCTGGGCACAAGAGTAGTGGACACCAAACTGTTAAAGGACAGTCACACACACTCCAGACAATTTATAGTTCTTGGAAGAAACCCCCAGAAGGGGGCAGGATTTGAACCCCCAATTCTGGCTTGTGTGTATTATACATTAACCATCATCACCGGCTGGTGTTATATGACCCGACCTTTCCAACGCCTCAGAGTGTTTTGTTCCTATTACGCTACAGTGACTTATTTATTAATGAGCAAAACATAATTCCTATTAGCATTTCTTCTGTTAAAAAGAAGTCAAGTTACAGTTTTTTTTTAAAGACAGATAAACAAACAGATCGATAGATTAATAGACAGACAGACAGACAGTGACAGATAGGCAGACAGATAGACAGACTGAGACATAGACATAGACAGAAGCAGACAGACAGACATAGATAAACAGACAGACATAGACACATAGACAAATGGACGGACTGAAAGACTTATAAATTAATAGGCAGATAGACAGAGACAGACATATGCACAGACAGAGAGATAGACAGCCTTCTTATAATTAAAATACAGACCTATGAAAACACAGAATATTACGGATTAAGAGTAATAAATACAAACAACCTGGATCATGTGGCGTAACCACATACTTTTGTGGCATATAAGTTGTTACCATGGAAACAGTCAAAGTCGAACATGGCTGCAAATTGTGTTAAACTTCTGACCAATCAGAATCCAGACTCGGTAGAAATATTTATCAGGCTTTTAAGGCCATTGTTAGAGCTAACATGCGGCTCTACAATGCAGTAGTGCCCTCGTCACAGAGTTGGCATCGGTGTTGGCATGCAGCTGCTTGTTGGTAGAATGAGTGACTTGTGCATGTCGGAGAGAAAGAAACGTTACATCTTCCCCGTGTGACGTTATACGGATGTGCCTGGAGTGGCTGGCTCTGATAACTGGCACAATGCGAGGTGTGTTTACAAGCTTAGAGAGTGAGCCGGGAGAGAGAGAATGAATGAGAGAGGAAACAGGGAACATGAAGGATGAAGAAAAAGAAAACAATAAAATACAGGACATCATGTTACAAATGTTACTGCTTGTGTACAACAGCACTCTTCGGGACAGTGAGGGATCTCGAGGTTCACATCACTAGCACGTTTATCCAAGTCACGAATTTGCCCTTAATGTCTACAGTAAGATTTAAGCCAAAAATAATTACGGGAACTCGTGCTCTACGGTCACTGTGTAACCGACACTGTTTATTAGTTGCTGCAGAGATTTATGAGACATCCACAAAAGCGGCCTGGTTTTAGCTCCTCTCCCTATTAAAGCTGCGTTCTTAGGTTACAGTGGTTTTATCCACAAAAGCTACCAGCCGCTGTACTACAGTCACTGGTATATACTACTGGTTGCCATAGTAATACTGATAGACAGAGATGGATAGACGGAGATGGATAGATAGACAGACAGGCAGACGGACAGGCAGAGATCGATAGACGGACACACAGACAGATACACATAGACGGATAGATTAGTAGACGGACATATACACGGAAACATATATAGACAGACAGACAGATCAATAGATTAATAGAGTGACAGGCAGATAGACAGACAGACACAGACATAGATAGATAGATAGATAGATAGATAGATAGATAGATAGATAGATAGATAGATAGATAGATAGATAGATAGATAGATAGATAGATAGATAGATAGATAGATAGATAGATAGATAGATAGATAGATAGATAGATAGATAGATCTAGAAAAACACTGAATATTACAGATATCTTGAGTAATAAATAGATTTTTTATATAACTTGTAGAACACGTGTGGGACATAAACAGTGTGTGCGGCCGGGTGTGTAGTATTGTGTTCATCTACCACACAGAGATGAACTGTTACTGTGTCGCTGTCAAAACTGACATTAGAGGAAAATGAATCGAATCCCTCTGACCAAACCGAATAAGCACAGAACTGCACTGTGGAATAAATTCACTTAATGTCAGAACTGAACCCCAGGAGTGTGAACACTGCTCTGTTTCCTGTGTTGCAGACGTTTCTCGCTCCCGTCAGTCAAGTGTTTCCAGCCGAGGATGACATCAACAAACACGTCGAGGACAACTGTAAGTGTGTCAAATCTACAGTTATAAAAAAAAATCCACTTTGTCTTCAAGAAAAGTGTCATTTATTTATTTATTTAAGACTTGCTTTTAACATCAGACTCCTGCACAGAAAGTCTTAATGAGTCCCATTAGAAAGCGACAGCAGGCAAGTAATTATCTCCACTTAATTGAGATCCGACTCGACTCTGATCACAACAAAGACGAACAAATTCATTTTCCTTCCCATCCGTTCGTTTTGATCCGAGCTGCTAGATGTGATTCAGCTGTAATGACCTCTAGGTGTCAGTGTAGTCTCTGTTTCTGTTCCAACCATTCACGTATTAGACTTATTTAAACATGTTAAGCTTTAAGGATCATTAGGGAAACTCATTAGGGAATTTTTTTTGGTTTTGATGGAGCAGGCTAGACGATGCACTTGTCTTTGACCTTGAACTTTTGGAGTCTGAACAATATTCTCATATCGTTGTATGGTAGTTATTCAGATTTTGTCTCTTCATACGTACGTCTGAGCTTCTTTTCCTCTTTATATTTTGTAACGCAGGCTCGTTGATGTACTTGAACGAGGCTACACTTCTGAACAACGTGCGTGTGCGCTACAGTAAAGACAAAATCTACGTAAGTACTCAGTAAATCACGTTATATTTACTTTCGTTTAACAAAGTGTATTCCTGGCCAAAAAAAGAAATAACATATCTAATAAAAATAAATACAAGTAAACCAGTTCCACCGGCAGACATTCACACCTACTCATGAACGAATCCTTCACTTCTTCTTATCCTTCTCTTTCAGTTATTCTGGTAAAAATTCATCTTTATCTTATTTGTCTATAGGAGAGAAAATTTTATGTTTTTTGAGGAAAAGATTTACGTCGTCTATTAAAACCCTCTGTTTATTTTTAGTCTGGTGAAATCTTCTCTTGGTTGATTTTATATATATACGCTTTGTTCTTGAAGGATCTGGCTAACTTTTGTAAAGGTTTTTCTTCACCAGAAAAACAATTCGTCTGTCATTAACTTCAACACATTAATTATATTCGTCCTCCGAGTCTTTCGGTTTTTCTGAGCTTGTGAATGCGTTCTTTCCTTTTTAACATCGTACCAAATAGTTGATTTGGCCACACCTCATTTTTTTGCTGTTTTTCTGATGGGTTTGCTTCGATTTTTCATCCATTGACTGGCAAAATGCTTTATATAGATTCCAAATACAACACAAATGTCACACGTCAATAAATCAAATCAACTCAATAAATTTTTTTTTTACATTTTTTTATTTGTATTTTTTTATATCTGCTTACTTGTTAGTTAAATAATAAGGCAAAAACATACACCTGGCAACCGAAGAGCTCAGCAGCTAATCTTCCAGTTACTTTCGGTTGTTTAAAAAGGTGGGGGTCAGATATTTAAAATGCTGTTACCTACCTACCTACCTACCTACCTACCTACCTACCTACCTACCTACCTATCTATCTATCTATCTATCTATCTATCTATCTATCTATCTATCTATCTATCTATCTATCTATCTATCTATCTATCTATCTATTTTTTTGGGTGTGTGTCTGTCTACACTTTGAAATTATATTTTAGTTCCCTTTTACATTTGTGTTTACTGATCAAAGCATTTCACTGCATATCGTACCCTGTACGTATGTGTATGTGACAAATAAAATTTGATTTGATTTGATTTGAAATAAATGAATAACCACAGATTCCCATTATTCATTTGCCATCTAGTGGCTAAAATGGGTCATTGCAATACACTTGCACTTCCATTAACACTTTTAGATTTACAGCATTTTAGCATCAAATTTCCATGAAATCTTTTACAGAATGATGTAGTAAACGTTAAAAACCTGTAAAACCTTTTTTGAATTTCATCTGTTTCAGCTGTAATTTCATTGAGCCTACTGAAAACATAGAAAAAAAACAGCCTACGCTGTAGGGCATAAAACGAGCCTCTATAAAATAAAAGAATAAACAAAATATTGTTCGAAAGATTTGCTGTAAAAATGCTGTCCTGTGAAGAAAAAAAACATATCTACATATATGTATTTACATATCTAATTTTTGCACTCTCCCCAGCCAAATGTTTATTTTTGTTGACATTTATTTATTTATTTATTTATTTATTTATTTATTTATTTATTTATTTATTTATTTATTAAAAAAATATTTATATATATTTTTAATTTATATTTACTTCAGTTAATTAACTAATTAATTAATTTCTTTATTTCTTTTGCCATTAAGTGTGTATATTCACTTGTGTAACTAATAACTGGCTGTTTCTCTTATTTTAAGTCCCATTTTAAGTTTCTCTTATATTTCTCTCTGTCATAGACGTATGTAGCCAACATCCTGATCGCGGTGAACCCTTACTATGACATCCCCAAGCTCTATTCTCCTGAAACCATCAAGCAGTACCAGGGCCGATCTCTGGGGACGCTCCCGCCTCACGTGTACGCCATCGGTGAGTGTAGGGGCACAAGCACCAACCCCAGACTGTACAGACATTCGATATACTTGGGTATAGAAGGTGTTACAGAAAAGCATCTGAAATTAACATGTGAGAAAAATCAGAGAAATGAATGCATTATATAGTAAATATTTTAGGGTTATATATTCTGTGTATCATAATCGATCATCGGAGAATCAAGTTAGTCCAAATGACACATTTTAGATCTGAATTTTATTATAGAATGTGAGGAATGAAAGATTAAGATCCTAAGATATTTGTTCCTATAACAGTATTTCCTGAAGGCTGTTTTTTTTTCCCCTCTAATGCCACAGACATTTGATACGTTTCCAGCTATTAAAGAATTACTAAGTTTCCGATCATTAAATATGCATCTGTTTATTATCTATTTATTTTACGTTCTTATTCAACAGACAGAACTATTTTCCCAGCTGCTCTTGACCAATCAGATTGGAGAACATGATCAGTGTTGTTTCATAATCTGTGTAATGAAAAGGTTTGTTTTCCTCGCCGTTTGTGAGGATCTGTAACGAGTAAATAATTAATAAAAGACCTATTTTAGAAGAACTGAAACTTTTGTCTCTTCGTGTCTTGAATGGTCAGCGGATAAAGCCTACCGTGACATGAAGGTGCTGAAGATGAGTCAGTCGATCATCGTCTCTGGTGAATCTGGTGCCGGAAAAACCGAAAACACAAAGTTTGTACTTCGGTAAGGAGATAATTACACTTCTATTGTAATTACAGAGCTATAAATCCGATCTGTACGTCATTTTCTGCGTATATTTATTCATTTATTTAGACAGGATGGCATGTTTCCGTTATGGTTGACTAAATGATTTGTGTTATATTTGATGACACTTGTTCTTCTGTTTATATCTTTCATGTTCGGGCTTTTTCAGGTATTTAACGACATCTTACGGGACGGGTCAAGACATCGATGAGAGGATAGTCGAAGGTAGTGATTGAAATGAATCGGTTCGTCGATTCATCGATTCGATTCAACTATTTACAGGAAAAAAATTAATCTTATTTTTTAACTGATGTGTAAGTAGACAAGTGAGGTTGGGATGTCCGTAACTATCGATATTAAATATATAAAATATTGATTGTTTCCCCTAAAAACTGAAATCTTTCTCTATCGTCATGTGGAAGCCTGTGGTTTAGACTTAACATGTGGAATAGCTATTATTATTATTATTATTATTATTATTATTATTATTATTATTATTTGTAATGTGTCTGTCTGTGTTTTCCCCTTGTTTCTGTCTGCCGTCTCTCCCTGATGTTAATTGTTGACCCCGCCCACCTATCTGTTACCATGGACACTAATTACATTCAATCTCTTCCCCAGGTGTTTTGTCTTAGTCCTTGTCTGTCTCTGTTTTGTGATTGGTTTCCGTTCACCATATATACTCTGTCTGTTCACTTCAATGTGGTTGGTCGCTGTTGGTGTGTGCATGTCCATGTTCCCGTTTCCCGTTTCCTGTTTGTTCCGCGTTGCCTGCCGGTTTGTTTGTGTTTTGTTTATTAAAAAACCTTAAACTGCATTTGGATCCTCACTCGCCTGTGTCTCACCGTGTCACCTCGTGACAGAACGAGATTGAATGTAATTAGTGTCCATGGTAACAGATAGGTGGGCGGGGTCAACAATTAACATCAGGGAGAGACGGCAGACAGAAACAAGGGGAAAACACAGACAGACACATTACATTATTATTATTATTATTATTATTATTATTATTATTATTATTATTATACAGTGGTAGGTTACAGTGTCAGAAATATTTTCAGGTGAAATATGGTAGAATAAATATATTAAATTTAACATAAATTAAATATAATATTAAATATAATACTCCATTAATTATAATTAATATTAATATTAATATAATACATTTTCTATAAAGTAAACATACTAGAAGTTTTTCTAGCCAGATTCTGTACTGCTGTTCTTTTGCAACGCCTCATGTAAATTTAGTATGCAGTGATATTGTGTGCATGTGCGTGTGTGTGTGTGTGTGTGTGTGTGTGTGTGTGTTTGTATTTGTGACCTTTTCTTTGCTCTCTGCAGCAAATCCTCTGTTGGAGGCTTTTGGAAACGCTAAAACAGTCCGCAACAACAACAGCAGCCGCTTTGGCAAGTTTGTGGAAATTCATTTTAATGGAAAGGTCAGTGTGTGTACTCTGTACTGCCCCCCCTTTCTCTTTCAATCATTCATTCATTTTATTCATTCATTCATTAATTCATTCATTTCTTCAATCACTCATTCACACACTAACTCATTTACTTATACACACACTCACTTATCCACTTATTCACACATACATTCACTCACTCATTCACACACACTCACTCATTTATTCATTCATGAAGGATTATTATTTCCCCTAAATGTAGCACGTTTAATTTCCAAAAAAAGTTAAAAAATGTGCACCTCAAATCTGTGGTGGTCAGAATAAAGTGAGTTACAGTCATTAAAGAGGTGATGATTCTATTCAGTAACAGTCTGAGACGACGAACAGTCTGTTGCTGCTACATTGTTGTGTGTCTGTCAGACATTTAGGCTGTATATTGTACCTTGCACTAATCCTCCACCATGTCAGTACATTTGGGTGAATAAAATGTTCTAATTCTGTTATGTGGCTTGCAGAACACGGTGGTCGGGGGGTTCGTGTCTCACTATCTGCTGGAGAAATCACGTATCTGCACACAGGGACAGGAGGAGAGGAACTACCATGTCTTCTACAGGCTGTGTGCTGGAGCACCAGAGGACATCCGTGAGAAGTTCCACCTGTCCTCTCCAAACTGCTTTAGGGTGAGTAGAGTGGAAGAACAGACCAGTGTGTACTACTGCTGCTACTACTGCGCTAATACTACTACTAACACTTTTAATTCTATTATGTACAAATACTGCAACTGTTACTTCTACTTTTACACCACTACTATCACTTTTACTATTACTAACTAATACTTCTACTGTTATTAATACTAATAATACTACTTCTAACACTCTTACTTTTCCTATTATTACTAACTAATACTACTACTGTTACTTCTACTACTAATACTACCACTACCACTCTTAGTACTACTATTACTAATACTTCTACTGTTATTACTACTACTAACATTTTTACTACTACTATTACTAACTAATACTTTTACTGTTATTAATACTATTACTAATACTACTACTAACATTTTTACTACTATTATTACTAACTAATACTTCTACTGTTACTTCTACTGCTCAGTTGTAAGTCACTCTGGATAAGGGTGTCTGCTAAATGCTGTAAATGTAAATGTAACACTCTTAGTATTACTATTCCTAATACTTCTACTGTTATTACTACTACTAATACTACTACTAACATTTTTACTACTACTATTACTAACTAATACTTTTACTGTTATTGCTACTACTAACATTTTTACTACTACTATTACTAATTAATACTTTTACTGTTTACTACTACTAACATTTTTACCTACTATTATTACTAACTAATACTTTTACCATTATTACTAATACTAACATTTTTAACTACTACTATTACCAACTAATACTTTTACTGTTATTAATACTGTAACTAATACTACTAACATTTTTACTACTACTATTACTAATTAATACTTTTACTGTTTACTACTACTAACATTTTAACTACTATTATTACTAACTAATACTTTTACTGTTATTACTAATACTAACATTTTTAACTACTACTATTACTAACATACTTCTACTGTTATTACTACTACTACTACTACTAACACTCTTACTTTTACTATTACTAACTAATACTTCTACTTCTACTACAAATACTACTACTAACCCTCTTACTTTTACAATTATTACTAACTAACTGTTACTTCTACTCCCACATCTAATATAACAGCTAATTCTATTACTGCTTCTGCAACTAGTCTTACTACTTATACTTCTATTACTAATTCTATTACTGCTTCTGCAACTAGCCTTACTACTTATACATCTATTACTAATTCTATTACTGCTTCTGCAACTAGCCTTACTACTTATACTTCTATTACTAATTCTATTACTGCTTCTGCAACTAGTCTTACTACTTATACATCTATTACTAATTCTATTACTGCTGCTACTACTATAATTCTTGCTACTGTTATTACTAGTACTTCTACTACGTCTACTGCTGCTGCTACTACATTTACTACTGTTAACATAGTATGAGGAAATTGGGGGAAAGTTAAAAAGAAATTAAATGAAATAAGCTTATATAAATAACCAGGTCAAGCTCAACCAATGAGTTTCAGATATTTAATCCAGTGAATTTGATTTGGAGCACAAAGTGTAGAAGACATGCAAAGAATTAAGGCCAAACGTTCACGGTCCTATCAGTGATTTCAACCAGTATCTCACCACCTCCTGTTCGGAAGAGCTCCACGATGAATTATCTTTTCTGTATGTTTTGTTTTGACGTAAGCACTAGATGGCAGAGTTGTCCAAGTCTAGAAACTTCAGCCTACGTCTAAAGACGAATTCCACTAAGCGCTCAATAAATACACCGCTGTGTACATTTCCTGTCTGTCTTCAGGATCTGTTAGTCCAGACCTCACATGATTAGACTTCATTTCATTTTGCGGTTTCTTAATAATGGGATATCGAGTTCATTTGAACTTTGGTGTGCTTGCTTTATAGCATGAGAGCTATTTGCTGGGAGAGCAAAAGGTCTTTTGATAATCCATGGACCTACGAACGCCTTATATGGAGATAAGACTCTTTGCAATGAGAAGAGGGCCACTTGACTTCGAAGAAATGAGGGATTAGCTCAGATCAGCGTGTGAATCTGTCGCTTAGACGACACTTAAACCCCACTCACTTATTCATGGGAGCCTATGAAATGCATGCCTAGGAAATACTAGGGTGCATAATTGTGTAGCCTGAAAGTCTGAGGGGCAAAAAAATGTTTCTTTTAAATATATTGCAAACGAGTAAAAACTCATATCTGTCCAAATTGCTGACAATTACATATTATTTTTTTTTTATATGTTAATGTTAGTTACAAAATATTCCCCAAGTGGTCAGCGCATGTATATTGTGCACAGTGTATATATTTCAGTAACGACTTCCTTTTTTATTTGCTGTTACACTTAGTATGTCTATTTTTACTCCTTATTTATACTAAAACCACTATTAATACTACTGTACTTCTAATGCACCTACTAGTCAGGTTACTATTAACGTCGATATAAAACTACTTCTACTCCTAATACTCTTGCTGCTACTACTTCTACTACTACTGCATTTTAACAAGGCATTAAAATGAAATGATTTTCATTTTTCAGCCGTTATACAATAGAGTATGTTAATTATCCGCATATTTAACGATAGCGTGTAAATGTTTTTAAAAAATTTTTTAAATGCTCTTAAAAACATTTTGCAACAAAATTCTAAAAAACTAAAATTCAGTCAAGAAACGTTAATAAACTTTACTGAGATCGTGAGAGAGGGGGTGTGGCTTCCTGATAGTTAACCATATGAACTGTCAGTCATGCCAGCTCTAAATGTCCATTAGTTTACCTTCCTAATGGTATTACAAGCTTTTTGTTCACAAAATACACATAAGGTTGTTTCTCTAATACAATCACGGCATGTTTTTTTTTAAATGGTACGAGTTATAATCTCAACCATCAGCTGCGACGTATCGTCACGTCCTTATTGTTTTTTTTTTTAAGCTTTTCGCTTTACTTACATAATGATGTTTAGATTAAAAGTTGCCTTCGTTTGTACAGATGAGGCTTTTCATGTCTGTCTATCAGTCAGATCCTCCTCTTTCTTCTTTCTGTTACTCTTTCTGAATGCCTGTCAATCATCCCTCACTTCACACACCCTCTCTGTCACCTTGGACCTTCTAACCCCATTCATCATTCATTCGGTGACAGCATCTGCACAGCCTTTCATGTTTCTTTCTTATTAAATGGATAGAATAAATAGATGTTTTTTCTTTGCTGTACATCGATGTTACATTAAACGGATTACAGAACAGTTAGAAGGCTGAGGAAGCTCGGGTCAGTCGGAACACGATTCCTTACCGTTCGTCATTTATTTCGATGACTGCTTTATTTACCTTGCGGTGTTTCTCTACGTTTTTTTTTTAAATACACAACCATTCAGGATGTGATGTAGCTGCCTGAGCTGTGATATGCCAATATTTGGAAAGAAATATTACTGAGAATGCAATATATTTTATGGTGAAAAAGACGCATTTAGATGTATTTAAAGTCAACTTAAAAAATATGTCAAATTCAATCCCCATGGCAATCTGTTAAAGAGCACAGAATTGGTGTGAATTTATTTCTTTTTGTTTTTTCTTTGATAAACTGCTTCTAAAGTAATGACTATGAGCTTTTAATGACCGCGAGGTTCTAAGCTTTTAAACACCACCACATTCTGGCACATCCCCAAATCGAAAACACACATCAACACAGTGCAGAGCCTGTTTATTTACTTTAATGGTCTTATCTACAAAAAAGCTTGAGGAAAAACATCCAGAGAAGTCATGCACCCAGAGCTAGATCATGCACTTCCTCTACGTTCGTATATTTGAAATCAGTAGTATCTTAAATGTTTGATCTCAAAATGTTTCAGCATTATGATATTATCGCAGAATACTCACTAAAGGTCTTAACTAATTATCTCAAAAATTTGAACATTATCTCACTTAGTGTTGACTCGTCAGCTGTTGCACAAGATTTTCACTCTAGTTCCTTAAAGCACTTTTTATGCACATGATAATAAGACCTTTGACTTATTACCTCAAATTTCTTACAAATGATCTAAATTAAATTTGATTAAGTTAAGTCACCTTTTTTTTAGTTCCTGTGTTTCATCCTGTCTTTGTTTTGCAACTGTTGGTGTCATTCTGTCTGTTATATCATTTTCTGGTGTCTGACTTTCTAGCATCTTGCTTTTAGAGTTTGTTTAGCTACTAAATATAATTATAATAAATATTTATTATGTTTAAGTGAGAAATTTGACTAAGTATGAGATACTAAATGAAATTTCAAAATGAGATAATCTAATAATCTTTAGTCCTAATTTTGAGATAATGTCAAAATCAAAATAGGTCAAAACCTCATACTGCGATAATAAGTATAGACTTTTGAGAATTTGAGATAAGCTAAGCATTCAAGCTGGAAACTTGAGATAATATCAAAATTCTGAGATAATTGAAGTGTGAAGACTATTGACACAGTACTGCTACCATGAAACAAATAAGTGTTCTGCACATTTCTTTTTTGAAAATGAAATAATGGGCTTCTGTAGCTTCCAGGAATTCATTTTGAGATTCTCTGTTGTTCTCTTTGTTTTTCCTATTAAAATGTAAAACATGTTCATTTAGTATTCATATCGATTTTTCCCCCCTTTACATTTTGTATTACATTGTATTTGATGTCTTTTGTTGTTGTCGTTGTTTTTTTTTAGTACCTAAACCGAGGATGTACACGCTACTTCGCTACAAAGGACACGGACCAGAAGGTCCTGCAGAACCGCAAGAGCCCTGAGGTAAAGCGTTTATGTTCAAGTCTTATTACCGAAGTGTTGCCCTTCGACTTGTTAGGATGTCTTTAATTTAAAAAAAAATAAAAAAAGTTTTCCATCCTTGACTTGATCTCTGAGCCGCCTCAGGCTAATTGAGTAGGATGTTTGCCAAGGAACCCCTGCGAGGTATTGATGATGGAACAGACAGGCGTGACTTAAATGCTCTTGGCAGCGAGCGAAGTTTATTCTTATAATAATTAATTCCGAACGAGTCTGTAGTAACCGTTCCATTCTGTAGCAGCCCTGCAGGGACAGCCAAATTAATAATTATTGTTTACAAGTGAAGCCCTTACAAGACTCCGTTTGTGTTCTTAGCCTCCAGGAATAGAAATGATTAATTCGTTTACAGAAGTCCATGAAGGCAACACGGTCTAAGAAATCATCTTGAGAAATGTTTTTAAAAATTAATTATTCACCGTGTGTGCGTTCGAGGTCTCTTTCCGGCTGTGCAGCAGGTCATCCAAAGGACTGTTGGCGTAATGTCAAGGGAGATCTTGTAAAGAGTCTCTGAAGAATATTGTTTGTTTTAAGCAAAACTCATTCAATGCTTTTATTTTCAAATATCCCTGTCGCTCTTCGTAATTCCGGCAGTCATTTTTTGTCACTTATGTCATGTGACTAAGAATAAGAGCGGAAAGTAAGACGGTCAGGTTTTGTTGTTTAGTTCTTAAAAACAAAAGAGCATGAGCGACTTTTCTCGCGCTGATTTAATTTAGGAGAAAGCCGCCAGGAGCAGAGGAGACGCCGACGCAAGCGCTGGATATGTAGTTTGATAAAGGGATGAGCTCAGAAAGTTAGAGATCTACGGGATGACGAACACGATGAGATGTTTATTAGTCGTTGAAAGTCGATGCTTTGTGATCTGGTCTGTTTGGACAGACTTAAGAATTAAAGCTCTGCTGCATCGCTGTCTGTCTGTAGAGATGAGGCAAGTGGCAAAATCCCATTGCACTGCTATCAGCTATTTTTTCTAAGTGTGTGCACATGAATTTGACAAATTGTGTTCTTTTATCCATGTGGCAAATGTTACAGAGAAAACCGAGTTACTTTTTTGCTCAATAAAACTGCTGACATTTATTTATAATCTAAAATTTGGACATTATCTCATTTTCTCTTTTTGAATTTTTCACTTATCTCAACTTTTTTTACATTATCTCACTATTTTAATGTGAAGTCTATTATCCAATAAATGAGATATTGTCTTAAAATGTCAGTTTGAAGTCTATTATTATCTCTGAATTTTGACCTTTATCTCAGTATTTCCAAAAATGAGATATTATCTCAGAATGTCAGTTTGAAGTCTAATTTGAAGATTATTTACCTGCTTTTAAGGCGACGTCCATATTTTTTCATATAAAGGGGGATATGGCATTATCAAATGGTACTTACAAGGCACCATGTATGGTGCAGTGGGATATTCAAAAGCACATATGGTCTTGGTGTTCAGGTGTTCACAAACCAGACACATATGAGTACAAACCAGTAGCAAAACCCTCTGAATCCTTTTCTGAATAAGCTTGAACCTGGATGAGAGTCTGCCAGGGTGGATGCATTGAGCACTATTAATAACCCAGGATTGCACCAGAGTTGTAACGATCCCCTGTAGTGAATTATGTATGATTAGCTCCTTGCTTTGTTTATGCTCATTAACACTGAAGCAGCCTCCTTTTTACTCGCCCCCTAATCATATCAAACCATCTGCTTGTGATGTTAATCTCATTTGAACACGTCTTTTTGTGCCGATTTTCCTATACATCGCGGGACAAGAAAGCGATTATGAGTAAACAATCATTTCGCTAGTACAATCCGTGCTACTCGAGACCTCGAACCTTTATGTATTCTTGTGCTGGGTGATGGGTCCTGTCTCAGTCAGCGTAACAGCCTCGTTGTCCCTTTGCCCTCAAACACGTCAAGACTTAAAGAATACGCTTGACTTCATGAGCCGTTCTGTTATACGTCCCATGTTGATAAGTTCACATGTAATTGGATGTTGTCTGCTTTTGTTCTGTCAGCTAAGAAAATGGGATTTCCTGAATGATTTGGGTCGTCGTCGGTCATTAATCTGTAGAACTCGATGTTTGTTTGGCCCGGATTGGTGAAAAGCCCACTGTAAAAGAATGCTGTGGTTCAAATTATTTGGGCTATTTCTTAAGTCCTATTCGGGACTAGACAGGATTAGTTTTACGTGGGGATGTGGGGGTAAAGTCCCGTCCGAATGTGCCATCGTGCGACGTTTACCTTCTGTAAAAAGGGTCCTCAGGTAATACTAATCCCGTCCGAATAGACCTGCTGTAAATATGTACGGTAAAATTTCGTCATTTCCTGTTTAAAAGTAGTTTTTGGCGCGTTTTGTAAGCATGGAGGCGCTTGAAACAGGAAGCAACGTCATACGTACATGACGACAAGGAGGTTACTGTGGTGCGTAAAGCGAGTTACCCCTCCCACTTCTGCTAGTTTTGCTGAGATGTCTTGTCCCGTGCTAATTGGCCAATTAATATTACAGACGTCCTGAGGTAAAATTGCATTACTCCACGTCCCCGCGTAAAACTAATCCCGTCCGAACAGGTCTTTAGAAAATATTCAAGATGAAATATTTTATTCCATCCTTTTTTCCCCTCCATTTGATTGTCTTTAATCCTGAAGTCACTGCTTGAGGGCGACCCCACAGTAACATTGACACAAATCAATTTTAGGTCATTCCTATCCTGTTAACTTTTGATCCTGGTGTGTCATGGGTTTATTGATTATTAGTGCAAAGCACTTCCATTTGTCATGTAAAAAAGCTCCGGCCAGATCGCTTTGAGGTCACCTTTCTGTAAAGGAAGGAACTTAACGTTTTAGCACACAAATGCTTTATTATAGAATTTTGAGTGAAACATTACACCGCTGTTGTGTTGCTATCATGCCATGCCAGATAGAATACATAAAAACAACTAGTTTGCTGTTTTCCTGTACTTCTGCCCTTACTCCTGCCTTTCCACAGATCCTCATGCATGTTTTTGCGGGTGTGTTTAAGGGAAATCGGAACGAGGCGAGGTGCCACACTGGGCCCTTGAGCAAAACTCGTAATTCTTCCTGTTGTATCCTGTCTCAGTAATCTCTTTGGGTAGAAAAAAAAATCAGCCAAATGATCTTGTTTTAATACATCTTGCAATGTATTGTCTACAGCGTACACTTGAAATTGCATTATCTCGTAAATAAAATGAGCAAGATGTAAAAACAAGAAGATTACTTTCACTCTAAAACTTTTACCCGTGTATTTCTGGTGAACAGGACGATAAGATGTACACAAATGGAAGGGGGGTAGTGACAATTGAATTCAGACAATCCTGAACACTGGAGAACTCACCGTATGTCTCCCAACCTAGACTATTTTAACATGATATTATTATACATTTATAGTTATTAAAGTTAGACAAATATAAACAAGCCTCCTGGTAGTCCCATGCTCTCCTTGCCCAGGCAAAGGTTTGATTCCCAGGAAGGGAGCTTACCCAGCCACTGAAGATCTAATTCTCAGTGCCAGTCCCAACCCCGGATGAAATGGGAGGGTTGCGCCAGGAGGGGCATCCGGTGTAGAATTGGTGCCAAATCTAATATGCGGATGATCCACTGTGGCAAACCCTGAACATAGAGCAGCTGAAAGAATGTTCCAAGTAAAGGTTACATGATTTCTACCAACTGAAGGATACTGATTAGAAGGGCAGCTTGCTTACAATTACAGATTGTTTATTAAAGCTTGTTACTTACAAAACAGTGAATCATTCTTATTTCTACCAAATAGCCTAAGAGCAACTTAATGCATCCAAAATTCTGTCTAGATTCCTGTGAAAGTTTAAGCAACAGGCCCTAAGATTTTTTTCGTCCCATGAAAGCTTCTTTTTCTTGAGATTCTCTCAAGTTTTGATCTGGAATTGTTCTATTTGTTGTCAGCATTTTAAGTTGTTTAGAAAAAGACTTTTGTCTGACTTGACTTTTGACTCCGGCGGCTCCTTATAGCACCTGAAATCAGGCCCTCTGAAGGACCCGCTGTTGGATGACCGTGGTGATTACAACCGCATGGAAGTGGCCATGAAGAAGATCGGCCTGGACGACGCTGAGAAGCTGGATATGTTCAGGGTGGTGGCTGGAGTCCTTCACCTCGGAAACGTCGGGTTTGAGGAAACGGGCAGCACTTCAGGTAAGACCGAGACAGAGATGACGTATCATATCGCGATCGGTATTCTCACCTGACATCCCTATACATCCTTTTATACTAAATGTAATGTGTATGTAGAGAAGACAAAGAAATTCTTCATGATTGTCAAATAGCTAGCGCAGGATCTTTTACCTTTCCAACACAGCCAATTATTTGGATTGTTGCTCACACTTTCAATTACCAGCTTGCCGTTAAAAAAAAAAAACAGTAAGATTTTGTGTCCTCATAAACATCCCATAGTGAACGTTACACATTTTTGGAAGTAATTCCACCTCTAAACGGTTCACTGTTTCCCAGAAGAAATCTCAATGCCTCGTAGTTAAATCTAAAATATACTAAATCAGTCTGAAATTGCTTTTTAGATGTGTGGATAATTCAACCCTAAGTGATGTTTTGGATGGTAAATTCTGCTTTACTATCGGTTTGAGCGTCAAAAGGTCATAACGTCCCAAACGGAGCTTTATATTGACTACAATGAAGTGAACAGAGACATCCTGTACTCGTTTTAACGATATATATATAGAGTTTGGAGAGCTTCTGCTGATTTTCCACTTAACTGTATGTACATTCACCGGATAGTTCCTGAGACGGAGTTAAAAAAAAAAGGTGATAGATACTTTTGTACTTTTATGCAAATTAGCTATGACAGGACAAAGCATCGAATCTAAAAAGCGTCTTCTGAATTTTCATTCAGAACTTCTGCTCGTTCCTCCATTTTGTATCGATTTGACAGCATTTCATATTTAGAAGTAGAACACACAATAGAAGCGACAGTTCTATATTTGTATCCTCGGTTCTAGTACGAAGTTATACCTCTGGAATTCTCCCTTCTTATTGTTAAAAGGTTTTTCGCTAACAGAGGTTTTCGTTAATAGTATAGGTTTATATTATGTTAAGTTATGTTAAGTTATAATACGTTTAATACGGAGTCTCCGGTCTGAACGCTCTGTAACACAAATCCGTAACTTTACCACGGAATATCTTCAGGATGAAGGACTTGTGTCTTATCAATAAATAAACAGCCGCTGAAATACAGGATGGAGCTTCTTCATGACTGCAGTAAATGTAACAATAAATGGATAAAAGTATTATTTTTGGTCAGTCAGATTGCTGTGATTTTAAAGAGAATAAAACACCACTGGATACATGTGTAAAGCTGTGTCATATACTGTAGATATATAATTATATTAGATTTTTAGATAAATAAATTCACAAATGCATTTTTTTTTACTGTATTTCCTCACACCGTTCGAGTCTTTCATGAGATTGGATTGGATACGGTTTCCTGAGCGACTTTAAAGAGTTACCGATAGACAGTTTGTGGCGTTGGAACAGAGGAAGTCGCTTCACAGTCCTTTTTTTTCCTCCACAGACAAACTTCTCCTCAGCTTTTGTGTGCGATCCTGTTTGCCATCTCACCGTGATCGATTGTTCTAATAACGCACGCGACTCGGAGCTCATCCTGCTGAGTCATGAAGAAACACGATCAGTCATCGCTCTTAGCCTCTTCGTAGCACAGCCGGCAGTCTCGCTAACTCTAATGCTGATGTAGAAGCTACCTTTCGTTGTAAAAAGCTTCGTTCGGTTGCAACGTTCGTCTAACTTTCCTGTGCTACAGAGCGAGTTGGGGAAAGCGCTCCGGATCTCACAGGAGTCAATGACGTCAGCTTGAGTCAACCAAAAAAAAAAAAAAATCACATAATAGAGGAAATAAAACATTGTAAATGATGGTCAATGTCATTCATCTTTAATAATAAAATTAATTGTAGTAACCTTTGGTTTAACAGTAAGAGTTAATGGGAAAAAAATCTCTGAAGTTTCTGGGAGATGGGAATGTAATAACAGGATGCCCTCAGGGAGAGATATGTGTGATGTCCTTGACTTTCCAGTTCTGGTGAGAAAAAGTGATGTGAGCGCTGCTGCTTTTTTCCTCTTCTACTAATGATGCCCTGTGGGAAACACAACACACTTCTTTGCCATTTATTAACACCGATCTCAGTCACTGGTTCATCCGGTGATTGGTCATTTGAGACATCCTGACTGTGAACCTGCTCTACGTAAGCATTTACCATGGACGTTACTGCTTTACTGCTGGATCAGATGCGCAATAGTGGGTGTAAAATGTCTTCCTTTCATTTTTTATTCCTCACCAGCATTCGGTTTTCTAACATCTGACACCTCAGAGAGCAGCATAACACACTTGTATTTATCAAAAAAAAGCCCCACCACATTCCCAAAGAAGGACCCCACCCACCTCTACTACCCCTCATCCAGTCTCTTTAAGTCTCTTGATTCATTTGTTTGAAATCTACGACCTCGATTCCAGTCAAAGCAAAATGGAGAATGTTTTGAGTTGAGTAATAAAATCAGTGTTTGTTTGACTATTTATTTTAGGATGCCATCTTAAAGTTTTGTCTGGGAGGAGAAAAAAAAAAACATGTGGAGAAAAGGCACTCGTTCAGCCAATAAAAAGAGAGAACAACAACGTGCCAAATCTACCACTGTACAAATACAATAACTTTAACAGTGACAAGGATTAGAAAATGATCAATCTTGCAGTTTACACAGACAAGAGATAGAGAGAGAGAGATGGTTGGGATATAGAGAGATGGGGTTTGAAAGAGAGAGATGGAGAGATATAGAGTGATATATAGATTGTGAGATAGAGGGGGGGAGATAGAGCTAAAGACAGATGGATATAGGGTGAGAGGTGGTTAGACAGAAAGAGATAGAGAGAGTTGGAGATTTAGAGAACTAGATCGAGGGAGAGAGCGATAGTTAGTCATATAGAGAGATAGAGATATAGATTGATAGCGATAGAAAGAGAGGGATTGGTTGATAAAGAGAGAAATAGATATAGAGAGGTAGCTGGAGAGATAGGGAGAGCTGAATACAGATATAGAGAGATAGATAGATAGATAGATAGATAGATAGATAGATAGATAGATAGATAGATAGATAGATAGATAGATAGATAGATAGATAGATAGATAGATAGATAGATAGATAAAGAGATGTAAAGAGATAAGGATAGAAATTAAGAGATATAGATAGACATTAAACAGAGAGACAGAGAGAGATGGAAGACAGAGAGATAGATAAAAGGTGATGGGTATAGAAAGTGAAAGATATTGATATATATATATAAAGGGAGAGAGAAAGATAAAGAGATATAAGTATAAAAAGAGATAAAGAGATATAAAGAGAGAACTAGAGAGATACATAGATAGGGAGAGTTATAGTAGCAGACAGACAGACAGACAGACAGACAGACAGACAGACAGACAGACAGACAGACAGACAGACAGACAGACAGACAGACAGACAGACAGATAGATAGATAGATAGATAGATAGATAGATAGATAGAGTGAAATCTGTTGCTCATCTGTTTTAGTCTAAATGTAGACATTGGATCTGTTAACATGAGCTTTTATATTTATTGTTATCCGTAACATCTATTCCCTACAACACTCTAAATCTCCGACATCGGAAGTCTAGTAATAGAGACATATTCTCCTTCTTCCTGTACCTCAGGAAGCACTTTTAATGAGCTGATTATCTTCTGTTAGGAATAGATTTCTAGGGCAGGGCTTAGGGTTGGGGTGAAGCTGTGCACCAGAGGGAAGGACAGCTAGATTTAAGAGCGAGGGATAAAACAAGCCTTGATATTTCCTAAGAAAGAGGCGAACATTAAAAAGACCTTAAAAAGAGAGTGGACCTAGCATAGATACTTGAGGTACGCCATTTACCAGCTGATGTGATGTGACTTGTCTTTGCATCCTGCAGCCAGAGATGTCTCTGTAGTAGACGGCGCCGGAGACAAGTGGCGAAATGTATTTGGAGAGCAGGAAGTTCTGCCTTCAGCTCGTTTCATGTGAGTTCCTTTGTTTATACGTCTAGACTGCAGTGCTCATGCGCCGTCTCCTCGTTGGCAGTAACCTGTGCTCTGTAGGTGAGAGTACGTGTTCCTAGTTGCCATGAAATGAAGAACTAGTCTGTGGCAGTGTTGCTCAGCTCCGTGAGGTTTCGTCTCTCTCTCTCTCTCTCTCTCTCTCTCTCTCTCTCTCTCTCTGTGTGTGTGTGTTTTTAATTTCCTGCATGTGTGTGTTCCCAGGAGGCTGTAACTTAAAGAAGCAGTCGAGTCAAGCTCTGCAGCACTGCGCCGAGCTGCTGGGGTTGGATGAAGAGGATCTACGAGTCAGTCTCACCTCCAGAGTGATGCACACAACAGCAGGAGGCGCTAAAGACACTTCTATCAAGTGAGACCTACTCGCATCTCTTTCTCTTACACACACACACACACACACGCACGCAAATGGAGCTCTAAGAAGCATTTCTCTGAATTGCCTCTTAACGCCTATTCACTGCCATTTACGTGGATGTGAGGAATCTTCCTGTTTTAAAAGGTTATACATGCTCATCTCAGAAATGCCTTGAACGAGGAGATCTGGAAATTTCTCTCTATTTTTTTTTTTTTTTTAAGGAATGTTATGCTTTTTTTTGTGCACGTCGGTTTTCACACCTGTCGGTTTTCACACCTGTGGTCTGAATCTGAACACGATTCAGAAGCCAATGACTTACGGAAATAGTCTCCAGTGTCAGTGCTTCAGTTTTCTTAGTAACATGACGAAAATAGACGGTTATTGTTTATCACTGCTGTAATGATTTACTGGTGGAAATAACAAGGGTCGCTTGTTCCGGAACTAAAAACGTAACTAAAAACAAAAATTCAGCAAAAAAAAAAAAATGCTCAGCTATGTTTTTCTTCCTCATTTAAAACCAACTCGTACTACCACTTTTTCTATACCTTTTTTCTATACCTGCCCCGCAGTTTCATGTGGTTTAATCTCAGGTATACTGGTGCCGTTTTCGTAGTGTGGGTTTTTTCTTACGCTGCTCCACTTGGACATCGTCTCAAACCTGCGGTGAACATCCAAGAAGCCGCGAATGGCATTTGTCACTGCGGCTGCCGTTACAGACGTCTGCCTCATAAACCTCGTAGCCGCACGCTCGTTGACCTTTTTGCGAATGCTGCACCGGATGATAAGACAATAAAGGATGAGAAAGAGCTAGCGAAAAGCTATACACACACACACAGACACACACACACACACACACACACACACACACACACAAACACACACGCATACACACACAGTTATTGGGGTTACGGGGATTCTTAGTGTCTGCATAGAGCAAGAAAAGGACTAATCACAAAATCTTGACTCTCTCTCTCTCTCTCTCTCTCTCTCTCTCTCTCTCTCTCTCTCTCTCTCTCTCTCTCTCGCACTCTCTGGTTTATGGTTCCTTTTGTTATAGACAACAAAATCAATGACCATTACAGTATTTTGCTGTGTCACATTAACAAAGTGTTTATTTTATCTCCAGCACTAAAATCTTTTTAATGTTTGAGAACGATTTGATTTTGATCCATTTATAGGATTTATTGCGTATTTAATGTTGTACATCTTCCACAAAACAAGTTAGTTTTATTGTCAATTACATTATCAAAATATGTATTTAAAAGAAGAATTATTGTCTGAGTCTATGCTTGTGAGTTAACGCTCAGGATCAGGCTAGTGTTTGAAATTATCTTTAAAAGTTATCTTGGAGCCCTAAGAATTTAAGAGTCTCCGTCTTACCAGACAAATATATTGTAGAGCGCTCAAGGGAATCAGACACGGAAAGAAGCAGGCAGAGACGGGAATTAGGTGAAAGTCTCAGTATTGAAAGCTTCAGAGCCGGTGCTTTGGGTGTCGAAAAAGAAAGAACTCATTTTAAATTAGGCTCTGGCTCTGAGCCAGCACTCGAACTGCCTTGGTAGAAAAGGGGCACTAGCCAGAGGGTGAGTGCCACATAGGCGCTCCTGATTGGTTTCACGCTTTTGGCGGGAATTCAGCCGCTTCGCCTTGCACTCTGCACGAGCGGCGCTGACTCTTGTGCTGCAGCTTTTTGGCGCGCTGTCAGCGGCGCTGTCCTTGGTGCTGAACCGATGCCTTTTCTCTCCGGTTTTAGCCTTGTGGGGGCGCGGAGCGGTATTTTGGCTGCGTCACAATATAAACAAATAATAATAATAAAAAAAGAAAGGTATAGTAACAGTCACACTGTTGTGTCTGGAGTGTTTTTTTCTTCCGGGTTGCCAGATTGGTCTAGTAAAATAAATAAAAAAAAGCCAAGATCTTTATATCTATTAATTATATTTATAATATGTATAATTTACAAATATAATTTTTCAGTTTTCAGTTTTTTTTAAGACTGAAACCTCGGGCTCCGGTTGTTTGTTTTGAAATGTGCAGCTTAATGTGTTGTGTGAAGGGTTTGAGCTCCAACTGATCCTCATCTCTCCTCACTGAATCACGTCTCTCTGCTGTTATCAATCCTCCCACACGGGCCTCTGCTTCCTTCCTGTAGTCCTTCTCTTGTCAAGGCTTTATCTCTTCATTTACTGTGGTGACGTTTGTGTGTGTGTGTGTGTGTGTGTGTGTGTGTGTGTGTGTGTGTGTGTGTGTGTGTGTATACACGTGTGTGCGTAATTGTACATGTGTGTTTGTGTATGTGTGGATGAATGTGTGTGCCATGTGTGTGTGTGTGTTTGGGTTTTGTGTGGTTGCATACACATGTTGTGGGTCGGGACTTAACCGAGCCTCTTTTGTTTGTGTGTGTGTGTGTGTGTGTGTGTGTGTGTGTGTGTGTGTGTATATACATGTGGAGGGGTGGTGCTTAGTTGAGCCTCTATTTTGTGTATGTGTGTATACACATGTGGGACAGTGTGTGTAAGAGTGGGTGTCTGTGTGTGCACCCAAGTGTGTGTTTAGTTGAGCCTCTGTTTTGTGTGTGTGTGTGTACACTTTAGAGAGAGAGAGAGAGAGTGTGTGTGTGTGTGTGTGTGTGTGTGTGTGTGTGTGTGTGTGTGTGTGTGTGTGTGATTTTGTGTATACACGTGTGACAGAGTGTGTGTGAGAGTGTGTGTGGGTGTGTACATGTGCAGGTTTGGTGCTTATTTGAGCCTCTATTTTGTGTGTGTGTGTGTGTGCGTGTGCGTGTGCGTGTGTGTGTGTGTGTATACACATGTTGGACAGTGTGTGTGTGTGTGTGTGTGTGTGTGTGTGTGTATATACACATGTTGGACAGTGTGTGTGTGAAAGTCTGTGTCTGTGTGTGTACACAAGTGTGTTTAGTTGAGCCTCTGTTTTCTATGTGTGTATACACTTGAGAGAGAGAGAGTGTGTGTGTGTGTGTATACACATGTGGGACAGAGTGTCTTTAGCTGAACCTCTGTTTTGTGTGTTTGTGTGTGTGTGTGCATGTGTGCATGTGTGCATGTGTGTGAGAGTTGAAGTGAAGGAGAAAGATGAATGGACACTCAGTGAGCGCGATTCCACCTCATTTGTCATAAAGGCAGGAGCTCAGGCACCGATGCACAAGACCACTTGTTAGCCCTAATGTCT
>NC_062526.1:23162443-23169943 GCF_022655615.1 Tachysurus fulvidraco | reverse complement strand
ATCACACTCGTTTGATTTCTTTTTTCCGTTGACGTACCAGCCATCGGATTCTCCCCTGAATGTTTTACGCATCATTAATCCTAAACAGATTGATGGTTTGTAACTTTTGAGGGGAAAGACTTTGTGTGGATAGGAATTTTGATTGGAATTCAGTCAATATTTTATTTTAGGACAATAGTAAAGATCGTTTCCGGACACCGTGTATTTGTCTGTAGATCCCCAGACACAGAGTGAAGAAAGCACTGACCTTCAGCTTATGTAGAGAAATAATGTGTAATTATGGATTTCTGACCTGTGTTTAATCTGTTTGGTTTCCAGGAGCAGGAGCTGTATCAGAAAGAGGGGCTGGGTGTGAATGAGGTGAAATATGTTGACAATCAAGACTGTATAGGTAAGTGTATACACACACACACACACACACACACACACACACACACATACACAGGACTGACACGGATTCTGATTGTTGTGCGTTTGAGTTATGAATGGAAAAAAAACAGCTGAGAGTGTGTGTGAGAGAGTGTGTTTATTTTTATTTATCTTTCCTGTGCTGCAGTGTAGGTAGGTTGCTGTCTAACCCTGAAGCTCTGGTATCAGTATTACAACTGAAATAAATGCTTAGAGGAGACCGAACATTAAATACTACACACACAACACACAATAAACACACTACACACAGTACACACACAACACACAATACACATACTACACACACAATAAACACACTATACACAGTACACACTACACACAATACACACACTACACACACTACACACAGTACACACACAACACACAATACACATACTACACACACAATACACACACTACACACACTACACACAATACACACACAACACACAATACACATACTACACACACAATAAACACACTATACACAGTACACACTACACACAATACACACACTACACACAGTACACACACAACACACAATACACATACTACACACACACTACACACACTACACACAATACACACACAACACACAATACACATACTACACACACAATACACACACTACACACACTACACACAATACACACACAACACACAATACACATACTACACACACAATAAACACACTATACACAGTACACACTACACACAATACACACACTACACACAGTACACACACAACACACAATACACATACTACACACACAATACACACACTACACACACTACACACAATACACACACAACAAACAATACACATACTACACACACAATAAACACACTATACACAGTACACACTACACACAATACACACACTACACACAGTACACACACAACACACAATACACATACTACACACACACTACACACACTACACACAATACACACACAACACACAATACACATACTACACACACAATACACACACTACACACACTACACACAATACACACACAACACACAATACACATACTACACACACAATAAACACACTATACACAGTACACACTACACACAATACACACACTACACACAGTACACACACAACACACAATACACATACTACACACACTACACACAATACACACACAACACACAATACACATACTACACACACAATACACACACTACACACACTACACACAATACACACACAACACACACAATAAACACACTATACACAGTACACACTACACACAATACACACACTACACACACTACACACAATACACACACTACTCACAGTACACACAATACACACACTACACACAATACACACACTACTCACAGTACACACAGTACACACAATACACACACTACACACAATACACACAATACACACACTACACACAATACACACACTACACACACTACACACACTACACACACAATACACACACTAGTCAATGAGGAACACAGCATTACATATTAATGATGTATTAATATTAATGTGTCTGGTTTTAGAAATGAAGTGTGTGAAAGGACGGAGGAGAGAAAATGATGCTGGAAACAAGAAATAAAAAGTGTGTGTGTGTGTGTGTGTGTGTGTGTGTGTGTGTGTGTGTGTGTGTGTGTGTGTGTGTGTGTGAGACCTCTGCTCTTAACGTTATTACTTTACTCCAGCCACCAGAGCTCTTCTCTACTGATGTCATTCTGAACACAAGGCTGAGGGCTGATGGGAAATTTCCTTTTCTACCGTGTGTGACAATTGAATTCAGAGACTGTCTGTCTGTCTGTCTGTCTGTCTGTTTATCTAAACTCCTGTCTGTCTGTCTGTTTGTTTGTCTATTTATCTAAATCTCAGTCAGTCTGTCTGTCGGTCTGTCTGTCTATTTATCGAAATTGCTGTCTGTCTGTCTGTTATTCTATTTATCTAAATCTCTGTCTGTCTGTTTGTCCTGTGTGTCTGTCTGTGTCTATCTCTTCATCTATCTAAATCAGTCTTTCTGTCTGTCATTCTGTCTGTCTGTCTATCCATCCATCTCTCCATCTAACTTTATAGTGCCCAGGTTTGTACACTTCAATCGACAAAACAATCACAGTTCAGTCTGAATAAAATATTTCTAACATCTTGCCTGATTTTGTTTTCTGAAAAGATGCAGAATTTGGCATCAGATTCATCTCACCAGCAGTGTGGTGTTGATGATGTGGGATTGTGTCACCAGACTTGTTCTGCTGGTGCTGTAATGTTTTCCTTGCACTCATCAGGCTTTTTCATAGCAGTCGAGCAGCTGTTACTTCTATCTATCTCTTTTCTCTCCTTCTGCCTTTCTCACCCTTCAGAGCGTCTTACTGTTATCGATTTACTTTGACTATTTGGGGGACATTTTCGGGGGCAGATTGCAGTTGCCTTTGCTTTGTTTCTTCATGTCGTATTATTTTTCAACAGGTTTCTGTCTTTGAACAACTTTTGCCACATTGTTGGCTTTCGAATGAAAATACTGCTGAATTTTTAAAAAGCAAGCCTCCTTTTGACTTTCGAAAAGGTGTTTGCTGCTTTTGACACATAAGAAGAAGCTTGAGCGGTTCGTTCTCCGTATTTATTTATTTATTTTATTTGTATTTTCTTTTCAGTTTTCTTTTCAGCTTGTGTGAGACTTTTCTGGTCGTCTGAAATTCTCGCAGTTTTTTCAAGAACGAGGCTTTTAATATATATATATATATATATATATATATATATATATATATATATATATATATATATATATATATATATATATATACAGTAGGTAGCTCGGTTTCTGTCAAAATTGTACGCTGTGGTCGTCAGTGTTGGGCAGTAACGTGTTACTAGTAACGCAGTTACATTTGACAGTAACTAATACTCTAACGCATTCATTTTTAAATAAAGTAACTCCTTTACCGTTACCATACGGAAGTGAAGCCTACATCCTACTTGTAAACAGGAAGATGTCGCACTGTGGGCTTGTTTCGGTTTATTCGTGTATGTGCGGCAGTAAAGGCGAGTCGAGGCGAGAGCAAGTGGAAATAAGCTCATTATTTCTTTAAAAAGGTAACTAAAACGTTACTTTTAACAGTAACGCGTTACTTTTTGGTGTAAATAATCAACAAAGTAATTGAGTTTTTGTACAAAGTAACTAGTAACTGTAACTAGTATCTATTTCGTAGTAACTAGCACAACACTGGTCGTCGTGATTGTCGTCATGGGCAATGTCTCAAATATAAAACTATGCCTTTACTTTTTCAAAGTATTTACTAAAGCTAATGTAATGAAGTCCGATCAAATCTTTAACTCTGGTACATAAAATAAAGATTTTAGCAGTTTTAAAAGCTAAATGACAAAATACAATTCAAACGCTAACTCTAATACCGATGAGTTTTAGAACTTTAACGATTCTATTCATTCACTATTTATTTTAAAATGAAACACAGCAGTAAATTAAATCCGTCACTCGTAATTTTTAAATAAACTATTGAAAATAAACAAATGAAAAATGAGGAGGCTGTGACTTAGACCCCATTTTGGAGGACTTTGATTTAGAGCTCATGTGACGGGTATTTTATATATTGTTATGTAACAATATTTGTGTATGTGTTTTAGACCTGATAGAGTCCAAACTTGTGGGCATCTTGGACATTTTGGATGAAGAAAACCGTCTACCTCAGCCAAGCGATCAGCACTTTACAGAAACCATCCACAGCAAGCACAAAAACCACTTCCGCCTATGTGTGAGTATTGTGTACACACACACACACACACACACACACACACACACACACACACACACACACACACACGCGCGCACACATACTCACTAATAGGAACACCTGCACCCTCAATCATTCATGCAGTATTATAATCATAATTGAGCAGATTGCTCTGAGCAGACAGCACGTCTGTAGTAACACATAATAACTGAACAATGAATTATGAACCGCGGTGAGCAGAAAAGCAGCTCGGAGCACAAAACATATCAAACCTTAAATAGCATGAGCTACAATAGGATGAGCTACATTAGGATGAGCTACATTAGGATGAGCTACATTAGGATGAGCTACATTAGGATGAGCTACATTAGAATGAGCTACAATAGAATGAGCTACATTAGGATGAGCTACATTAGGATGAGCTACAATAGAATGAGCTACATTAGGATGAGCTACAATAGAATGAGCTACATTAGGATGAGCTACAATAGGATGAGCTACAATAGGATGAGCTACATTAGGATGAGCTACATTAGAATGAGCTACATTAGGATGAGCTACATTAGGATGAGCTACAATAGAATGAGCTACATTAGGATGAGCTACAATAGAATGAGCTACATTAGGATGAGCTACAATAGAATGAGCTACATTAGGATGAGCTACAATAGGATGAGCTACAATAGGATGAGCTACAATAGGATGAGCTACATTAGGATGAGCTACATTAGAATGAGCTACAATAGGATGAGCTACATTAGGATGAGCTACATTAGGATGAGCTACATTAGAATGAGCTACAATAGGATGAGCTACAATAGGATGAGCTACATTAGGATGAGCTACATTAGGATGAGCTACATTAGGATGAGCTACAATAGGATGAGCTACATTAGGATGAGCTACATTAGAATGAGCTACAATAGGATGAGCTACATTAGGATGAGCTACATTAGGATGAGCTACATTAGAATGAGCTACAATAGAATGAGCTACATTAGGATGAGCTACATTAGGATGAGCTACATTAGAATGAGCTACATTAGGATGAGCTACATTAGGATGAGCTACATTAGGATGAGCTACATTAGAATGAGCTACAATAGAATGAGCTACATTAGGATGAGCTACATTAGGATGAGCTACAATAGAATGAGCTACATTAGGATGAGCTATAGGTACTGTATATGCAGTTATAGCTGTAGGGACAAATGTGTCTTCTTGGATGTCTAATGGACATTGACATATCAGCATATCTCCCCTTGCATTTGTACATGTAAGTGTAAATGAATTCGTAGCTGTACCTGCTGATGACTGTACTGTGATTTTAAAATGCTAATACAATGTCTGTACTCTCAGGTTCCCAGGAAATCGAAGCTCACAGTGCACAGGAACGTGAGGGATGATGAAGGCTTCATCATCAGACACTTTGCAGGAGCTGTGTGTTATGAGACGGTACATACACACACACACACACACACACACACGCCCGCACGCACACACATTATATAAAGTAAAAAAGTCGTGCTCGCAGTTCCAGGTTTTTTTTTGTACATCGTTTTTATCCATTTAAAGTTAAGGATCCTATTTTAGCTGTGAAAAACTTTTATTTCTTTCTCTTTAAACGTTATTTGGACTCGACATGTTGCTCATGATAAACTCGCCGTCTCAATTTTCAATTTTCAAATTTTCTTATTTCCATTGTTGAATCTCTCATAGCTCCCTCATCTCAGGTTAAGAGTCTTGGTGTCATCTTTGATCTTTCTTTTACCTCTCATGTAAATAATGTTACTCGGGCTGCATACTTTCACCTTCGAAATATCAATAGGCTTCGTTCCTTTCTCACCACTCAATCTACCACCACTCTTATTTACAGTCTAGTAACCTCCCGGCTTGACTACTGTGATTCTCTTCTTATTGGGCTTCCTCACAAAACCCTTCATAAGCTGCAACACGTTCAAAATTCTTCTGCCCGTATTATCACTCGTACTCCCTCTATCCATCATATTACACCTGTTCTGGAACAGCTACACTGGCTTCCCATTCATTTTCGTATCAAGTATAAAATTCTTCTTCTAACATTTAAAGCTATCCACAATCTTGCACCTTCATATCTTCTTGATCTTCTTCATACTCCAAAACCAACTCGCACTCTTAGGTCTTCTTCTTCCACTCATTTCATTGTTCCCTCTGTCCGTCTTGTAACGATGGGGAACAGAGCTTTCAGTTACTCTGCACCTCAGCTCTGGAACTCACTTCCATCTGAGCTCCGTAATATTGATTCCCTTTCATCATTTAAATCTCAGCTTAAAACTCATCTGTTTAGTTTAGCATATTCTACATCATGATTGGTCCAATGTTGTATTTCTATGTAACTATTTTATAACTATATATATATATATTCTTCTTTTGTACTGTGACCTTGAGTGTTCAGAAAGGCGCCTTTAAATAAAATGTATTATTATTATTATTATTATTATTATTATTATTATTATTATTATTATTATTATTATTATTATCATTATTATTACAAATCACTCACCCTGGTGACTCCTTTAAAAGAATTCAGCCGATATATCCTTCATGTCTCCGTGCATGAGCTGCTCGTACATTAACATACTAATTAATGCCTACTGACCAATCGGATTTGAGAACCGAACAGCACGGACGGTGGGATTAACGCTTGCCGGCCACTTTATTAGGAATGTCTGAAAGTTCATCCGATCATGTAGCGATCAAGAACATCAGGTAAAAATCTCAGACCTCAAATAACCATCTCAAAGCTCACAAACGTTGAGGAGACGACCGCATACGGCGTACGGGTGTTCCTTATAAAGTGGATGTTTTTTTTTTTTGGGTTTTTTTTCCAAATATTTAATATTCTACCCAGGGATTCTTCTTCGTTTTCGGCTGAACTAATGAGAAAAAGCACCGAATAATGTTTTTGATGTTGTTTTGGGAGTTCAAAGAAACGAATGATTTTTTTTTTTCTTTCCTCACATACCGGTTTTCGGGTGACACTTTTATTCCTTCCTGTCTCAGCGCAAGTTTGTGGAGAAGAACAACGACGCCCTGCACATGTCCTTGGCGAGCCTCATTAGCGAGTCAAAGGATCGGTTCATACGCGAGCTCTTCGAGAACAGCTCCAAAGATGTGAAGCAGAAAGCGGGAAAGCTCAGCTTCATCAGCGTGGGCAACAAATTCAAGGTTAGCTCGAGGGAAAAAAAAAAGAACAAGAAAAACAAACACTCATTTATACATGAATACGTGTTGTTTTTTTATGCAATTAAGACGATGAAGCAGGTATTGATGCGTCATAAGCGCTTGTTAAATCCGAGGGATAGCATTACAAAATAA
>NC_062526.1:23147443-23157443 GCF_022655615.1 Tachysurus fulvidraco | reverse complement strand
GAGCCACCAGTTTGAAGGCGCACAGATCCTGTCACAGCTCCAGTGTTCAGGTTAGTGCTTCTGTGGAGTTTAGGCAGTCATGTAGGGTGTCATAGTGTGTTATAGTGTCTCATCGTGTCTCGTGTGTCATCGTGTGTGTCATTGTGTATCGTAGTGTAGTGTGTCATTGTGTGTGTCATTGTGTGTGTCATTATGTGTCATTGTGTGTCATAGTGTCATTGTGTGTGTCATAGTGTGTTATAGTGTCTCATTGTGTCTCGTGTGTCATCGTGTGTGTCATTGTGTATCGTAGTGTAGTGTGCCATTGTGTGTGTCATTGTGTGTCATTGTGTGTGTCATTGTGTGTCATTGTGTGTGTCATTATGTGTCATTGTGTGTCATAGTGTCATTGTGTGTGTCATTATGTGTCATTGTGTGTCATAGTGTCATTGTGTGTGTCATTATGTGTCATTGTGTGTCATAGTGTCATTGTGTGTGTCATTATGTGTCATTGTGTGTCATAGTGTGTCATCGTATGTCATTGTGTGTTTCATTGTGTGTCATAGTGTGTGTTTCATAGTGTGTGTCTCAGTGTGTGTGTCATGTGGGACATGTCTGTCTTTCTTTCTTTCTTTTTTTTTCTTTCTTTCTTTCTTTCTTTCTTTCCCTTACCCTTGGATTCTGAATGGAGGAGAAATGGATGGATGGTGACAGACAGACAGACAGGCAGACAGAGACAGACAGGCAGACAGAAAGACAGAAAGACAGATAGATAGATAGATAGATAGATAGATAGATAGATAGATAGATAGATAGATAGATAGATAGATAGATAGATAGATAGATAGATGCAGATGTTTACATTAGTAAAGTATAGATTCTATCAGTTCTATCACTCTATCGGTTGACAGGTGAAAGAACTTGTCTAGATCATCGAGTATAAACACAGTCATGTTTTTATGATTCTATTCTAGTGCAGCTTTTGTTCACCTCCATATTTAACCTACTACACGTAGTTTCATCCACATGACTGATGTTTTCTCGACCGAGAGCAAGATTGAATTGGGGCCACAAAGGACTTTTATTGATGAAAGTGGTCAATAAACTGGTGGGCCATTCTGGTGGTCTGATCTATCGATGGCTGCAGTCGTGTTCAGACAGATGTTGTATTTCAGGCTCAGGGTCTAACCTCAGTCCCCAAATCTAATCAATCAAGTTGTGAATTTCTTTGTTCCAGTCATGATCGATTTTACTGAAGCCTTTTACAACACAGGAAGTGAGCTAATCTCTTTAATCTCTCACAGGGATGGTGTCAGTGCTGGACTTGATGCAGGGTGGCTTCCCGTCCCGCGCTCCCTTCCACGAGCTCTACAACATGTACAAGCAATACATGCCTCCCAAACTCTGCCGTCTAGACCCTCGGCTCTTCTGCAAGGTCACATATAATTTCTCACATACAGCTCACATAGTTCTCACATACAGCTCACATAGTTCTCAGGTTGTCTCATACAGCTCACATAGTTCTCACATACAGCTCACATAGTTCTCACATACAGCTCACATAGTTCTCAGGTTGTCACATACAGCTCATACAGCTCACATAGTTCTCACATACAGCTCACATAGTTCTCAGGTTGTCACATACAGCTCATACAGCTCACATAGTTCTTACATACAGCTCACATAGTTCTCACATACAGCTCACATAGTTCTCACATACAGCTCACATAGTTCTCACATACAGCTCACATAGTTCTCACATACAGCTCACATAGTTCTCAGGTTGTCACATACAGCTCATACAGCTCACATAGTTCTCACATACAGCTCACATAGTTCTCAGGTTGTCACATACAGCTCATACAGCTCACATAGTTCTCACATACAGCTCACATAGTTCTCAGGTTGTCTCATACAGCTCACATAGTTCTCACATACAGCTCACATAGTTCTCACATACAGCTCACATAGTTCTCAGGTTGTCACATACAGCTCATACAGCTCACATAGTTCTCACATACAGCTCACATAGTTCTCAGGTTGTCACATACAGCTCATACAGCTCACATAGTTCTTACATACAGCTCACATAGTTCTCACATACAGCTCACATAGTTCTCACATACAGCTCACATAGTTCTCACATACAGCTCACATAGTTCTCACATACAGCTCACATAGTTCTCACATACAGCTCACATAGTTCTCACATACAGCTCACATAGATCTCACATACAGCTCACATAGTTCTCACATACAGCTCACATAGTTCTCACATACAGCTCACATAGTTCTCACATACAGCTTACATACAGCTCACATACAGCTTACATAAATCTCAGGTTGTCACATACAGCTCACATAGTTCTCACATACAGCTCACATAGTTCTTTCTTTCTTTCTTTCTTTCTTTCTTTCTTTCTTTCTTTCTTTCTTTCTTTCTTTCTTTCTTTCTTTCTTTCAGACCTGACACTGGAGACTCCTTCCATAAATATTACATAACAGTTTTGTAACAGAAATCTGTAACACATGTTAAATTAGCCATTACTATAGAAACAATACTGTATTTAAACGAGTGTATTAACGGTAGTCATTGGTTACGGAGGGCCGAGGCACACTGCAAAGATAAATCCCTACCGTAGGAATGTAGAATCTAAGTGTTTTGGTATAAACGTGTTTTAATGAAAGATTACTGAATCTCTGTGTAAACTGTTCCTGACATCTTTAACACGTGTCTGTTCTTCCTGCACTGCACAGGCTCTGTTCAAAGCTTTGGGCCTGAATGAACACGACTACAAGTTTGGACTCACTCGAGTTTTCTTCAGACCTGGAAAGGTAAGAAGGATTCAGGGTTCAATCAGCAGCCGGAAAGGGAGCAGAGATGTTTCTGATGAGAGGAATACGGCTTGGTGTAATGAGAGCGGCACCAGCTACAGTACAGAGTCAACTGCAGTCAGCAGATGGCAGCTAGATTTGCACTTAAATGAATCATTTCTCCATCATAAGGCTGTGACCGTGTGTGTGTGTGTGTGCGTGTGTGTGTGTGTCTGTGCGTGCATGTGTGTGTGTGTCTGTGCCTGTGTGTGTGTGCGTGTGTGTGCGTGTGTCTGTGTGTGTCTGTGTGCGTGTGTGTCTGTGTGTGTCTGTGTGCGTGTGTGTGTTTGTGTGTGTGTGTGTGTGTGAGTGTGTGTGTCAGATTCAGTAGCAAAAGAGGCAGGGATTTAGGGAAATCGCATTAGTATAGTGTTAATCGAATGAATAAATTCTGGAGTACACTTTCCACTAAGAATGTTTTCTATCCATCCATTTATCCATCCATCTCTGTCCTTTTCTTTTTCTTTTTCTTTTTCTTTCTTTTATTGCACCAGTTTAAAGAGTTTGACCAGATAATGAAGTCGGATCCGGATCATCTGGCTGAACTGGTGAAACAGGTCAACAAGTGGCTCATCTGCAGCCGCTGGAAGAAGGTGCAGTGGTGTGCTCTGTCCGTCATCAAACGTATGTCTCAAACACACACACATACACACACACACACACACACACCAACACCGTTCTCACTTTTTGGCTTGAAATGCCGGTCAGTGTTTTCACATACATAGACACACAGATATGTATATATATATAGATATACTTCATAAACATACATAAACATAGAAATATAGAAATGTACATAGACTTAAAAATCCATATACATACATACACATGGATATACATTCACAAATTACAGACCGGCACTGGAGACTCCTTCCATAAATGTTTAAGGGAGTCCCTTTATATCTATCCCTTTAGACAATGTTAAATATTGACAAGAGTTTTTAAGATTGTTAATACTAAACTAAATTAAAAGCTATAGAAAATAAATCAACACCTTCTGACCAATCAGAACGAAGAATTCAGTCATGCTGTGGTATGAAATAGCTGGTGATATAAAGCAACTTTTTCATGGAACTTCTTTCTTTCGTTCTTCCGCGTAGTGAAGAATAAGATGTTATACCGGGCCACTTCCTGCGTTAAGATGCAGAAGACCGTACGCATGTGGCTGTGCAAGAGAAAACACAAACCTCGGTAAGCATTCATTACCTCAGAACCCCACGTTACTCCATGGACCGGGATTAAAACGGACAAAATTAGTATTTCGCTTTCACAATGTTGATACGATTTGAAATCCTATTAGCCAGCATCTTCTATAAATCCTTCATTACTAGAGGAGATATTACAGAAGTGTTGCTTTGTTGGGAAAACAGCTGCGTAGGCTAAATTGTGGAGTCGCATTAAATCGGAGGGTTTAGCGAAGAATGGCTCATTTTTTAGAAACGCAAGCAGAAGCAGATGTGAGAAATAACTAATTAGGTTTGTTTTGTGACTGACTTTTAAGTGTCAGTGACTTTTAAGTGACTTTCCTACGGTGAATGTTTAGCTTCAAGGAGATAAAAATTTCTAACCGATCTAAACACTAAGAATGAGAATGTACAGTGATGCCTCGAGATATGAGTTTAATTCGTTCCGTGACCTTGCTCGCATCTCAAATTGCTCGCATCTCACAATTTTCATTTAAATTTTCCCCGTTTAAATGAATTGAAATCCCATTAATCCGTTCCAGCTCGCAAAATTCCACTCCAGTTGTTTTGTTTATGTATGTATGTTATGCTGTATTTATAAATGACAAATATTGTATAAAATCATACAGTAATAAAAGAGAATGTTAAAATAAACTGGTTTTACTTTACGGAAGATGCGCACGGAAGTTGAGGGGGGATTAAACATGCGGAGGAGGAGGAATTTTGTCTCGTACGTACACTTTCGCTTTCGTTCACTTACTCGCTACTGTACACTCTTAATGCTACTTTACACTTAAATGGAACTTAACTAAACTTCACTGAAATTAACAAACTTAAATCAAGCATCGCATTAGTTCTGGCAGGCCACGTCATCAAGCGTGCATCAGCTGTTAATCAGCTGTCCACGACACGCACCAATCCGGTTACGACATCCATATTACCCGACAATTTAAATTCCCATTCATATAGCCGCTCTAGCGCTTCGCTGCTGCCACGATCTAAACTCCCTCCTACAACCCCGACTCCACCGAGCCGGAACTCACACTCCTTGTACCAGTTTACGTCATAAATCTCCACATATTTCTCTCTCTCTCTCTCTCTCTCTCTCTCTCTCTCTCTCTCTCTTTCTCTCTTTCTCTCTCTCTCTCTCTCTCTCTCTCTCTCTCTCTCTCTCTCTCTCTCTCTCTAATTATTTAATTATTTATTTATCCATTACTTTCCAAAAACGCGTAAGCGAGCATATCTAATACATGATTAGTGGTTCTGTTATACGGGGGTCTATTCTATTTTCAGAGCACACGTGGTTGTTGAGGATCTTTGTTTCGGCGGCGGCTCGGATGCTCGTATCTCAAAAATTTGATAGAATCACAGCTCGTATCTCAAAAAATTCGCATGTCAATGCACTCGTATCTCGAGGCATCACTGTAATCAGTTATCACCTGCTGCTATCTATGCTTTCCATTCAGCTATGCTAACATGCTAGCATATCAGGAATTAAGCTGTCGGTGGTTTGCGTAGCTAATGATTTCCTATGTTTCTCGGTTTTTGGTGAAAGCTATACATGTGATATATGATAACGATATAAGGTGATATGAGGTTTGGATTGATATTTAACTCACACATCGAGATTTAATGAGGGATTGGGATAGCTAAGGCATCCATCATGTAAAGAACGGTACAGCGGGACCTTCAGCCTAAATGTAAAATTGCTCTAATGGACGTAAGAAGTTAAATTAATATGACGATACGGTAATAAATGTGGGAATAATAAAAGCGTGTGGAAGTGGTGCCTTGGATAAAGCTGCGTAATTAAACCATCCGTCTGTTTTGGAGTCTTTAATTCTGGGAGTTAAAGTCATCAGGCTGAGGTCACCTGTGCACTGGAATCTTGAATAGAGGTTTGATTAAAATTGTGTGTGTGTGTGTGTGTGTGTGTGTGTGTGTGTGTGTGTGTGTGTGTGTGTGTGTGTGTGTGTGTGTGTGTGCATCAGCATTGATGGCCTGGTAAAGCTGCGCAGCTTGAAGAAGCAGACTGGCATGCTCAAGGAGGCAGCGACCGGCCTTAAAGAGAGCAAACAGGAAATGAGCAAACAGATCCAGGACCTGGATGCTTCCATCGACACACTCATGCTGAAGATTAAGGTGTGTGTGTGTGTGTGTGTGTGTGTGTGTGTGTGTGTGTGTGTGTGTGTGTGTGTGTATGCCTAGTATTTGTTCTCACCTTTCATTATCACATCATACAGGATTACACCGACATTTTGTCACATAAGCACCTTATGGCAACTTTGTCTTTTTAAAGCAAACAGGATTGTTGATTAAGTGAGAATCAATGAGTGTTGGGGGGAGGAGTGTGTGTGTGTGGGGGGGGGGGGGGTAAAATGAAATATGACCTTAGGCTTCGAAAGAAAAACAAATGAAAGTAATTAGACAAAATCAGCAGTCAAAGGTGCGTCTGAACACTTGTTATAATTATACAGGCAGATCTGATAAGGAAGAAAACCTCTCATGGTTTATTCGGTGTCCCAGGATTGTTCTCTGAGGGACTTTTGTTGGGGGGTTGGGGGGAACTAGGCAATGTTGGAGGGAGGTAACAAGGTACCATGCAGGAAAATCCTAGGGATGTGGTGGAAAGAAGCGAGGAACATAGAAGTAAAAACTGGGGGACATTGGTGGACATGAAGGAAAGAACTAAGAGAGAAAAGGTAAGGGACATTAAAGTTAAAACACCAAGGGACATAAAAGAAAGAACTGAGGCACTTAGATAAAAGAGGGAAAAAGGAGGCACATTAGATGGAATAAAAAATCAAGGGGCATTAAGGAAAGAACCAAAAGGTCAAAGGTGAGAAGAATGGATGGCAATAAGCATAGACCTTTGGATGATTGGATCCTAGGTCTGATGGTTGTAGAGTGGTAGAACAAAAGGATGTGGGATATGGAATATATATATGTATGTATGTGTGTGTGTGTGTGTGTGTGTGTGTGTGCGCGTGTGTGTGTGTGTGTGTGTGCAAATGAAGAATTTAAGAGGACAGAAGAAATGGGAAAAAATGGAACATCCACCCGTTCTTCTTTTCATATCCCTCGTTTCTTTTTCCTCCCTACAGTCTGCGGAACTGATCGTCATGTTAAGAAAAGCCCGTGTATAGCCTAGCATCTCTTAAAGCTCGTGGTATCGGTTCACGGTGCTCTTAAACATGTCACCATCTGCTCCTGGATTTCAGCGAGACGTCGAACGATGCCATCTGAGCAGCTGCTGGTGCATATTAACCAGCTCCGAGGCTGTGTCTCTTTGGCCACTGATTCTATTATTTAAATCAATAGCAGACAGTGTCAAGTGTTAAACATGATTGGCATCTGGATTGATGGCTTTCACGAATATGTTAAACACTCATGGATATTAATGTGTCAGGGAGAGAAGGAGTAAAGAGCTCTCTGAGGTTTCGCTCGGAAGCAAGGTACAGTACGTGGAAGGAAAGACATCAAGAGCTCCAAAGGAAAAAACAACAACTAATAGAACATGAGTGAAGAAGCGATAGAGGAAACGTTAGAGGACGTATCATGAGATGCTCTGCACGTAGGAAGAAAGACGCCAAGAGACACGGAGAGTAGAGACCTGGAAGGGAAAGGACTAAAGGATGCGGAGAGAACGAATAAATGGGATGAAAAGGAAGAACATGGGATCAAAAACGAGTAACGCCTAAAGGGTAGATAGGAACTGAGGGATGTAAAAGAAAGGACTAACATGGAAACAAGAGATGAGGGACATGGAATAGAATAAACAAGAGCCTAAGGAAAGACGAAAAGGGATTTGGAAGGAAGGTCTTATTGCTCTGGAAAGAAGAACTGATGAATTTGGGAAGAAGAATTGAAGGATGTAGAAGGATGTGGTAGCCTAGTGGTTAAGGCATTGGACTACTGATCAGAAGGTCATGAGTTTGAATCCCAGGTCCACCAAGCTGCTACCGCTGGGCCCCTGAGCAAGGCTCTTAAGAGTGTCTGATAAATGCCAGAAATGTAACTAATGGGTTTGGAAGGAGAACCGAGGGACCTAGCAAGGAGGAAAAAAGGGATGTTTGAAGAAATAACTATGTTGCATCAGACAGAAGCAAGAAAAATCTTGAAACCATGCATGTGTAGAAGAGGAAGGAGATATCGGGGGTGTAGAACCGAGGAACTTGGAGTGAGGAATTAAGAGAATCAGGGGGAAGATATTAAAGATAGGCTTTAGAGGGAAGAAGTGTGGGTTTGATCTGAGAACATACTGAAGAACATTGGGGAAAGAAACCTTAGGAAATAAAACAAATGTTTATCAAATGAAATCATGAAATTAAAGTTCTGTCTTCTTCTTCTTCTTCTTCTTCTTCTTCTTCTTCTTCATAGAGCACCGTGATGAGCCGCATAGACATGGATCACGAGCATCAAGCGCTGGTGAAACGCTCCGAGAGCCTCCTCTGTGCCATGCAGAAACAGAAGCAGGAGGAGGAGGAGCGAGAGAGACTGCGCCGCATACAACAAGAGATGGAGAAAGAGAAGAAGAGGAGGGAGGAAGAGGAGAGACTCCGCAAACAAGCAGAGGAGGACAGACGCCTGTAAGAGAAAACGAAACAAAATGGGAAAAGAATGGTGTAGAATAAGAAATGGGGGGAAAAGAGACAGATAAAGACAGTGAAGAAGGAAGGTATATAATAATAATCATAAAGGTTTAAAGGAAGAAAAGGCGGGAAGGAAGTGAGGAAGCAAGAAAAGAAAGAAGAGGTGGAAAAAGGAAGGAGGAGAAAGAAGTGATTAAGGCGAACATGTATAGGAAGAAATGAATAGCAGTGAGATGGAAGAAAGTGAAGATGAAAAAAGTGAAAAGGAAGGAAGGACGGAGAGAAAGAAAAGAAAGGACAAACGATAGAAAGGAATAAAGGAAAGAAAACAGGGACAGATTAATGGGAAGTGAAAAGAAACAGAAGTATGAAGGAGGAATAAGAGAAAAGGAAAGCAAAACTTAAGGCAGGAAAAAGTATTAAAGAAGGGAGAAGGGAGGAAACAAGGAACAGTGATGGAGGGAAAAAGTAAGGAAGAAAAGTAGGAAAGGGACTGAAAGAGACAGCGAGGATTAAGAGAGAAGTAATGGAGTAAATATCAGAATTAAAATAGAAAGGAAGAAGTGAACTGTGGATGGAAAGAGATGAGGGAGGAAGAAAAGATCAGAATGGAAAAGGAAGTACAATGGTCTAAGCAGAAATGAACGTAAGAATAAAAAAGAGGAGGGTGAAGAGATGGACTTAGATTGGTGAGGGAGCTCTCTAGGATTAGAAGAAAGTGGAGAGAGAGAGAGAGAGATTTTAATATACAGAAGGGAAATAAGATGGATATGCTTGGGGAAAACTGGATACTGGAGAACTGGATGAATGGGAAAAAAGATGAGAATGTATTGATTGGTATAAAAAAAAAGAAGAGGAGGGAGGATGAGGAGTCTGAAAAGTGATGATTAGATTGGTGTGAAATGGGGAGAGACAGATAGATGAAGGACAAGAGGAAGTAAAGAGGTAAGATACGAATGAAGGTAAAAGGAAAAGATGGCAGTGAGAAAAAACAAGGAATGGAGAAGAGAAGGAAGAAAAGGAAAGAGGTAAGGAGGAAAGGAAGAGTAGAAGGGTGAGAAGGAAGGAAGAAAGGATGGAAAAAGTGAGAAGGAATAAAGGAATTGGAGAAGGAACAAAATAAAGAAGGTAAAGGAAGGAAAGAAAGAGAAGTGAGTGAGAAGGAAGGAAAGATGAAGAAGTGAGTGAGAAGGAAGGAAGGAAAGATTGAAAGAAAAAGTCAGAAAAGTGAAGGTGACAAGGAAAGGACGAGAAGAAAGGTGATAAGGAAGAATTTTAAGATGGAAAAGTGAGAGAGGGGGAAGGAAGGGAGTAGAGTAAGAAGAAGGACGAGAAGAAAGGTGAGAATGAAGAAAGAAATAGTAGCAAAGA
>NC_062526.1:23054943-23144943 GCF_022655615.1 Tachysurus fulvidraco | reverse complement strand
TGGAGAAATGAATAAATGGCAGAGGGTGGAATGAAGGAAAGAAGGATGAAAGGAATAGAAAAAGAAACAAAGGAATTATTTAGTGAAGACAGGAGGAATGAAGGAACGAATTAAGGACTGAATGAACGTGTAAATGAGTGAGTGAATGATTGAAGTCTTAGACTCGGACTTATGGTGGTTACAGCATTGGTGTTAAGTTCTTTCTTTCCTCAGTGTAACCCTGAGATGTAGAGATGTAATGCTGAGGTCTGTGTAGGTGGACACAGGAAACTGAGATTCTGTTTTTTACCCCTCGAGGTAATCATTCCAACTCCACTGATTTATTCAAAATCTGAATACGTTGGGAATTGAGAAAAAGTTTGTAGCTTTCTAACTGTTGAGCAACTGTCCAGATTATTTTGGCAGGATTAATTAGCTTCCAGACAAAATCCAACAGGGTGAAACGAAAATGTGGAGCTTTTGTTTATAGAAGGTCGACCGAAAATTGTTGGACGGGTTGCCAGGTTTCAGCAAAATTGCCCAATCGACTTGATGGTATGAACAGATACAGTGGTATGCAATAGTTAGATGTACTAGAAATGAAAACGGAAACAGATGGATGGGATGAGAGAAGTTCACTGCGTTTACGTCTTCATATTTTCATGCTGGGAGACGGGAGCAAAGCCGGGCGCCTCAGAGCTCACGGCTCAGGGCTGAGTCATGAGGCGGGGCAGAGTGCGTGCTGTGGAGCACAGAACATATTGAGGAGGATTTTTTATTTTTTTTTCTTTTTAAGCACCGAAGGTCACCCTGTCTAAAGCTTGGCTATATACGTTTTCAAAAAATAATAACATGTCCATTCCTTCACTCCTTTTCTTTTTTTTTCTTCTTAATCTGTGTCAGCAGGATAATTTATGAACTGAGTGTTTAAGGTAGAGTTTGTGGCTATGTCTCTCTCTCTCTCTCTCACACACACTCACACACACACACACACACGAGGAGGGTGATGATCTGTCGTGCATGTGCACTATGACATTAGTTATTATGTAGCTTCCTCCCTTGAGTTATGAGACACCGGACAGCCGAATCGGATGGGAACGTCTCTGGGTGTTTGATAAATCTTCCGCTGCTGCAGTTCATTTTTCAGCAGGATGGATAGAAGCTCTGCTCCTGATGAGGAACGACACCGCCCTGTACGCTCACACTTCTCAGCCCTTTATAGCCTGCAGCCAACTTTCCAAACTTTATTAGCTCGCACAGCCATCCGCTCCCATTCTCTCCAGTGTCCCACTTAGAAACCCACAGCAAGTGTAAAACATGTAAAAATCTGTCCGGTGAGAAGAAGACAAAATAACGCCGACTACACGTGGTCCAGACATAGCAACTTGGTTGCTTAGCAACCCATGGGTTTGGCAGTAGAGGTTGGAAAATGACAGTATTTTATGACGTGGTTATAAAATCTTACTAAATAGGAATAAGTACAGGTACATGGTAGCTCGCTCAGCAAGTAGCCATAGCGCTTATGCAGATTGAATGATATTGTGTGTTAAGTTATAGAGTTTGTTGAAATCTTGGTTCTGATTGGTTCAGCTCTAGTCACATCATAAACAGAGGATTCTAAATGTAACGTTTCTGAAAAATAAAAAATAACGATATGGTGAAGTTTCCTGTGATGAGACGTTCAGAAGCTAGAGATTGATGTCAGTTTTTCAGAAGCTAGAGATTGATGTAACTGCTTTTTTTGGGGGGGAGAGGAAAGTGAGGTTTTAGAGGAAATGTCTTGTTGTAGTCAAATACAAAAGGAATAAAGCACCGAGCAGTGGCATTGTGAGCGTGGTGCCTTGGGGGCTTAAGCCCCACATACACTCTCAAAATCTCTTGATCCTTTAAAGAGTGAAAAACATTTTACACCACAAATAAATGTACAAGATTTACCAGCACAAGAAACTTGTCTTCCTTTTAGCGGTAATCTTACACGTTCGTATGCAAAGTTCTATAACTGCATGCTGAGCTGTTAAACAGAGCAGAACAGTACCTATTCTATTTGTTAGTATACGGCCATTAGACAGTCGTTGTTCCTTCATTGCAAGGGTTGGTGAGGTAATAGTAATGTAACTGTTTATGAGTCATAGTCTCAGGGGGCAAAGCCTCTCATCCTTTACAACTCTAGCAAGGCCTGTGGTGCTGACATTATTGAAAACTTTAGAACGCTGACTTTGATTGTTTTTCTATAACAGCGTGCACCTTGTTCTGTCGTTAAATGCTGCGTTGTTGTCGGCAGGAGGAGATGGAGCTGCAGCTCCAAGCTGAGCAAGAGGAACAAGCGTCCCGGCAGACCATACTGGAGCAGGAGAGGCGGGACCGAGAGCTGGCTCTGCGAATTGCTCAGAGTGAGGCGGAGCTTATTCCTGAAGATGTGGGAGACGGCGGACTCCGCAGGTACACTCACTTTTTTTTTTTTTTTTTTTTGCTATCGTTACTGAAATAATGATCAAACTTAAACTTTACGTTTGTATAGTTCGAAATTACCAAAAAAATCCGTGTTTCTGCAAAGTTTTAACGTAGATGACGGATAAATTATGGAGGTAAAAAACATATGAATGGCTGACATGCAGTATTTAGAGAAATATTCAGATTAATTATTCTGTATAATTTCTCTTTTTGTTCAAATGATACAGCTATAATCGTTAAAAAACAGACGTATGTTTAACGGATATTAAGGCTTTCAAAAGGTATAAAATTAAAACAGTGCAGTTAAGATTTTATATATATAACAAATTATATAAACATACAGAGAGAGCGAGAATAAACGAAACAAATCTTTATTCCACCAGACAAATGTCTTCAGGACGGGCCGTTGTTGTGTTTAACTGCATTAAATGTTACTCTAAACAGATAAAAAGCATCCATGCTTCTTCAGTCAATGCTTTTTATGTTTGGTGAATTGCTGTGGAATAAGATGAATAAAAGAGTTTTTAAATAAAACACACTGTTGGAGGAAAATGAAATGAATTTCAGGTCAATGCCACATCAAGCCACCATCAGCAGCCCGCCTGTCCGAACAAGAGCATCGTCTCTCCAAAGACCTTCAGGTTTTTGAAACAAAACCTCTTAACCCCTATCTTTTTCTTCTTCTTCTTCTTTTATTTTAATTCTTTTCTCTCAGTAACGGCAGCGTCCCGTCATCGCCCGAGATAGCAACGTAAGATACAGAACCTTTGGCTCGATCTCAAACTTTACCTGTCTCCAATCTGACCTAATAAATCCCATTTCCTAGCATGCATCACATCACGAATCTGCTCATCATCACGCCTTTGAAATGTTTCCCACTAACACATCGCTGTTAACATCAAGGATGTTTACGTGTTAAACATCGGCACGATCAGAGTTGAAAATTCACACTTTGCATTAAAAAAAAAAAAAAATCTGAAAATTCAGGAAAAGCAATCAATCTTTTCCCAGCTGAGATTCTATCCGCCGCCGTTGCTGCATTATTTAATCTTGTTTTCTGTTTTCCACAGTGTTCCTCCATCACAAAAACTAAAGGGCTTGACCATGTAGGTTTACAAGCTCAGTGTTCTATCTTTTTTTCTGTTCACATGCAGGCACCGTGTAATATCCTACAACATCTCTCCAAAACACAGCTGCACACAACGTTACCCGACATAAGGCATTGTGGTCTTGCCAAAAAACAAACACACACAGAGACACTAGCATAATACAATTTGAATCTCTCATACACACTACAACACAATTGTTTGTTATTCATATTTGGTTAAATCATTTAAAAAAAAATAGTTTAACACTCTTCATGATCCAAAACATGCCATCTTTAACTTGCCTTGATGGAAGAATATTTTTAGTTACTTAGTTTGGTAATTTGATTGAGTACTAATTGTTAGCTTTATATTTAAAGGAGCAAAGGGAGGGAGGGGGGGGAGGGAAAGAATGAATGAATTGAAGGAAGGAATGGAGAAAGAATGGAAGGAAATTGAGAAGGAAGTAAAGATTGAATAGAGACAGGAATGAATGAATGAATGAATGAATGGCAGAGGGTGGAAGGATGGAAGGAGTGTTAAAAGAAAGGAATGAATGAATGACTGAAGGAAGGAGGAAAGGAATACAGGAAGGAAGGAATTAAAAGCAAAGGAAGGAATTAAATAATTAATGTGCAGATGAATATTATAAATAATATACCACATCACACAGTCAATACCCTTGTCGATCCCCATTACTACATCCCCCAGTCCATCCCTGTATCACATCCCCAGTTGATCCCTGTACCACATCCCCTCTCGATCCCCATTACTACATCCCCCAGTCCATCCCTGTACCACATCCCCAGTCGATCCCTGTACCACATCCCCTCTCGATCCCCATTACTACATCCCCCAGTCCATCCCTGTACCACATCCCCAGTCGATCCCTGTACCACATCCCCTCTCGATCCCCATTACTACATCCCCCAGTCCATCCCTGTACCACATCCCCTCTCGATCCCCATTACTACATCCCCCAGTCCATCCCTGTACCACATCCCCTCTCGATCCCCATTACTACATCCCCCAGTCCATCCCTGTACCACATCCCCTGTCGATCCCCTTTACTACATCCCCCAGTCGATCCCTGTACCACAGCCCCTCTCGATCCACATTACTGCATCCCCCAGTCGATCCCCTGTACCACATCCCCTGTCAATCCCCATTACTACATCCCCCAGTTGATCCCTGTACCACATCCCCGAGTCAATCCCCATTACTACATCCCCCAGTTGATCCCTGTACCACATCCCCTGTCAATCCCCATTACTACATCCCCCAGTTGATCCCTGTACCACATCCCCTGTCAATCCACATTACTACATACACCAGTCGATACCCTGTACCACATCCCCTGTTGAAACCCATTACTACATCCTCGAGTTGATCTCCCATTACTACATCCCAGGTCGATCCCCATTACTACATCCCCCAGTCTATCCACTGTACCACATCCCAGGTCAATCCCCATTACTACATCCCCCAGTCAGTCCCCTTTATCACAACCCAAGTCAATCGCCATTACTACATCCCCCAGACAATCACCGGTATCATATCCCCAGTTGATCCCCTGTTCCACATCCCTCAGTCAAGCCCTTGTATTACATTCCCAATCGATCCCCATTACCACATCCCCAAGACGATTCCCTGTATCACATCCCCAGTTGATCCGCTGTCAAGGCTTCATATAATGGTGAAAGGTCCCAGGTTTTTACTAGTGTCTTGGTTGACACCCTGAATTTCCCAGAGGAAGGATTTCCTCTTTATTCTCTCTGTTTAACTTCAGTGAGAGGAATTTTTTCAATAATTTGGCTCTTTACCTTTACTGCTTCTGTGTTTAATAATTCGGCACGCACACACACAAACAAACAAACACACACACTCTCTCTAACCCACCCATTCACTTACTTACTTAGACACACACGCTAACACATCAGCAGAGATTTCAGATTCCAGTCTAAGACTTTGTCTAAGTGCATTATTTAAGGCTCGACTCGCCAACAAAACCTGACCTCTCTCAGTTACCGTGATGACGCACAGAGGCAGGATTGCGGTAGCCACATTTTGGATGTAAGACCACAAGCTTTATGCAGTTTGACTCTGAAGGGCAGCACTTCCGTGGACCCCGGCGTCTGTTTGGATAATGTGCTGTATCATCATTAATAAAGGATTACACTTTAATAGCTCTAGACCTCCAGAGCCGGTATCACTGCATGACCGGTGAGGTGTAACACACACATTTTCTCTCTCTCTCCCAAACCCTTGCTCGCTTGGCTAAAGCCATCGTAAATAAAAGAATAGGATTAGGGAGTGATGAATGTGGAGGCACACTCTCTTTCCTGCACTGACGCAGCGCCGCATGTCTTACGGTCGGATATTAGAACTCAAAGCTCTGTTTAAGAGAACAAGAGCCGCATCGTCCATCAGAGAAATGTGACCCACAGTCATGAAGATATATTATATGTACTATAAAGGAAAAAAGTAGCCAGGAAGTTCCATGTGCTTTACCCAGTATCGATCGAAGTCATGAAAATACTTTTTTTTTAAAGTCAGTACAGACAGATTTAAAGTTTATAAGTTAGCTCTATTGTATTTATTCATTTAATTAATTTTTTATTTTCATGTAATCAAGCAGCAGACTCATTTTAAGTGCTCATTATTATATGTCATCTAAAATTCTAAGTGAGGAAATAAATCCTTGGGTTGCTCAGCAGGGGCCGTGTTCAGAGTCAGTTCGTGATGAAACTGACTCACGTCGGTATTCAAATTTCAAACGCACCTAAAGATGGCAGGGTGGAGTTTCCCAAATGGTGTCAGGGTAAAGTCCATAAAAAGTAAAGTCCATTGCTTACTTAAGGACCAAATTGTTTCTGAATTGTTCAGTTTGTCCTCGAAACCATGGCACCATTTTATTTATAGCACTTGATTTCATGCCTCCTCCTTGTGTGCATCATCTCCCCACTTCTACGGGGGATTCCTCCCTGTTCTTTGGTTTCCTTCCTCAGTCCAAAGACATGTAGGCTGATTGGCATTACACACTGAGTAGTGAGTGAGTGTGAGTGTGTGTGTATGCGATAGGTTTGGTACCTATAAGTTGGATTTTGGTATAAGTTTGGATTTTGCGGTAATGGGTTGACAGATTTTGTTTCTGGTGGCCACAAAAATGGTATGCCACAAAGACATGCTATTTTCTATGCTTTTGGAATAAACCATATTTTGCAGTGATAAATGCTTAACATTACAGTATGTATTACATTATTTATAGTTCAGTTACGATCTGTCCTAAGGTATAAAGTTTTTCTCTAAAGCATGTTGTTCACAGTGAATTCGAACAAGGAATTATATTTAGGGATGAGAGTGAGACATGTCTAGACCTGCTGATGAAATATTTGTGTAAATAGTTTACCTTTCTGTTCTTATGCTTTGTCTGAAACACAGTGTTTGATAAACACGTGCAGTTTTGGATCAATTAATATTAGAAACTTCTTTTACTGAATCACATTTGAAGAATTTGACTCATAGACTCATAAATAGATATAATTATATTTGTATACTCTACACAAATTAGATCCACACATGGAGCACAAAGACACAGTTACTTGACATATATTTGGTGATACTGAAGTGCTGGATGTTATTCTAACCTGTGTTTGTGTGTATATGTGTGTGTGCTGCCTTTATCACGCCATACAGGGAAGAAATGGCCCAGGAAATGTCTGAGCTTCTTGCTAGGTGGGTTTATCGTTTCAGCTCGCCTGCATCGACTCACCGTGACGACAACAAGAATCAGCTCCAAACAAACCCCTCAAGGGCGATTAATCTAGAAACAAATCAGAAATTAATTTGGGGGTCAGTTAATCGAACACTGTTGAATTTTAACGAATCTACGAATTAAGTAATCAATCAATCTTTTCATCGAGCCGTTACGTGTTATTATTATTATTATTATTATTATTATTATTATTATTATTCTTTTCTATTAGGCTGAATTTACAGTCCTTCTAGATAATGCAAATGCCTTCATGTTTTTTTTCATGCTGTCCCATTAATTTGCATTAGCAAAATTTACATGATTTATTAAATTCATCCTGAATCTTTAAAATTAAAAATGTGCATGTGATTTGTCCTGCTTTTGCTCGACACACACTTAGAAAACACACACTTAGAAAACCTACAGAACTCTAAAACATTTCATGTTTTGAGGTTTGCAAAAGCTGCGTAAACAAAAACAGCAGTATGCAGGACTAGTAACCTAAGAAGAACAAAAGCGGACGTGTGATGTGATCATATCTGAGGAAATAAATCAGCGGTTATTATGTAGCACACTGTGAAGCTGAGTTACTTTTACCACCACAAAGTTGTTTTTATTTTCATATGACAGCATTCATCAGCACTTTCTGACCAATCAGAATGAAGAACTGAAGACGTTATGATATTGTGGCAGAAAAAAAAGCCTTTAGTCATCAAGACGTTTCTAGTTGTCTTCTTCTCTTACCCTCAAAGGAAGAAGTACACTGTATTGATTCTCAGGGTGTCCATAAAGGAAGAGCTCAACTGTGCCAGAAAGCTGAAAGCGGTGCTGCAGTAGAGAGTTTTAAGCCTGTTTAGAGATACTGTGGCTGAGTGACATTAACAAGAGGCTATGGCGTTAATCCCACTGAGATAAAAGGCTTCAGTGGGTTGCCAGTAAAACATGGCAGAGGATCAGCCAGGCCATGGAGGTGTGCCAGACCGCTGTCTCTTTTCTTTCTTACGCATCTCAAAGCTTCACAGATCTTTAAATAGCCATTAAAGTGTTAGGCCCAGCTCACAGAGTGGCAGATGTGATCTAGCAAACCGATTACAGGCCGAGTGGGTGGATGTAGACGGATGCTGTGTTTAAAGGTGTGAGAGGAAGTCAGGAAGGTGACAGATCAAGCCAGGAAGTTTGGAATGTGTGTGTTTTTGCTGTAAGCGTCTTGCTGTGCGGAATCCAACAACGGGTTTATAATCATCGAACCATATGTCTTTTCAATTGTACCCTCAGTTACCAGCTTAATTAACCCCAACTAACCTTTTGTTCTTTCCTCTTTAATTTGCTTTTAACTACATCTCCAGTGACTCCTTGATAATTGGAAAAGCTTAGAGAGTCTCTGTGCTGTTTCTAAATCTGTCTATGTTGTGCCTTGTGTTTCTTGTCTTCTTCTGCTTGCGGCCGTGATGCCAGAGGTCGACAGGTGCAATCCACGAAGTCTACAGCCGGGACCAAGAAGCACGATCTTAGCAAGTGGAAGTACGCAGAGCTCCGAGACGCCATTAACACTTCCTGTGGTAAGCCATGAGATAAAAGATAATACTCAGCACTGTTGTGCTCAGATCCTGCCTAGTGCTTCTGTAAGATCTGTCACTAGGCAACAAACCTCTGGGCCTCCACCCTTGTGTGTAAGGAGTTCAATGTTCTCAAGGTTCCCTCCAGATTCTCCAATTTCTTCTGTCAGTCCATCCAAATCTGTTGTCTTTGGAAGGAAGAAAGCCACATGGCGGTCTGACGCCAGTAGTGCACCACGACAATTTGTGACACGAATCAAATCATATTGAAGCGAGGACATGCTCGCCTTTTATTGAATATTGATCGTTTACTCGATTAAACCCAATGAGGTCTCATAAAAACTTGTCCAAAGTATCTCAGGATAATATTTTCTATTTTTTTAAAGCACAATAGATATTCATTCATTCATTTTCTACCACTTATCCGAACTACCTCGGGTCACGGGGAGCCTGTGCCTATCGCAGGCGTCATCGGGCTTCGAGGCAGGATACACCCTGGATGGAGTGCCAACCCATCACAGGGCACACACACACTCTCATTCACTCACACACTACAGACAATTTTCCAGAGATGCCAATCAACCTACCATGCATGTCTTTGGACCAGGGGAGGAAACCGGAGTACCCGGAGGAAACCCCAGAGGCACGAGAAGAACATGCAAACTCCTCACACACAAGGCGGAGGCGGTAATCGAACCCCTGACCCTGGTGGTGTGAGGCGAACGTGCTAACCACTAAGCCACCGTGCCCCCTGGCAGAATAGATATAAGCATAACCAAGATGCGCTTTATCCCATTTCCCAATCAAATCATTACAAATCAGAATACTGCATGCATGAAATCAAGCAATGTCACAGAGTCTCTGAGGAAGTTTCCTCTGCTGTTACCTGTTCCACGGTTTCCAGTAAAACGCAGTCCAATTAATAGACATCGATTGATTTTGTCGATTTATTTGTTACAAGACCAAGCTGTCTAGATTTGCTTATAAAATGTATAGGTATAGCAATAAATGGATTAAGGTGGAGCCTAAGACTCAACCTCTGAATTTAATCACTGCTTTACGACGTTAGGAAAAATGAAGCTGTGATATCGACTGTAGCACCAAGGGCACAGAGTAGCAAAAAAAAGAGGGTGTCTTATTATTTATTACTTATTATACATTATCAGTATTTTTGCAGGAATTGAAAAATTATCACCAGACAAAATACTACTGAAGTCTTTCTGAAGGAAAAGCACTTCTTTTTACTCGTTTATTTTCACCCACTCACTTGTTCCCTGTGGAAAATTAGAGCTTTCATGCTAAAAGCTGAGCCATTGCTGCAGGAAACAGGAACCCAATTTTAGGGACTTCAAAAACTCAATTTATACCCTGATCCTTACTTCTTCTTCTTTCTTTTTCTTTTCTTTTTTCCCTTTTTTTTTGGAACCAATTTTCTCCTCACTATCTCTCTCATCTCCTCCTCCTTAAAGATATCGAGCTGTTGGCTGCCTGCCGAGAGGAGTTCCACCGCAGGCTGAAGGTCTACCATGCCTGGAAATCGAAGAACAAGAAACGTATTGGCGAGGCCCAGCAGAGGACTCCCAAGTCCCTCACGGACCACGGTAAGAGCCGAGTCCGCACTTTACTGTATGTGATAAAGTCTACGCCTCACGAGCCACTATCACGGCCGATGAGGATTACATGGGGTTGGGAGTTGAAAGAAATCAAACGTTAAGCGGTAGAGTTTTTACTAGTCAAGCATTAATCCAAGAAACGTCCATAGTTTCCACAGTTGTTGTCCACAGTTAACCCTGGCTGTTTATAATCTTCACACGTTTCACACTGTGCATTCCTAAACCCTGGGTTAATGGAGTTAATCGCAATTTTTTGCGGCATCGAAAAACCACGATAGAACAAATGCAGCAGTGCGACAACTTTAAATAGTGGCTTTGCATCGGTGAGACTTAAACACCTCCTGAGATGCACACAGGCAAGAAAAAGACCAACCAAAAGAACAGGACAAACTTTTTAATTATTGTTTACACAACACTCAAAGTTTATGTGAACGTATAACGCAGGTGATATGAGGCTCATAGGCACGGTCCAGCTTCTGATTGGATGTCTTGTTGCTAAGCAACAAAGAGAATGTTCTAACACCGCATGTGTTTCGGGTTTGCCACCGAAATGTGGAATTAGTCGTGCTATAGCGGTGTTTTTCGCGGCTAAAATGCTGTGCTAACCCTGCTGAAAGGTTTTTACTAAAAAGTCGGGGTCAGGATGACGATAACCCGCCGTTAATCTCTGTTTGAAAATCCGTCTTACACCAGCTTCACATACACAGGCTACAAATTACATTACCAGCCTCATCGCTTCTTTAAGGCAAATCATAAATGAGTGCAGTAAATAATATGCAAAATAAGAAATCTGTCTAAAGTATTAGGCCATTTTTTTTTAATCTGACATTTTAAACCTCAACAAGCAAGCCTGAGGAGCAGGTGGTTTTAAATCTCATCCTAGATACCAAGATTGCGAGACAGAGAAAAGCCTCCTTTATTAACCACATTGATTTTATCCTGTTCAGGGTCACTGTGGTTTAATTTGTTTATTTAATTTAATTTTTTTTTTTTTTTTGTTGAAATATTGATTTGAAGTTCGAAAGGAAAAGATGGAAGTAGGAAAAAACATAAAAAGGGACCGAGTGGGATTTAGAATCCTACTAGAACAAGACTTTTTAATGACGTACTGTGAATAGAAATACGTGTATTAAAGCCTGCGAGTTCCTCATTGGTGCAAATGTTGCTTGTGGACCTGATTATGTTAAAGAGCATAGTGGTGTTGGGTTGAAGCTGGAAGCCTGGAACAAGGTTAAGAAATCAAAGAAAGGCATACATACATACATCCCAAAAAAAACAGCTTTATCCGCCGCTCAACGTCGCTCTGATTAGCATTTCGCCACAGTTAATTGTTTTTCATTTGCAAAATCGTCCCTCGCCCTCCATCGAACCGTTTGGCTTTTGCTGAGGAGAATTCATCATGCTGTGCGTGGGTATGTGTGCATACAGTATGTGTGGATGTGGATGTGTATATGCTTGTGTCACCCCGTAATTACACACTCCTTTCATCTGCCAGTTTCCAAAATTAAGCGAGACCATCTGTCAACATAGCAGATAGTTCTCGATCTGTCTCTGTGCCCAAATCTCCCAATCTGGAAAAATCTTAAAAACAAACACGGGCTGCTCAAAGCCAAGCCATGTCTACTGCAATGTTTTTCTATGGATTCTTGAATGTAATGAATGTTTTTATCATATCCTAATGACGGGTACCTAATATGGACTTCATTATCGCTGTAATTATGGCAATATGGTCTGTATTGCCCTTAATCAGTAAGACCAAATGTTGCTGGAGTTATTAGTGAGCAGTGACTTGTCTTGTTTGTGCAATATCACTCGGATTAGATCCTCACAGCTGCTGGAATAAAAACAGCTCTTATGGACCGACTGGCTCTATGCGCCTCTAGTCGTGCTTCTGTGCTGGAAGTCGCCATGGTGATGAGGAGGATGAAAAGGATGTACCTGGCTGTTTACCGAGCCGCTATGTTTATGCATGCTCAGCACACGCAATAATGCCACTTTTATGGTTGGCGTTATCACAGCCCCTTTATTTTTCAAAGAAAGGAGGACAGATGGACAGATAGCCGTGGACTTACTGTATGGGCAGTAATGTGTACCAAAGTGAAGAGGTTTATCCTACATACCTAATGTAGACGATATTTCTTTCTGTCCAGGATATGAGATTCACTAGCATTAATCCAAGTGTGTATTTTCAGGAACTATAAAAGAAGATAATCTGTCAAAGAATATTTACCGGCTTTTTTTTTTCGAAAGAAAGCAGTTTAATGTTGCGGAAACGCTTCTGAAATATTGTTCAAAGGATGATAGATAATAGCTGGCAATGATTAAGGCAATATAAGCTTGAAAGCATCTTGGGGTGTTGCAGCGTTTGTCAGCTTCAGTGTCTGGTCAGAAGTCTTAAGAAGTTTGTCTACACATTGTGAGTCCATTGTGTACGGTGGCTTAGTGCAGTGGTCCCCAACCTTTTTTTCGCCATGGACCGGTCAATGTTTGATAATTTTACCACGGCCCGCTGGGGGAGGGCGGTGGCGGCTATACAATTAAATTAAAATTAATTACTTTTTTTTTTGCAACGAGACGGTTCCATCTGGGGTAATAAGAGACAATGACACCCGATGTCCAGTTTATTCCGTGGTTTTGTTTCGGTTGCCGTCACTGCAGAAAACCCTGCTTCACACAGATAGCATGTCGGTGCTGTGGTGGCAATCTCAGGGTATTCCGCCATGACTTTAATCCAGAACACCGGCAGAGTTTCTAACTTTCTAACGACGTCTGTTTCGTGCTCATTTTTGCTAATTTGTGGGTTAAATTTGAGCAAACACAATAAGCACGTACACCAAGCACTGTTAAACATGACAAAGTACTGGTGAACAGAGAGAAGAGCGATACACACCTTCTCTCTCCACCAAAGCTACAACACCACTGTCGCTTGCAGCCGCTCAGCTCCAGATGTCACCTAAACCCGGCCCGATATCATGTAATATTTTGCGCATGCGCGGGATTGGTGCGGCTTTAGGTGACGTCTCTCAGCTCCCGGTTAACCTCTCGTCCGTGGAAAGTCGCACAACCCCGAGAGAAATACACCACAGTAAATAAAATGGAAATAATTTAATGTTCCTTGGGCGGCCCGGTACCATTTGGTCCATGGACCGGTACCGGTCCGCGGCCCGGGGGTTGGGGACCACTGGCTTAGTGGTTAGCACAATTTCCTTACACCTCTGGAGTTGGGCTTGGGCTTCTGATTCCCATAGACTTTGGTTTTGGGGATCTGGTGGCTTGGTGGTTAAGGCGTTGGGTTACTGATCTAAAAGTTGATAGTTCAAACTTAAGAACTGCCAAGATACCACGACTGGACCCCTGAGCAAGACCCTTAACCATCAATTGCTCAAGGAGAAGAAATGTAACTTGCTTTGGATAAGGGGATCTGCCAAATGCCATAAATGTAAGAAATACAATTAAAGCAGCTTCACTGCATTGAATTAACTGACCAGTCTTTAGTCAAATATGCACTTGAACATGAGCGCTGTGTAGTAAAATAAAATGAAAATAAAAGTGCAGAAAATGTTCGGTGTCTTTGTTACTAAGAAAGCAGTTTCCCACTTTCCAGGCGAATTCCTGACAATTCCCAAAGACTGTAATTGGTAACTGGGTGGGATAGACAGCGTTAATCTATTCCATTGATCTCCCATTGGTAGAGATTTCCCAATGGTTCTTGTCTACCAATTCCCACTGGTACAATGTCTACCAATTATGGACATCTGTGCGTGTTTGTCTGCTTTGTGATATTACTGTACATGAGCAGCCATTTAAGATGTTCCTCCTCTCAGAGGAAGCATGTCCTTCGTGAACTTCAGTACTACTCAGGTTGGTTGTTGTTGTCTGCTAGGTGAGAGCTACCAGTGGGTAAGAATTGCCGCATAATGATAAGAATAATAACTTCTTTTTACCGCTGCACTGACACCAAGCATTAATGAGCATTTCTTAACATTCCAAAGGCATTGGTTTTAGTCACAAAGAGAAAAGAATTTAGGAATACACGACAGAGCAACCATCAAAAAAAAAAAAAAAAATACTGCAGCAGATTATTTGTTCATCTTCTGTATTCGCTTTATCCTGGTCACTGTGGGTCCATTGGGATATTTTGGTGTTACATGTTACAACTTGTTTTTAGAAGGTCGGAGCAAACCCACAGAGATACGGACACATGGACAGTAATGAGAGCTCAGCATAGAGCAAACCTAGAGACGTGAGTTGGCACACTATCTTAATACGCATCCATGCTGTCTGTTAGAAAAGATATTTGTGAATAAAAAGAATTACGTATCAGATTAATCGATCTTTAATTTATAATGTTCTAGCTGGATAAACAAAGTGGATCCAGCCAATCGTCAGTGTCTTTCGTACTACTGTTTATGCTACGATAATGAGATGAAAATTCAAAACATGTGCCTCTTTTGTTTATAGGTTCTGAGCGCCGTGTGATAAATGCCCGTAAGTGGCCCTTGATGATAGTTTAACACTTCTAACAGCTGGGCTGTCCTTAATAACCACACTGAACCAGTTTGTACCATTCTCTGATTTGCATTCACTGTCTTTCCCCGGCTTCTTGCTAAGAGCTTGTTTTTTTACACACACACACAAAAAAAAGGAAAGTTGTTTCGAAGATAAAAGATGTAAGCATGCCAGCACTGAATATATTAGGAAACCCAAAGCGTTGGATTTGAAATGAAGCATTTTCAAGTCATGGTGACATTTTGAATGAAATTAGAATCGGCATGATTTACACACACAAGCGAATTTGGTAGCGCGGCTGTTGATGAACCTCAAAAGACCAGACATAAAATAACGACGCTATACATTTAATTTACTCTTTAATAAAATGAATAAAGACCACAATGCATACCTGGGGATGAAGTGATGAGTGACTGTTCTTACAGTACAGTATTTGTAGATGTGAAATAAGCTAAATGATACAAGATGTTAATGATAACACACAAGCTTAGTAGCTCATTTCCAACAATGAAGAGGCGCTAGATTGGAATGAACGTATTACAGTGTTGTGTGTCGAAATGAGGATTATATCTGGAGCTGCCGTGTTCGCGTAACGTCCGATTCTGTCGATCCTATAAGAAGTTTAACTGGCTTTTGAACTCGAGTAAAGCAGGTGAGTTATTTAACACGCTCACAAAGGCACAAAGAGCTGAACATGAGAACTGTAGCAGGTACTACACCTCAAAAACAGGAAGTAACTCAAAGAAATTCTTGTAAATGTTTGAGTTCTTCTACCAGTGGGTCTGTTATTACTAAAATTATCAATAAAACTGTTGATTTTGTTTTATTTCTTTCCATAGAAATATCTTTCTGTAGCTACCAGCTGCAATTATCAGGGTTCAAGTTCAAGAAATTTAAAAGCTATTAAGAAGGTATTACACTTTTTTTATCAAGTGTGTAACACCTACATTAGAGACGGAACAAGACCAGCACAGTAACAAACAGTTTAAAATGGTTTACATGGGTAAATCGTTTGTTAAGTAAGACCCATTAAAACGAAAGATACCAGTTCGGTGATTTTAGGACAAATTTATACAGAAGTCAGAAGTAAAAAAAAAAAAAAAGGAATTCTCGTATCTCATGACCAGAAGGTGGTGCTGTTCCAAATCTGCTCCGTCAGGTCATGGTTGTAATTAAACACAGTAAAGTTGGTGTCAGTGCTCATGGATCCCTGGGGATCTCTGGACCATGGATCAGTTTGAGAACCGTGAGCGACTGATATACAATCTTACAAAAGGTTCGGCTTCTGCGGATGGTGGGTGAAGATGTGAAGAAGGTGGAGTAAAGTTAAAGCAGCATAATTACCATTTTTGTTTTTGCCCTTCTCTGAACTGTGGGACACACGAAAGCCACCAAATTCTGTACTTTCTTCCCCTTTGTTTGGGGGGAGAAAAAAAAGACTAAATAAAACCATCTGAGAATCGAGTGATGCTTCGTACGGCACATGACACTTCAATACCGAGAGACAGCAGATATCGGGACAACACTATTCTCTCTATTTTAGTGTGTTTCATATGCTTTTAACAAAAGCTTGGCTTTGGCAATGTATGTAAAGTATTTGGCAAATGAGTGGCAGTAGCATTTATTAGCATTATTTCAATTTTCTTTTAAATAACTTCTAACTACTTTAGCACTGACTCCATGGTAGAGTTGTAACGATTCTCCAGTTTTAACATTTCCTGTACGTACTAATAATTCCAAGACCTCACGTCTACATCTCTGTTCCTTCAGCCCAGACCTACGTGGCACCTCCGGTCCCTGCTCGACAACACGAGATCCTGTCCAACCGACAGCAACGCTACTTCCGCATTCCCTTCGTCCGTCCCGGAGATCAGTACAAAGACCCACTGAATAATAAGAAGGGGTGGTGGTACGCACACTTCGATGGGCCGTGGATCGCCAGGCAGATGGAGCTGCACCCAGATAAACATCCCATTCTGCTAGTAGCCGGTGAGTCCAGCCTCATCTTAAAGGGTGCGGTTTTTGTATTTTTGGATTTTGTCGTGTCCTTGGATCTTGGGGTCAAAGCAGAAGATCAGGTTGCTTTAAACAATTAATTGATAGGTGTTACATGTACAAATGCCAAGGTGTGACCCATATTTGTTTTTTCCTACTCTGCAATATGGTATCAAGGTGAAGTTTGAAGGTTTTTACCTTAATATTATGATTTAAAAAAATCATTTATTTATAATGATATTATTGGAATAACAGTACGGCACACACATACTGTACAGTACACAAGCAACTGTATGTTACACAATGTTGACTCTCTATACAAAGTGCTTATTGCTCGTTACTGTAAACATAACTAAAAAAAAGTGTTTACTTTAAAAAAAAAATGGAAAAAAAATTAAAAAATGTATTCCTGCTCAACATTATTCTGATTTCGCAACTTTTCCTTCTTTTTTTTTCCAAACGTGCTTCTAAAGAATTGCAAATGTTTTGTTTTTGTTTCGCTACACGTTTTGTAGGCAAGGATGACATGGAGATGTGCGAGCTGAATTTAGAGGAAACGGGTCTGCCCCGTAAGCGCGGAGCGGAAATCCTTGGCCGACAATTCGAGGAGATCTGGGAGCGCTGTGGAGGAATCCAGTATCTGAGGAAAGCTATCGAGAACCGACAGGCACGGCCCACATACGCCACGGCCATGCTGCAGGACATGCTCAAGTAGACAAGCACAAACATGCACTCGGTCGCTTGGTGGACCGTTAAACCGTGAGAGTGCTGCAAAAACTACACACGTGCACACACACACACACACACACACACACACAAAATATCTCAAACCATATTTCAAGTACACACACTTGAGGCGTACATACACACACACACAGACACACTCTAGGTATATTTCTAGTTTGAAGGGAAGATTCTAGTTTCTTTAGTCATATTTTAGATAGAAATTTATTGATTATTATTTTTTGCCCTCTTAATTCATTCCCTCTTGCTTATTTTTCGCTTTAAATATTTGTGTGAAATTTCCAGTGAACGTTATCTTTTAAATTTTCTTTTTTTTTTTTTTTTTCCTTGCTTGTATTTTTTTCATCCGTAAATCCATCACTGCAACTTCGAGGCCTTAATGACTGCGACTGCCACAGTTTAAAGATGAATCTCAGTGTACCGTCGTGTTGTTTATTATCTGATAAATATTCATAAGCAAGTGTTAATAATTCAGCCATTCCTATAGGGATATTCCTTTTTTCCCCCCAACTGTGTAGTTCACAAAACCTCTTAACAGCTAAGACTTAAGATCTAACTTTTATATTTAAATTAAAATAGATTAAATGAAGAATTTCAACAACTGGTGCGGAAAAAAACAACTTTGCTCTTTTAAATGAAAATTTGCACACGGTTTTAAGAACGTTTTAATAACGATAATAGCCTTTTATTGTTTGTCGATTATTGTCATGGTAACCGGATAATTTTTCAGTTCACTGTTTACACTTGAGTTAAAAAAAAACAAAACGAATAAAAAACAAAAAACTGGTCTATAGTTCAGGTCTAAACTCTAAACGATGCACTATATTTTTCTGAACGACTTTTCTAGCATTCCTTTAACCCGTGTCGTTAAGCTGTACCTGATGATCTTCCAGCTCCAAACCGAATGTACAGAGATTTTTACACGATTTTACACAACGTCCTTAAAAATTCGAGAACTAGATCGCGTTTCTTCCGATAACTTTAATCGTACTTGTTCTGCCGAAAACGTTCTTGAATTTATTTTATTGTGACACTCGAGAAGGATTAACGTTAATTTCGGGGAGGGAAAAGAACTATAATGATGTGTCTAAATTATACTTTTATTCTTGTCATTAAATGAAGTGTAAAAAATGTATGCAATACTTTATGTGACTAATATACTTTTTGAAAATGTTTGAGAAGTTTTTTTTTCTTTTTTTTAGTTTTGGGCCAAATATGTATTCTAGCAAATAACTAATGACTCTAATGTGGAGGTGGGGTGGGGTGGGGTTGGCCATTGTGGGGTACGAGTTTTGTACAAAGCTGAACATTACCTGCTGTGTGTATGATCTGACAAACTGGAATAAACTCGTCCGTATTCTACCCATCTGGTCCGTATTCATACCTCAGCTCTGATGAATTCTCAAACCTGATTGGTCAGAATGTTATAGAACGGGGCACAGAAGCACAGAAGCCTTTATTATCACCACATATACATTACAGCACAGTGGAATTCTTTTCCCCAACTAAGGAGGTTGGGGTCAGAGTGCAGGGGCAGCTATGAAACAGCACCCTTGGAGCAGGGAGGGTTGATGGCCTTGCTCAAGGGCCCAGCAGTGGCAGCTGGGCCTTGAACCCCGATCCTCCGATCAGCAACCCAGAGCCTTAACCAGTTGAGCCAACACTGCCCCAGTCGAGGCCGGCCCGAGACTCGAACCCACAACCTTAGGGTTAAGAGTCAGACTCTCTAACCCTTAGGCCACAACGTAACCAGTCGAGCCACCACTTCCACCACTGACCACTTATTAGCGATGATGAGGATGGAGTATTAAGACACAGGTAAGTCTTCAGGATTCAGAGAGGATTTCAAAACGAATCTCAAAACCAGTCTGTCGATTTGAGAACCGCGGCTTCTGTTGGATTTTGACGTGTCCTTGAAGCTTAGGGTCAAAGCAGAAGATCAGCTTGTTTGAGGGTACAGGAACAAGTGCCCAAGTGTGGCTAATAATCCTATTCTCAAATCTGCTTATTAGCAGATACAGAAAAGGTGTAACATGTTTATAAATATTTGTAAATAACTGGAATTAACTTCACAGATGTCCCACAAGTTTTAAATGTAATATTAAAATCCATCCATCCATCCATTTTCTACCGCTTATCCGGGGCCGGGTCGCGGGGGCAGCAGTCTAAGCAGGGATGCCCAGACTTCCCTCTCCCCAGACACTTCCTCCAGCTCTTCCGGGGGAATACCGAGGCGTTCCCAGGCCAGCCGAGAGACATAGTCCCTCCAGCGTGTCCTAGGTCTTCCCCGGGGCCTCCTCCCGGTTGGACATGCCCGGAACACCTCCCCAGGGAGGCGTCCAGGAGGCATCCGAAACAGATGCCCGAGCCACCTCAGCTGACCCCTCTCAATGTGGAGGAGCAGCGGCTCTACTCTGAGCTCCTCCCGAGTGACTGAGCTCCTCACCCTATCTCTAAGGGAGCGCCCAGCCACTCTGCGGAGGAAACTCATTTCGGCCGCCTGTATCCGGGATCTTGTCCTTTCGGTCATGACCCAAAGCTCATGGCCATAGGTGAGGGTAGGAACATAGATCGACTGGTAAATAGAGAGCTTCGCCTTGCGGCTCAACTCTCTCTTCACCACAACAGATCGGTATATCGACCGCATCACTGCGGAAGATACACAGATCCGCCTGTCGATCTCCCGCTCCATCCTTCCCTCACTCGTGAACAGGACCCCAAGATACTTAAACTCCTCCACTTGAGGCAGGAACTCTCCACCAACCTGAAGAGGGCAAGCCACCCTTTTCCGGCTGAGAACCATGGCCTCGGACTTGGAGGTGCTGATTCTCATCCCCGCCGCTTCACACTCGGCTGCAAACCGTCCCAGTGCATGCTGAAGGTCCTGATTTGAAGAAGCCAACAGGACAACATCATCTGCAAAAAGCAGAGACGAAATCCTGTGGTCCCCAAACCTGACTCCCTCCGGCCCCCGACTGCACCTAGAAATCCTGTCCATATAAATAATGAACAGGACCGGTGACAAAGGGCAGCCCTGCCGGAGTCCAACATGCACCGGGAACAAGTCTGACTTACACCCGGCAATGCGAACCAAACTCCTGCTCCGGTCATATAGGGACCGGACAGCCCTTAACAGAGGGCCCCAGACCCCATACTCCCAGAGCACCCCCCACAGGCCATCATGAGGGACACAGTCAAATGCCTTCTCCAGATCCACAAAACACATGTGGACTGGTTGGGCAAACTCCCATGAACCCTCCAGCAACCTGGTGAGGGTATAGAGATGGTCCAGTGTTCCACGACCAGGACGAAACCTGCATTGTTCCTCCTGAATCCAAGGTTCGACTATCGGCCGAATTCTCCTCTCCAGTACCCTGGCATAGACTTTTCCGGGGAGGCTGAGGAGTGTGATCCCCCTATAGTTGGAACACACCCTCCGGTCCCCCTTCTTAAACAGAGGGACCACCACCCCAGTCTGCCAGTCCAGAGGCACTGTCCCCAACCGCCACGCGATGTTGCAGAGGCGTGTCAGCCAAGACAGCCCCACAACATCCAGAGACTTAAGGTACTCAGGGCGGATCTCATCCACCCCCGGTGCCTTGCCACTGAGGAGCTTCTCAACTACCTCAGTGACCTCAGCTTGGGGGATCGACGAGTCCACTACCGAGCCCTCTGCCTCTGCTTCCTCAATGGAAGACATGTTGGTGGGGTTGAGGAGATCCTCGAAGTACTCCTTCCACCGTCTGAGGATGTCACCAGTCGAAGTCAGCAGATTCCCACTCCCACTGTAAACAGTGTGAGCAGGGCACTGCTTCCCCCTCCTGAGACGCCGGACGGTTTGCCAGAATTTCTTCGAGGCCAACCGATAGTCCTTCTCCATGGCCTCACCGAACTCCTCCCAGACCCGAGTTTTTGCCTCTGCAACCACCCGGGCTGAAGCTTGCTTGGCCCTCCGGTAACTATCAGCTGCCTCCGGAGTCCCCCGAGCCAACCAGGCTCGATAGGACTCCTTCTTCAGCTTGACGGCATCCCTTACTTCCGGTGTCCACCACCGGGTTCGGGGATTGCCGCCACGACAGGCACCGGAGTATTAAAATCTTTAAAGTAAATCATCAATATCTATGTTAAAATTCAGACTTAATATTTAAGACTCTGCTTAATATCTAATCCCCAGTTTAAATATAAGCAGGAGTCTGATATTGTCCATGTTAACTGTTTCGCACAGGTCTGATTTTCCCCTTGTCTAATCTCTCAGATTAAAGCGTGCGATTAGACGACAGTCCATGAGGTTTTGCACAAACCTGGAGTGAAGCTCAAGAGCATGTTTTTCATTCAAGGGAAAAAATAACCCAAAGTAAACATTAAGAAGTTCTACAATTCATGTGAATCTTTGAAAAATTGTCGTCAGTGATATAATCTGTAATGAGAATTGTAATGTGAAATGGAAGCATTTTCAGTTGTAAAGTCTCAGAATTTAATGAACTCATTAAGCCTTAATTGACTGATTAGAACTTGTTAGGCACCAAGAACTGTCATTAAGATGAATAATTGCAGAGCATAATAAATTGTCTGAGTCTTCAAACACTCAACACTCAGGGGAAGCTCTAAGCAGCTGATGGAGGAAACTGAAGCTAATTGATGCCTAGAAAGCAGAGGAAGGAATATAAAAAGCTATCAAAAGTGTTTCACTCTCCAAAATCTTATTTAGAAATGAAATGAAATCGTGACAAGAAACCAAATCAAGTCAGTCCAAATGATATCATGGACCTGCAGGAAGGATTATCTGTAACATATGGAACTAAACATCACTGAACACACGGAACACGGGGGGCACGGTGGCTTAGTGGTTACCTCCAGGGTTGGGGGTTCGATTACCGCCTCCGCCTTGTGTGTGTGGAGTTTGCATGTTCTCCCCGTGCCTCGGGGGTTTCCTCCGGGTACTCCGGTTTCCTCCCCCGGTCCAAAGACATGCATGGTAGGTTGATTGGCATGTCTGGAAAATTATCTGTAGTGTGTGTGTGTGAGTGAATGAGAGTGTGTGTGTGTGTCCTGCGATGGGTTGGCACTCCGTCCAGGGTGTATCCTGCCTCGATGCCCGATGACGCCTGAGATAGGCACAGGCTCCCCGTGACCCGAGTAGTTCGGATAAGCGGTAGAAAATGAGTGAGTGAGTGAACATCACTGAACACAAGGAACAAATTCTGTAACTGAACATCACTGAACACAACCTCCAACAATATCTGTAAGGAAAGATTTATTTATTTAAGATGAACACAAAGAGAAGAAGTTGTGATTTCTGCTAAAGGGCTTTTACTGACTAAGTACGGGGTTTAAACGTTCTTTCTTTTTTCTTTCTGTTTTTTTTTTTTTCTTTCTTTCTTTCTCACTTTCTTGCTTTACTTTCAATTATTGCTTCTTTCCACTGTCTGTAATGTATATCATTTCGAATTGAGTGCATGAACTTCAGCTGTATATTTACCCATCAGTCAGTGCTTTAGTGACCGACAGGGCCATCGATTTAATGGTGTTTTGCTGTGATTTATTTTATTTATTGCTTTACTTCATTATTTTGAAAAGCCTAATTATTTTAAAGCATCGTAAAGACTTTTAGTTATTTAATTGCACCCTGATCTAGAATAATAACAGTCCAGAGTTAATACACTAAATCGCACGGTGCATATCGGACGTGCGCGATGGCGTCTTTCTTACGCCATATAATTACTTCCATGACCCTGACCACAGACCATAGACTTAGTTTTTTTAACTTTTTAAAACATGACCTCTAAGCGAATCATTCAATTTACTTCCTCTACGTTTTTCACCCATTTACATATTTAAATTTTGTCCTTATACAGACGGAGGCTTTGTACAGTAGCTCAGCAGTCTTTGAATGGCGTATTAAGAATTAGCAGCAGAAGTCATTAACTGTGAACAATGACGAGCGCAGAGCTTAGAGCATTTCTTTGATTACAGCTAAAATTAATAAATGGAAATGTATTAATAATCTTAAGGGGGAAAAATCTGTTTTTACATGAATACACAAATCCTATTTAGTTTGAACTGACTTTATTTACATCTAACGTTTAGTCTGATTTGGGTCGAGACGTTCGCCACAAAACATCGTGTACAAAATATTTTGTTTGAGAATGTCGACGCGTATAAACACGTCAGTAAACACGTCAGCTTTGTACTTTCCCTCACATAGACATAACATCGACGCACTGACGGTGAGGAAAACAACACCTGAGCACCTGTTATTTTTTGTCATTTTTTTTTCTATTTCTGAACAGCCCTTAATGTCCCTACATCATGTTCCATTTTGCTGATAAGTAGTTCATGACATTATGTAGTCACTTGAACGTGTGAATAATCCACCATTCCAGTGATTTAAAAAAAAGAAAATAATAATAATAATAAATCGAATGCAGATAACAGCACAAAGCACACATTAAAACACTAGCGGGAAACAGTTCATTATCATCGTTCATGTTCATCATTCTCTCTCAAAGTCTTTGGTCTGTGTACATGGAGAAAAAAAAAAGACTTGTTCTATAATTGATTCTTAAAATGTTCTCTTAGGTGTTTTAAAGTTGGAGGTCATTAAATCCAAAGCACACCCAAACATGCCATATATTTTCATTCGAAAGCCATAATTCAGAAATATAATATCACCTCGTCTCAGACTGATGGGGTCGGAGTGTTTATATGAGTGGAAATACAGCAGGGTTTAGCATTATGACGTGGGAACTGATGGAAATGATGGCATTTCTATACCTCACCGAAAGCTGTGATGATTTCGAGGTCTGCTGTCTGTATGATTGACTCTCAAGACCTGGTGGTGCACCGAGTGGCATCGTTCCTGTAAAAACATCAGAAATATATAGAGAAAATGCAGAAATTGGGAAAATGGACTGTAAAAATAAAACCTATAAATACGCCTTATCTGTAAGAGACATCTGTAGAAGAAGATCAGTAAGAATTTCTATGAAATCGTTTTCTTTTTCCTTACAATTTTTTTTTTTAACCAATCGAAGCAGTCTTCTGGATGTGGATGTGCATCATGGTTAAATGTAATAACTGTGCATTGATTTGCACTAAGCGCTCAACACCGCAATTTTATGCCTGTAACAAACATTAATTATAAACGAGAATCCCTTTTACAGCTCAAAAAGCTACAGTATCGACAACAGATTAAGGCTTTAATCCATCTGCTCACGGATTCTGAACTGGAAAGATACCTGGAACGTGGATAATGAAAAATAAAACCCTGTACAATGAGAAATGGCAAAAAATAAAAGTAAAAAAAGCTTTGCGTTGTTGATATTCTTCTAACCATATAGTGAAAGAAGAACATAGCGGATGAGTAATTAATAAGCGTCAAATTAAATTTCTGTAAAAATAATTAAGCATCCGTTACAAGAATATGTCACTGTAGTGAAACTGGTGGTCTTTATTTATCTTTAATTTAGGATTTTTAAAAATGGGACGTTTTAGTTTTATTCCAGTTTCCAGTCACGTTTCCTCCCAGGACCAAACGGTATGTTGGTGTAGCTACTCTTAGGCCACGTTCACACTGCAAGTCTGCTTGTTCAGATCTGATTTTTTTTTGTTTGGCTGTTCACATTACCTTTTAAAATGTGGCCTATATCAGATACCAGTGTGAACCGGTTGCGCTAAAAAGTTGGCGAGGTTATGGAGGAAGTATTGTATCATCTGGTGCAAGCAAACATATAATGTAATGTTATAATGCGATGTATTCAATGCAAACATTATGAGCTGGTTCACGTAACCACTTAATATAACACACACACGTTACCAGTCACGTTTGTGTCACGTTTTCGCCGGCGCAAAAAAAAAGTTTTCGCCGGCGCATAATTGTGACGAATGTTGATGTAGATTGACGTAAAAGTCGCATCAAATCCACCTTGGCTGTTCGCACTGCGGCCACATTGGAAAAAATCAGATTTGGGTCTGATTCAGGACCACATATGGAAGATTTGAGTGTTCACACTACTCCTGAAGAAGTCTGACCTGGTCACTTGACCCCAAAAAAATCGGATTTGGGCCACTTTTACCTGCAGTGTGAATGTGGCATATATTGCCCCTAGGTGTGAATAAAGGAACATTTTGTCCTTGAAATATTCTCGTGAAATATTTTTGTTTGCAATAAAGAAAAAAAAAATCTTTTTCCTTGGCCAGTTGCCCTGTTTTGCCCTTGATTAAGTACTGTGTTGTTTTTACTCTGATAATATTACAGAATTTTACTTCTTTCATTTTACAGAATCAAGACTGAATAAGGTTTTACCACATGTCAGTATTTACTTACTTCAAATGATGTGGACCTCACATAATACACATGGCTTACTTTAATTTAAATGAACCTATTTTAGAATAAACGAGAAAACCACATACTACAAGAAGACATTAAAACGTATTCTAATGATGAGGCAAAATCAGATGCATTGGTGGAGATTTATAAGTTACAGTCTGTGGACCAGAAAGTTCAACTCAATGCCAAAAGGGGTGTTCGTGTTCTTGAGCCGAAATTAAGCTTTGCTCTCTTCATGCATTCACTTTGCTTGATTAAGGGGAAAAAATATAAGACCTTTCATTTTTTTTTTTAAATAAGAACTCATTTTCATTTCTCACCAGGCTTGGGCAACTGCGATTTTTTTTAAAGGTCCATTTTCCCTAAAAAGTCTTACAGTGCAGACTACTGATTTCATGCTGACTCTTTAGTTGGTCTAATCATTCAAATATCATCTGGTGCTGGATTAAATATAATGTATTTTTCCAGACAACATTATATTATATATATATATATAATATTAGAGAGAGAGAGAGAGAGAGAGAGAGAGAGAGAGAGAGAGAGAGAGAGAGAGAGAGATGGATAGATTTTTCCTCATCTTCTCCTAGGGCAGAGTTAAAACAAGGAAAGACCTGAGAGAAGCCTTTATAGAAGATGTTAATGAGTCCATCAAGAGACCTCAGTGACACGGTACACTTTTAATCTGCGACTTTTAATGACCTCTGTGACGGGGTCGTTAATGCGAGTGCCGTTCTCATGTAAAAATGTCCTTCTGTTGCAGATTTCTGTTTTCCACTTTTCTGACATCGCACATGGTAAATGAGGTGTTTTTTTTTGTGTGTGCTGTATTTGTGAGTCATGATTGCAGTTTTGTACAGAACGTAAGCACAAGCTTTACAATAGATAAGCAAGTTCATGTACTGGCAATGCTGAAAATCGTGCTGCTGTGTATTTCATTAGAGAAATAATTCAAGTCCAAAGACACAGCATCCAAGAGAACATTTTTCAGCATGGTCTAGCCCACAAAGACAAAGCTTTAATCCTGTAAAAATGCTAACGCATATAATACAATTAAAAATATGAGCAGATTTATTAATTTTTGAATTTTTAATATAAGAAAAATTTAAACAAATGCTATATTCAAATCAACATCTAATAGCTGTTTATTATATTGGCTTTGTATTGCTGCGTGAATAGTCCTGATTACAATGATCACGTTAATTGCTAATTAACCCTTGTACGGTGTTCGGGTCTGTGGGGTCTCATATTCATAAACATCAACTTTGCTTCCTTGTAAATTTGTTGATTTTTTCCCACTCATAACTTGATTAAATTGGATTTTCTTTTTTTTATTACATTTTATTAAAAAAACAAAAACGAGTAGCACTTTAATTAAAAAATTAGGGTCACCAGACCCACGAACAATGGCTGAGTAACAAAAATACGAACAACATACAATGGTTAATGACATTATATAATGTTTTAATGCTTCTATTGTTATTTGGAAGCTTAGAAAATAGCACTTGATCCAGCACATCTTGTTATTTCGTATTGTAATTGTGCTCTGTCAGTTACTTATGCACAAGCCTAGACATGTTTTATTTCAATTTTTTAATTTTTGTTTATTAGATGTGTTTTATTAAGGTAGGTTGAAGGTTAGCACTTTCTTCTGAGGTGTGTAAACTGCCTAATTTTTATGGTACTAATAGAGACCATTGGTTAAGTTGTCCTCCTCTTTTCTTTCTAGAGCTCGGGTCTCGACACGTTCAGCCGCCTCCACATCTACATTTGGTCATATCATTATCCCTGTAGGTTCTAACTCATAGTCTTTAGCAGGTGCTGTTGGTATCACAGGTACATCTGTTAAAAACTTCTAAGTTCGATGAACTTTCTTCGGTTTAAGAAATTATGTTTTTTGATACAAGATAATTAAAAGCTGGAGTTGTTTAAAACATGTGCTCATATTCTCTCTCTCTCTCACTCATTTTCTACCGCTTATCTGAACTACCTCTCAGGCGTCGTTGGGCATCAAGGCAGGATACACCCTGGACGGAGTGCCAACTCATCACAGGGCACACACACTCTCTCATTCACTCACACTCACATACTATAGACAATTTTCCAGAGATGCCAATCAACCTACCATGCATGTCTTTGGACCGGGGGAGGAAACCGGAGTACCCGGAGGAAACCCCCGAGGCACGGGGAGAACATGCAAACTCCACACACACAAGGTGGAGGCAGGAATCGAACCCCCAACCCTGGAGGTGTGAGGCGAACGTACTAACCACTAAGCCACCCTGCCCCCCCTACTCATATTCTTTCTGAATAAAAAATAATAATGTCATTCAATCAATAATGTCAAAGAATCAATGCATCCCTATCAATTACTGACAACTGCATATGGAGATTAACTGCAGTAATGAAATGAGTTTTCTCTGAGTGAGTGTAACGAATCTCTTGAGGTTCGCCCTTTCTCAATAATTTCAGGTTCCTTGGGAGGAGATGAGTTTTGCTCTTCCTTTGCCGAAGACCACCGCCTTCGTGTTCTCATCGGGTTGTCTCTCAGCCTGAACCCCAGCTACATTGTCCTCATACATCTCCATAATAGCCCATTTTTTTCTTTTTCAAACGCTGATTCATTATTTTCTTCTGTGAAAACTGCTGCAGTAGGTTCATCCTCATGATGAGAAGAACCCACGTTATTGACCTCTACAGACTGATAATAATTAGTGTCCTGGCCAAGTGTATTAACCTCTTCCTTCAGATTTTCTCCTTTGTTTCTTTACAGTATGTAGACTGTTATTCATTTGTTAATGTAATTCTCATGATTATTATTATTATTATTTTTATTATTATTATAAGATCTGGTTCTTCTGCTTTGCTGTCTTTTGCAGGTTGTCCTGCTTCTGGTATATTCATCGCTGATGGAACCTCTGGCCCACAAGCCACCCATATAAATAAATGTAGCATCCAAAACATTTTCCAAACATTGCGTTTTGGTTGTGGGAATAACATAAAATGTTTAAATCCAGTTCTCTTTGAAAATGTTGAAGTTCAGTTTACTTTCTGTGATCACAAAGTTATTTAAAGATTACAAATACTTTTTTTACAACATTCTCCTAACCCCCAAAAGTTAACATGTCCAGTTTTTTTTTTATGGAGACTACAATGTTATTTAAAGGTTACAAAAACGTTTCTTATAACATTCTCCCGTTCATATTCTCAGAACGTTAATATTCAGCTTTCTCGTTGTGCTCAGATGTTACCAAAAGGTTTATTTATTTATTTTACGACTTTAATTGCTCACAATATGAAATTCTTTTGAAGGTTTATTTATAATACAGCAAGTAGATGGAAATGTCCAGATTTCCTAACTTTAATATAACATATGATCGATAAAAACTTGACACATGACTGGAGACCAGTTTCATGCGGAAAACACAAAGTCGATTCCGGTTCCTTTGTTTAACGGCCTAACGAAGTTATTCGTTATTTTAACGAATATTTTAAGTTATTAGATATTTTAAGTTCAGGTCAACGAGCCTATGCAGTGTTGTATGCACGTGTCACAATGCCAAATTAACTGCAAATCAATTAACTAGCGCACACAGATTCAAGCTTTTAGTTAGCTAGCTTTGTGGAGATGGCGAAAAGAAGAAATTTTATTAATCCACTTATCGGTTATATCGGACACTTCTCTCATATTGAAAACTTGGATTAAACCCCGGATTTTTCCACCGGATTTTGCAGGAAATCAAACTTTGCCATCTATGAATCAGACTACAATGTTAATTAGCAAGAACATGCAAGGCCTAGAAATCACACAAACCGTGAGTATCCCAAATACGGGGAAGTGCACTTTATCATGGCCATACACTGTGTAATGATGTTCGATTTTATGGTGAACTGGTGTACGGCTGAAAGTAGTTTGTAAACAATGGGAGTCATTGTTTGGAGGCCCCGGTGAAAACACTGTCCTTTGTTCATCACACACACACACACACACACAAACACACACACACACACACACACACACACACACACACACACACACACACACACACACAGAAAATGTCGTGTTGCTGAGGTGAACCCTCAACCTCAGAGTGAAAGCCCTGTACAGTTAATATCACGTTGCTGAATGTTACCTATGGTTTACTGTATTTGTTTGGTTTTGAGATCTAAATATAGCTGTTATTATTGAAATGTATAATAATAAATTATTTGTTTTTGCAGTGCCCATTTTTTGGGGGGAGAAAAGGTAGCACGTCTCTTTGGTGGATTTGAACTTGGACTCATCTTTCTTCCTCAGTTTCTGTTTTTCTTTACATTACTGCATTTTTTTTTTACCCTATTCCTAGTTTTAGTGTTTTTCAGCTTTTTGTTAGCATGATATAATTTTTTTTTGTTTGGTTGTTTCCATCACTTCAATTTCTAATGCAGGTTCTGTCGCTTCGACCTCTTTTTAAGGTTCCTCATCATTTCGACCTCACTGGCATATGGACGCTGGTACTCTTGACGTTGTGCTTCATTATACCTTTGTTCACAGGTTCAGTGGACTTCGCCTCCACATCATGTCCATTAACAAGTTTTAAAGGTCTTTACTTTGAAATACTTCACCTTTCTTTGGTTTTGCTCCCTCTGGATTAGTAATTTGCTCTGGTTTCCTTGGCGTCATCCGTTGCTGTACTTTAGTCAAATTTCTTTGAAGGATTTGTTGTAAATGGAAATGATGTGATATAAGAAAGAGTAGTTACTGTTGTGGTACATTGTACGGTACAGCATTAGGACGCTGGTGAGGAAATGGATCAGGCCTCTTTTGGGTGTCATGATGTTCCCATGGCGAAATGAGGGTCAAAGCAAGATTACTATCTAGGTCATCTTTGTCCTCTTGACTCGCGTCTTCACTGGATGACTCAGTGGCCGTTGCTGTGGGAGGGATGGCTTTTTTCTCATTGTGTTATTTTGTGTGTGTGAAAAATACCTCGTACAGTGGTTTCAAGGATCCTTCTAAGAGCGTGTCCTCCTCATCTTCTTCGACAGAATTTCTGCATCCAACCTTTTATTCAGAAATGGTTGCCTTGGTTGTTAAAGTTGATATGAAAAGTTACACCATCACCTCAGCTGAACTTCAGGGTCTGGTGGTGAAATTGCTGTTGATGCTAACCTTTTTTCTGGTGTAACTGGAAAGTAATATCAGTAAGAAAAAAAAAGGTTATCAAAGACCAGACACTTTGAAATATATATATATCGACTAAACCCGTACTGTTTTGCTTTGGGGAAGCGTTGAAATGGTTCCAATAATTTAATGCCATGTATTTTTAATTAGATTTCACAAAAATGACTCAGCTTGAGGTGTAGTTTAATTATTCAGCACTTCTGGCTGCACGAGTCAAGACAATCACCTGCCTTCAAGCTCAAAAGTCAGTGTATTGAGGTCAACTGGCAAAGAGGACTTCTCTGCATTTTATCACAGTTGCCCTCAGGCCTGGCCTTCCTGATGAAGCCCCTGTAAGTGGGCTGTCATTACTGATGTCTGAAATAGGAACCATACAGTGAGCTGAAGGTTCCTTAAAAGCTGTGAAATCATAATGTGCTTCAGTTAAGGCTTAAATGATACAGCACTTAAGATGCTCGAACCTCTGAAGCAACGTTAGTGCTTCTTGCGACAATGTGACACGATATTAGAGTGTTACGGCGAGATGCTTAGCAACAGACAACCAATCAATCAGACGCAATGTCACGTGTTTTTGACAGTTACAGAAACACAGCATGTCCTGTAAACTGTAGTTATGGTGATGGAAGCTTGTAGAGGAGAATTGACTTCCATAATTTGGTTTCTCTGAGCTTTTCAGTCATCATCACTAAATGTGCCGTTAGCAATAAAACGCCACCAGTGACAACTCTTAGGAACAGCCCATAGTTTTCGAGACGAGGACAGAATGGTAAACTGCTCCACTGTGTCTTTTATGGACATTTCTGCATCTCAAAAGGTTTTAAAACAGGCACGGAGGATTTTGTCTGAGATAGAGAAGCTTTTTAAAGCGGCCTTGCGCTGTATTTATCCATTCGTGAATGTCGATGCTGCAAATACGTAATTAATACAGAGTTTAAGAATGTACAGTGTGTGATGTCAGATTATGAAAAGCCAGGATTAATCAAAAAGTGTGAGCGATGTGAAACGTGACACATGATACCTCAGGGTTGTATACGTATGGTGGTGAGAACAGTTGAGTGCTGTGTCTCAGAGTTACACTGTGCCTAAGCACTTAACGCGTAGGACCTGTGAGCAGTGCATTATCCAACCAATGACTCAACTCCCAATCAACAAGCTCTAGTCGAAAGGATCTGGTTTTTGCACGACTACAGAAAACGACCTTGTTCTCTACGTGCCCCCTGTGTCGAGGCTCAGACTTCCAGTTTTCCCTGAGCTATGATGTCGTTAAACCAAAGACGTCATCAACAACAACCTGCGATACTGTATGTTGGAGAGAAAATGCAGCACTCACAATAAAAAAAGAAGAAGAGCTCTTTATGTTCAGTCAGATGTTGTTTTGCTAATTAGTGGCTCTACCAACTGTTGCTATGCTTCAGGTTATTTTTAAGAGTGCATGGATTTGGCAGGAATAAAACCGCATACTGTTCTTAGTTAATACTGTATATCATAATTCCCCAGCAAGGGTGGAAACAAATACAGAAATGTAATACTTTAGTGTAGATAATGCATCCAAAGTGTCCTCAGCTAAACTCTATGCAGGTAAAAATGCTACCTTTAAATGTATTTATATATTATGGGGAAAATGGCGTTTGTGCCTGGTTTGTTGTTTCCATGTTGATCATTGAATGTCTTCGTCATGTCACACTCCATGACGCTCATGTAATAGTAGTGAAAGTGAAAGTAGACACAGAGTTTTAAGAATGTGAAGTGTTTTATAAGTATTTCTGTTTTTAAGAGATGGAGGACTCGAGTCATATGACTTAAACTTAAGTCGCAAATTTGAGACTTGAGACTCGCTTGACAAATATTAATAAAAGACTCGACTTGACTTTGAATTGACATTCATGACTTGAGACTTGACTCGGACTTGGGTTAAATGATTCAGAGATGGAGGACTCGACTCGAGTCAGACTTAAGTCGCAAATTTGTGACTTGATACTTGCTTGACAAATATAAAAAAAAGACTCGACTTGACTTTGACTTGACATTCATGACTTGAGACTTACTTGTGACTTGCACATGTGTGACTTGCTCCCACCTCTGCTGTTTTTCCCCAAATATATTCATAGAATAAGGTTTTTTTTTAAGTTTTTTTCCCACAAAACGTTTCCATCTTCAAAATAAAGAGTGATATCAAACCTATATCTGCTCTCTGAAATGCTTGTTCATAAGCTGCTAAAATTTAAAGGTGTGCTCTTCAACCACAAAGATTCTGTGTAAAGTCTTGGCACAGTGTATATCAGACTTGTAGCAATAAAATAATTCATTTGTATAGACTGAATGAAAATGTCTAAGTCGATCTGAACACAGTTTACTGGCTAAAAAACAACAACAACTCAATAAATAAATATATTAATGAAATATTCTTACTCAAGTGTTTCTCACTCAAGGTGGAGGTGGGGATGCATCAAGGACCGGCTTTGAGTCCCTACTCGTTTGCTATGGTGATGGACAGGTTGACAGATGAAGTCAGGACCTTTAATCTCTGTGGACAATGATGTTTGCGGATGACATTGTGATATGTAGTGAGAGTAGGAAGCAGGTGGAGGAACACCTGGAAAGGTGGAGGTCTGCTCTGGAAAGAAGAGGAATGAAAGTAAATGAAGTCAAAGTATCTTAAGTATCACATTTGATTGGTCGTCCGTCAGTCTAGTGAGTCTGGTCTCATGTTTCCCTGCTAATGAGCCAAACGTAATAGTCACAATGCTGATGCAAATTTTTAACCTTACACCTCGTACACCATTTAGCTTTTAAGCTTAATCAAACATGAGGGAGCAGGTTGAGGTTAAGGGTTTTGCTCAAGAGAACTGATGTCCCAGCTGTAATGGATTTCTATTGGTGGATTTCTATTCTCATGTCTCGTGTCTGCTTTTTCAGTCACCATGTTGGCCAACTCCGTTCCCTGAATATGGGATCATTGTGTTGGATCTACGTAGGACACTTTTTCACTCTTTACAGATTAGTTTTATGGCGAGTACAGGAGATGGTTTGAACCAACTTTCAAGCTTTCCGTCCAACATGGTAATCAAGATCATTTCCGCTACACAGATTAACTTCTACACATTTTAAGTGCTATAAGCTATTTAGACAACACGTTCCATTTTTCATTGTCCTGCAGATAAATACCCTGCCGTGTCATTATGGTAGAGGATTGAGAGCTTTGGTTGAGTTTTAGCACTAATAGGTTGATGTGAATAATTCATCGTGGAATATGAAATGAGTTTTCATTCCTCAGGCTTTGATGAAAGATTTCATGTAGCTTTTCCATATGGTGCAATGTACCAGTCTTATACAGTATATTTTAGCAGTAATAAGTGTGGGGAACAAAATTATTACCTCAAATCTGTGATTTCACCATGGCATCTCCTGTAAGATTTCACTTGGGACTTGTCTAGATTCCTTATTGTGGAGTTTTATACTTCTTCGCGACATTTTCAAGTTTGCTCTGTTGGGTGTACTTCAGGTTCCTCTTTAGGGGGATCTCTGAGTTCCTCCACTGGTTCTTCCTGGTAGTTCAGTGGCTTCTGTAGAGTTCTTCTCTAGGGTTTCTTTAGTTTCCTCCTTAGGGGCTTCTTTAGTTTCTTCCTGTGAATCCACAATAGAGAGCTTCTCTTGTAATTCTCTAGGTGTATCCTCTTGTGCTTATCTTCTTTCTTCTTATGTTCTCCACAATCCTTGGTTTTGGTGCAGCTTCTCCAGAGTTTCTCTCCATGACAGTCTCTTTGGGGCATAACGGTAGTGGTATAATCACTGATTAGATAAATGGCATGATTCCTCAGTTGGAATTCTTGCTGTTGTGCCTAAAATAAATGTTTATACTTTATTTTTTTCCTTAAGTTTGTATAAACTGGAATTGTTCAGATGGTGGTTAGTTACTTTCTTAAAGTCCATCTATTTGCAGATTCATTCTCCATAAAAGCAAATGGTAGTGTTATTACACACAGCGTTTTTAGTGTAATGGAACATCTTTGGAAGGATCTATTAAAAAGAAATTTTCATCATGCATTGTGAAACTAATAAAAAAAGGAGCAAATAATAATACCAAATATAATCATCTTTTATAATACATAGTTTGCACATTTGGGGGGCATGGTGGCTTAGTGGTTAGCACGTTCGCCTCACACCTCCAGGGTTGGGGGTTCGATTCTTGCCTCCGCCTTGTGTGTGTGGAGTTCTCCCTGTGCCTCGGGGGTTTCCTCCGGGTACTCCGGTTTCCTCCCAAGGTCCAAAGACATGCATGGTAGGTTGATTGGCATCTCTGGAAAATTGTCCGTACTGTGTGAGTATGTGAGTGAATGAGAGTGTGTATGTGCCATGCGATGGGTTGGCACTCCGTCCAGGGTGTATCCTGCCTTGATGCCCGATGACGCCTGAGATAGGCACAGGCTCCCCGTGACCCGAGAAGTTCGGATAAGCGGTAGAGAATGAATGAATGAATGAGTTTGCACATTTACCGCTTAGATTGGCTGCATGGTCCAGCGGATTAAGGATCTATAGTGCCTTCAAGTGTGGCAGAGTGAGCAATACAAAAGTGCATTTATATCAACAGTACTACGAGTGGTCATTGGTGATTAATGCACACGCAAGAGCTACTAATAGCAAAATAGAAAGAAAAGCCAATATAGTTTTCGAGAAATTGTGTCAAAATATAATACATAAAAATTGCGACTGCAACTGGTTTCCATAAGAAGTTACCTAATTAGTTGCCTGGAGTTATTGGAGTTATACAATAATATGCAATTAAAGCCTCAGATGATTAAAAATCCATACAGAAGATCCATTTGTAGGAGGTCCAAGAGTTTGTTAGAGAAATGGCATAAAGAAGAAAAAGACAATATTAAAACAACTTATTCTTGGAAACAATATCAAGTCATTGGCTGGGTAAATATTTGATTTGGGGGGAAAAGAAAAAAACTTTACTACCTTAAATAAAAATTTCTGTAAACATAAATTGAACATTTCATGTAAACGTACCTGTACTGACAATAAACAGCAATTAACCAGTTCGAATTAGCCATGGACTGTCGCTTTTTACCTGCTCGTCTATCCTGCATCCAGTTGGACGTGTTTCCATTTGCCTTTTTTTTCCCTCCTCCCCTCCTCCCTCACTCCATTATACTCCTCACTCTTCTTCACTGAATTGTTCCCAAACCACAGATTTGAAAGACAGTGGTGCTTCCTCGTGTTGCCTTCCTTCACCGCTCGCTATGTTGAATGTATTAAATATGACAACAGTGAATTCCCCCAACTTTGGTGTATACTGATTGGATGTATACTTACGGCGAGGTGTTTCGTCATGTAGCCTCGTAGACACACACAGAGAGCCCATTCAGAGAGAAATATAATGCATTGAAATTAAAGCAAAATTGAAGCAAAACTGATTCACAATTCACAAGCACATATTGAACCGTATATATCAAACAGTTTAATGTTATACTGAGAGTTGTGGCATCCCCAATGAACACTTATGCAAATTGCTGTAGCATACAGATACAAGCGGGGGCACGGTGGCTTAGTGGTTAGCACGTTTGCCTCACACCTCCAGGGTCGGGGGTTTATAGTTTGCATGTTCTCCCCGTGCCTCGGGGGTTTCCTCCGGGTACTCCGGTTTTCTTCCCCGGTCCAAAGACATGCATGGTAGGTTGATTGGCATCTCAGGAAAATTGTCCGTAGTGTGTGAGTGAATGAGAGTGTGTGTGCCCTGTGATGGCACCCCGTGCATCCTGCCTTGATGCCCGATGATGCCTGAGATGTTCGGATAAAGCGGTAGAAAATGAATGAATGAATGAATACAGACACAAGAATTCTTGGACAAAACCAAGAATGTTGTAAATTAATGCTTCAGATATTTTAGAATTATGGTGAATATTGAAGCATCTTATTGGTATTCTCATCAAATTTTCCCTTTGGTTTTCGAGGTGTTGATCCAGACAGGGAGACATTAAGAATGCATGCCTTGATCTAATCAGTCGTATTTGCGGTCTCAGAGCCATGAATATTGCCTGCACTCCATCGTACTTAATCTTCATTTGTGTTCACTTTCGGTGTGCTCAATCCTGGCTTTAAACATACCAAAGAACAAGCAAACCGAAGCATTCGTCAAGGATTTTTTGAATTTTAATGTGCAGAATTACAGCCAGTATCCTGACTCTGATCTGAAAGGAAGGCATTGCGGGGTTTTTCTAAAATAAAATTGGGCTTTTAAGCCCCTTAAATGGTTCTTCTGTGTTTCTGGGAGTAACTCTGAAAGGTTCTGTGTCGAAGTCTATAACGTTGAGATTCATTTATGAAACTATTCAAAGAACATCTGAGCCAGATCTGAGATACAAGTAGACTCTTTCAATGCAGGGATCCTTTAGAAAAAGACCCCACACTGCCTCATGACACCCTGATAGATGGGAAACTAGAAAGAGTCGAGGGTTTGTGAGACACCTTTAATCAATCCTACTGGACCTGCCTCAGACCAACAGAGGACACATGTTACACTTTGAAGAAAACTGTATTTTGTATGTGAATTATGGATCGCACAGTACTGTAAGTGTTCATATGTCATCCTAATTGGGCTTGTTTGTATTTTGTATAACCATCGATAATAAAGTAGGGTACTTTGGACTGCATCTCTTATCCATAAGGATGTGTGACAGTCTGGACGTTGAAACCCACCGGAGATTGATGAAGCTGAATGCTGGCAGGAAGATAAAATGTAAAATCAAGGTTTGAGTAAACACTGTGTCTCGAGTTAACACTCTTTGATATGCCGACTTTTAGAAAATATAGATATACACTACATGGACAACTGACTGTTACATACACATTTGGTTGTTCTCCAAGAAAACAGCTGGTAGCACACCATTGTCTTCAATGTCTTTGTGTGCTTTAACTTTACATTTTCTCTTCACTGGACATTCACTCAAACCTAAAGCAGGTTTTGTGAAGATATGGTGTGTTAAGGTTGGACTGGAAGAACTCGAGTGTCATTCACAGAGCCCTGACTCCGACTTGACCCGTTTGGGATGAACTGGAACACCTACAGTACTGCACCGCAGGTCTAAAGACAGTTTAATTGTTGGCTTGCTAGATAAATGTCTTTTTCTTGCTTTGATCATGCCATAATGAAATAGTAACAATGACAGCTGCCAAATTATCCTGTGCTCATGCTCAGTTACTGATACAGTAAAGATGTCAGGGGAATAAGTTGTAATTTGTGAATGCTAATTTAAATAAATGAAAAAAATAGCAAAATAAATTGTGTTTATTTGAGCAAGGACGATGAAGGTAACAAACATCGATCGATTCAAGAGCGATGATGAGGCTCACGTTCATCACATGCCCATAACTGACACTTACCTCTGGACGAGATTAGCGGCTAGAGAGACCAGAGACTTCGACCGATGTTTAAATTCAAAGTGATAACTCATTTTCCATCGTAGATTTATAGTCTTTGATAAAGTGTCACTAACATGGTGTTTTCGCTTGTTTGGTGTATTGGATCAGGTGAAGATAACTACATCTGAGATCATATAGAGAACACAGCAGAGCAAATGACTTCAGATCTGCTTCTGATAGTAATCTATGAAGGTTATTATAAGGTTTATGATTATTAAACACGGATGAGCCGGATTTTTTTCTGTATTTTTAGTTAATAGCTATTAAGCACTATGTAAATTCACTTCATATACAGTGTATTAGCTGCTTTCTTGAGAATTAGTGATTGGATCTTTTCAAAGGAAATGAAATATTCCATTTGTCATTTTCTTCCTTTTTTCTTTTTAAATATTACAGATTGATGTGAATACGAAACATATTTCAGCTAAGAGGAAGCTATATTTTGATATGATGGTTAAAGCACATAAAGGGGTTTTCACAGGCCGTCGCTCGTTTATTAGAGGAAAAAGAGCGAGAGAGAATATATGCGTGTGATTAATAGGACATTTATATGGTTGTCTGTGTGTGTGTGGTTGGTTGTTGTGGTACTAAGCACGTTTGCAGTCAAACACACCTTTCTGTGACTTACGGATTTCACCTCGCAACCTACCGCCCGTGCAGCCCAAGATCTCATTTAGTTCCATTCGACAGACAGAGCAAAAGGCTTCTCTGCAGGCCCAGCTTACCAATTGATCTCTAAGAGGCATAGAGAAAGCCAGAAAGTCAAAGGATCAAGAGGCAGCGAGTGCGAAAGAAAGGTGTCTTTAAGTGGACACTGACAGTCATTTATCGAGGCTGCCACTGACACCGTTGTTCTCTCGGTCCTGTCTAATCTTAGCAGGAGCACTCATGCAACGCCCCCATCCTGCTCATAAAGCGTTGCTGAGATAAGAGTTTATTTTTGCCCTGAGAATATTGCAGCCGTGGCTTCTTAGCTGTTTTAATGCAGTAAGGAATTTCATTTGCCACCATCCGAACCCAGTGGGGTGCCCGGAGATTAGATTTCTCATCTGAGATTGCATCAGCAGTGCAGAGTCCGATCCGAAGCAGGCTGCATCCAAAGCATACGGTAAAGTTAGAAAACGTGTATAGCACGCATAAAAGGCGCAATAGCGTACGTGTGTCAACAGCATTGCTTTGCTGTAATATGATTTTTTTTTCACTCAAAGTGCACCTTTGAAATCTGAGCTTTCGGATTGATTTTCATATGTTGATAGCTGAATTTTGACAGGTACTCTGAGCAGGGACAGGAGCTGGGATATTTTTGGTGATAAAAAGGCACATTTGGAAGTCACAACACTTGCTTCTGCTTGTGACCCCCTTCTGCTCTCCAGAACTGCCTGATACATCATGTTGCCTTACTTCTCGTTGGAGTTCTCATCAGTAGGAAACCATTTGCTGCTCCTGACGATGGTCACATGGACAGACTGGAGATACATCAGGTTACTGTTAACGGTACCATTCAGAAACCATTGCTTTGGACTGCAATTGATATGTTCAATTTTGCTCTTAAGTCTCCATCAGTGAACAGTTGATAGCTTCAAGAAATTAGACTTCATGTAAAATCTAAAAAGAACCTCCTGCTTACACAATTGCACGTTTTTAATCATATAGTAGTGGGGCATGGTTGCTTAGTGGTTAGCACGTTCGCCTCACACCTCCAGGGTTGGGGGTTCGATTGCTGTTGTTAATATAATAATCAATTGCGGTAATGCCAGTAGTGACTCCAGGTTGTGAGTTCTCATTATACAATGCTCCTTTTGTTTTACTGTCTATTTGGCAAAACAGAAGAACAAAGAGTAGACAAATGAAGGAAATGAAGCAGTGACAAGCAATCGATGGGAAGGAATTCTGGCTCAAATTGAAAAGGTAAAATGACAGTCCCGGTTCATATGTGTAATAACAATCGGACGGGTTAAATGCTTGAGTTAAGAAACGAGTACAACTCTGAACCTGTTATGAACTGATCTTTGCACATCATTTAAAAAAAAGCTTACCTCTCAGTTTCTAATAGGTCTGATGGCTCACTAGATTCTCTCTAAGGGTCTCCAATACACACACCTGACCACCGAATGGAAAATTGCTGACCTCTTCATTTCATATACTATCCTGATCCCAGAGGTCTGCTTGGTTGAGCTGAGGTGTTTGATCAGATGTGAAGAGCTGCTGACTTCTGCTGCAGGGAGCTGTCTGTTTTCCTCTGGAACAAAAGAATATATCTAGCTCAAGCATCAATGGGGATGCATTTATTTGTGGTGATTGGTTTTGGTGAGATCTCTACATTTGTTCAGCTTATTATAAGACTGGTGCAGTAGGTATGTAGACTGTATGTATATATGATAACATTATTAACAAGGTAGAAAACAACATAGATCAGAAAAGATGGAAAGATAGAAGGTTGGAAAAAATGACAGGTTCTAAACTGGAGTGATGTAGCTGTGGTCGAAGAACTCCTAGAACCAGAATTTAGACACCGTACTGCAAGTGCTGGCAAAAAAAAAAAACATCTTACCTTTTGCTTTTTCCTTTCGTGCTGAGGAGTGCAAATTGGGTTTATATTTCATTAAAGAAAATAGTTCTACATCTGGTTTACATACAGAGTTTTCTAGTGTTGTCCAAGGGCACAGCGTTAGGGTTTGTTTCCTGCGACTCTGCAGACAGATGCTGGTATACTTTCTGTGTGTGTTCCAAGTTTTCTCGTCTTCTATCAAGGTGCTGCCGGATTGCTTCCTGGTTCCAGTTCTGTCACCTCCTGCTGTTTACAGGTGTGCTTACCTCATAAGCGCACCGGTATACGTCGGGTGTCCGAACTGTTCCGCAAAGGGCTGTAGTTGGTGCAGATTTTCTTTACAGTCACGTGATTCAGCAGGTTTAATCAGTTTCAGTAGACCATCAGATGCGATTTCTGCTGGATTGTAACTAAAATCTGCACCTATTCCCACCCTTTGTGAAAAACATTTGAAACCCCTGGTATAAGGGCAGTACCGGAGGGATTGTTGGCTGCCTGGTGCACTTTTGAGTTTGAATTTGATGGATGGTTCTGTATGACTCCTTTTTGCTTTTTGCTTGAACTTTGATATTAGCTTCCCACTCTGGTTTTCTGCCTTGTCAGTTTAGCAAACAGTGTTCTATCTGTAATATTGTCACCGAATGTAGCGCTTGGCTGGTGTTTGATTTGGGTTGGGATTTTTGCCAGAATGTTTTATCAGTCAGGGAGGTACCAAGTGGTGCCAAATTTCCCATGATGCTCAAAGTATTTCCTAAATCAAAGATTTCTCACATGTCCTTTCGTCCACCAATCTCTTCCTTTGCCCATCCATGGGAATTAGCGATGCAGCTACAGATATTTGGAGCGCTAAACAAATCCAGATAAAGATTGTTTTCTACCCCTGTGAGACACAGGAAGTCATAAATGTTGCTGCAGGCCCCACAGAGAGGAAGAATAGACAAAGACAACCCATCCATCACTCTCTTCACCTTGCTGGCAGTAGTAATTATACCCCAGATAATATGATGTCAACGCGTTAGATTAGCAGTCACCAAGGAAACAAAGACCAGACGCCTGTTTTAATGTTGTCAGTGCATTTCAATTCAATTCCAAGCACAGCCAGATACCTGATGGTTACTCCTTGGGAACAGTGCTGGAGGCATGTTGAAATTTGACACTATTATTATTATTATTATTATTATTATTATTATTATTATTATTATTATTATTATTTTGAAAGGTGAGTTGAATGCCTCATGTCTTGGTTTACATTTCCTGTCTTTTTAGTATGTGTAAAAATCTTGATTTGCTCATTTCCCCAACATTTAGATCCATCCAACTATCCACTGTTTTCTGTGCTTCTTAGCCTACACAGGGCCAGTGGGAACCTGGCGCCTAGGTGCACAAGGCAGGGGACAATCACACACCTTTTTACACATTAATTTAGTCATCATTGGACTGGGGAAGAACCCAGAGGATACCTTCGAAGCATGGGAAGAAGAAGCTGTTTGCATTTAGCTAGTTCCTATCCCCAGAGCTCTTAGCATGCTAGCTAACATATGAGACACTACGGACAATTTTCCAGAGATGCCAATCAACCTACCGCGCATGTCTTTGGACCGGGGGAGGAAACCGGAGTACCCAGAGGAAACCCCCGAGACATGGGGAGAACATGCAAACTCCACACACAAGGAGGAGGCGGTAATCGAACCCCGACCATGGAGGTGTGAGGCGAACGTGCTAACCACCAAGCCACCGTGCCCCCCGAATGTAGCTTTAATGTTACTTGATTGACCATTTGCAAATCCATCATTAAAATAGACCTGGCTAACTCAGTCACTTCACATCTCAGAGGAGGACAACATGTTTTGAGAAAGAAGTGATAAGCGAAGCTACTGGAACGGATCAGGTCGAACGAGAATGTCGAGCAGGTGACCCATCTGCCAATTTTGACAACTGGCGAAATATCAACACGTCTGTGCTGAGGTTAATAGGCTGCCTGGGTAGTGTTTACACAGAGGTCACATCCAATGGCAAATCAATTTTAGACAGCGAGTCAGTACTGTCTAACACTGTCAAGAGCGGAAATACCCTTCAGACCCTCAGCGCTTAATCGCTTATTAGCATCTTATTAGCATAATGAAATACTTGCTCGCAAAATGCTTATGATAGGCAGCTAAGACGAGCAAAACTGTTACGTGATAGTTTTGAAGTTGATCTTTCCGGAGATTAGAAGGGCAGATCTGAAATTGTGAACCATTGTCACATGCTCATAGTCGTGGTAAACCGCAGGTAGGGCCCCGTACATTGTTAACCACTTTTATTCCACCAGTGTTGGCTGTCTCCAGTGACTGTATATACACAAGTGGATGTTTTGAAGAGGTTTCGCTGTGGTACAGTTTTTAACTCTGCTTATTCTCATGGACAGAAATAAATTTAAGTTACAGCTCCACAAATGATTTTCCGCAATCATGTACTGTTTTTTTTTTATTTGCACACAAGTTAATTTTCCCCCTATACTTCCCCTCCACAATAAACATATTTTATAGTTATTAGACAATAAATAAAAGGCCTCGGTTAATGAGGTGATCGTGAGCCTCGGCTTCCACACACAAAACTGTCAAACCCACACACACTTGACTGTTCTGTAGCAAAGCCACATCCTGTTCTGCTGTACACTTAAACAAGGAGGCTAGTGGATGCTAGTGGTGCCTTACCATGATAACACTTGAATATTAGCCAAAAGGAAATAAATAAGAAATAAAACTGTCCAAAAGTGTCTGTAAAGTTCCCTTCTGTTTCCTTTCTTTTCTTTCTTTCATTTCCTTTCTTAATTCCTGTCTGTCTATTTCTTTAAACCCACGAAACCAACTGCACAGAGTAGAAATCCTCATAATCATTGTAGCCTCGTGCTATAGATCGCAGAGAGAGAACAGTTTTTCTATTTCAGCTGTGTGTGCCGCCATTCTGAAAACGACTCTTAAAATTTTGTACAGTATATGATGTTCTTTAATGTGATGTTCTAGATATCAGGTATATGTAAAGCGCTTTGGTTTAACCGTCTTTTGATAACGTCTCGCCTATGATGCATAAAGCAGAAATGCTTTGGCTTATTTCAGCTACAAGCTGTGGTGTTTTTCTTCTCATGCATTAAAACGTTATTTGACTTCAGCTCGCGTTTTGTTTGACCGTGAGGCGACTGTGTGTTTCAGTAGCAAGAGTTCTACATTTACAGGCATATAAGGTCGCCGCTTTCCAGCTTGGACCAATTTGTTCCTGTCGTTCCTCGGTATTACCATCCACAGGTTGCGATATGAAAGTATAGGAAGAAGATTGCATGGCTGTTTGCAGTCTTGCAGCCTGGAGCCACAGGAGATCAACAGAACCTGAAGCTCAGCGGTACGTCCCACCTCTGTTATTTCACCTTAGAGAGAACATGGATGAATGGTCTTGGTTTTCTTTGATGTACTTTCCGCTGTGTACAACCTGTCAGCTTAGACATTTATCTCTATCAAACCACAGCAGTGCTGGTTTTTGGGAGGAAGATATTTGGAGGGTTTTTCTTGTTTTTTTATGCATGCTGGTTTACCCTAAAGGATATAATCCAGATAAAATTATTCGAAATTCCACCACTGTTTGTTCTTCAATCAGAGCGAGATAACGTTCCTTAGCACTGAAGACTTAGAAGCACGATTTCAGGCTTTGAATAACGAATGCACCAACAGAGCGTCGCTGAAGGTAAAATTTGTCCGTGAAGGTGATCTCTCTCTTTTTTTTTTTTTTTTTTTTTGGGAAAAATGTGTTTGTCTTGGGCAGCGTGAAACAGCCAACACCTCTCAAGAATGTTCAACAGTTCCCTTAAGAGCCCTTCTGAGACATGATGACTCTCATTGTCCACATGTCTTCCAGGCAGCATTTATGTCTCTCAAGTTTTTGAATTTCTCTTCTTTTTAAAGGAAAACAAAGATACTTTGGCGCCTTTTTTATTGTTTATGCCAAAAATAATAAAATAGTTGTGCCACTTATTATTATTATTATTATTATTATTATTATTATTATTATTATTATTATTAATAGTAGTAGTAGTAGTAGTAGTAGTAGTATCATAATTCAAGTGATTTGATTTGAAAGATTTCTCCATATTATCATATGCAGTTTAATATCCAAAGACTAAAATCTCCCACTAGCTGATGAGTATGTTGTTACTATGGCAACCAATAGTAATAGATGATGCAATCCCTGTACATGTGAAGTAGTGTTAGGTTCATTAAGGAAGCTTGTATGACATGCATTATAATGACGTGCATTATAACTGAGCTTTTCTACAATATACAGTACGGTCTACAAAATGGCCGGAGCTTGTGCTGGCTTCAGTTTCATATAACGAGTGAAACAACAGAATTTTTCTTTAGTATTTTACTTTCTTTAGTATTCTACTTTTTTTTTTACTACAACCCCTGATGAATGTTATTAGAATAAAATGCGGAATACATTGAAGTAAACAAAATTCTACCAGAAACAATCTGATCCTATCTGATCTACCTTGCACTTGGACTAAAATTAGCATTAAATATGTGCACGTTCACCTGAGTTGAATAATTAGTTGTTCGCACATGTGAGCACATGTAGGTCTTGTCACTAATTATCACATGTTTATGCATGAAGCGGTGTAATACTCACTTTTTCATTAAAAGCCAATAACACTGCTAGGTGTGATGTATCCAGCTGTGCTCTAGTATTAAAGGTAAAGATTTCGCTTTTCTATTTCATTTGTATAAAATTCATATTTGCATGTAAGCACATTTTATTAGAAACAGAAGCTGGTCCTGTGTTTGTGGCTTAACCAGTCATCTGCATTTACATGAATTATTTAGTTAAAGGAACTCATCTGACCTTTGACTAGAACCTTACTGGACCATATATTTATTATTATTATATTAATGTATTTCTTACTATATATATTTCTAATACTTTATATAATAATCCTGCTCTAGAACATTGAAGATAATTGAATAAGATGGAAATAAATTGCACACATTGGTATAGAGAAAGAAAGAAAAAAATGCTCCCAGCATCTTTGGAGATTTCTCATAGGACTTTGATGAGAAAAAAAAAAGACCCTGAGAAGTTCCTTGGCTTGTGAAATTTCTGTTAAGCAACATATTTATCTTAAAAGCATGCAACGAAATTATGCCCGTTGTCGTTAACACATTTCTTAAAGAGTGCATTGAAGTCTGTACGCCAAGGGCAAGCCCTGTTTCCCCCCCCCCCCCCCCATGTCAACTAAATAGAGACAGATCGAAAGTGATTATCTTAAATGTCTCTGAATGGGATTCTTGTTGGTATGTGAAGAGAGGTGGATGCAGAGCACCATCCATTATTTCACCTTCTTCCACCGTGGCCTCTCTTTTATGCCATTTAATGACCCTGTCTCCTTTCTTTAATAGACCTTATCTGAAAGATTCTATCTTCCCTATCTGCTGATTATACAAAAATGCCCATTTTAATAGAGAGAGTGATCTAGTTTATTTAATTCTGCAGACAACAATGGCACTGAAAATCATTCAGCACGATCTGTAAAAAGTGGATCTGTCTGGGGATGAATGGGTTTGGGGTTTCGGGGTCGATCAGGTAGGATTTTAGAACAAAGGCAAAGGACTGGAGACCGAAGCAGACGCAGAATATCAGACTGGGTTCCACTTGTGAAACATCTGTTACAGAAACACAGCAGCTTACAGAGACGTGTATAATTTCCAGATGAACCCAAATCGAACCTGGATGGATTTAATGACACAGAGAAGAATTTAGAGCTGGTTTTCCTATAGTGGTGATGGTGAACTTGTGTGAATTGATGGCATCATCAACTCAAAAGTGTACAACAGGCAGATTTTTTCAGACGCATAAAGATCCCAAAGCACCAGCTATCTTTTTCTGTCAGTGCTCTAGTATGGATTCACTGAATGGTTTGTAAGTTGAAATTTGGACCACACATGGTCACCGCTTCCAGCTGGTTGATGAAGTTGTGAAGTTCTGTAAAACAGTGAACTGAATATTAAAGTACTGTAACTGTGGATTCAGTCAGAACTCCAATATTCATTGATTTATTCATTCATTTTCTACCGCTTATCTGAACTTCTTGGGTCACGGGGAGCCTGTGCCTATCTCAGGCGTCATCGGGCATCGAGGCAGGATACACCCTGGACGGAGTGCCAACCCATCACAGGGCACACACACTCTCATTCACTCACACACTCACACACTATAGACAATTTTCCAGAGATGCCAATCAACCTGCCATACATGTCTTTGGACCGGGGGAGGAAACCGGAGTACCCGGAGGAAACCCCCAAGGCACGGGGAGAACATGCAAACTCTACACACACAAGGCGGAGGCGGGAATCGAACCCCCAACCCTGGAGGTGTGAGGCAAACGTGCTAACCACTAAGCCACTGTGCGCCCCACGCCAATATTGAGTGTCTGAATATTAGTCTAATTAGAATTGGAATCGAGATCATTTTAAACATCACAATCTAATTTTTGGGACATATTTATCCTGAAATGATGTGTGCTTAATATAAATGCCACTTGGTGTTGACTCATTCTTTTTTTTTATTGCACTGAAATTCAAGTGTGGTGTACATGTCCAAATATTTTTTCAGGACCATTGTATATATACTATCCTTTGTTTTTTCTCTTCTGTGACCATGCTCTGAGGACTTGATGAGTGGGCTTGATGAGAGCAGCTCTCTCTGTGGTTGCAGTGTTGATGGTGGAGAGCGTCTAGGAAAAGCTGGCCTGCTCCCAGCGTGTGACAAAAGAGGGTTTGAGAGTTGAAGTGGAGCCGAAGGTCTGTGCAGCTGTGCGATGCCAGCCTGTGGAGGCGACCGCTGCCAGCCCCAGTCCATCACGCAGCTAAAGAGCAGGACGAGCTTGTCAATTTCTTCATGACTACTGGTCATGAAGCGTTTAAAGTGGATCTCATGAGGGGAGAAAACTGCACACAGTTGGAATGTTATTCAGCTTTACTCTGGTGGTATTTATGCTTAAAAAGTACTCAAAACAGGCAGCAAAGCATCGAGAGAGCCTCGGTTCCGCAGGGGATATTTACTGGAAGCACAAAAGCAGAATTTATGAATAGCGGTTAGCAGGTTTGCTTCACACCTTCAGTGTTGGGAGGGCTTGATTTCCACCTCTGCACTGTGTGAGGCAAGTTAGCGTTTTCTCACATGCTTCAAGGGTTTCCTCAGAGTACGCCGGTGTCGTCTCCTGGCTCTGAGATCTGTGTTGTATGCTGATTGGCATCTCTGAATTATCTGGTGTGTGTTTGTGTGTGTGATGGGTTGGCAATCGAGTCAGAGTGTCCCCTGCCTGTGCCTTGGGACAGACTCCAGTCTCTGCCTGAAAACTTTCCCATGTCGGAAAACTGTACTGATATACTCATTACACAAAACTTCCATATCAACACACACCTTTTAACCCATTTATGTCAAGAATCCATTGTACAAGTCTCCTTAGTTGTTACCATTTAAATGACAAAATGTCATTAGATTCATTTAAACCTGTAATGAGAACGTTCAGTCCCATATACCAATCAGTCACAAATCCAAAGGTTTAAACAGTTTGTGCAGTGATCACTGCTTATATTGAAATGTTAGATTCTATTCAATGGAACAGTTTTAACTGATGAAAAACACTTTTTTAATTTTGCTCATTAATCAAGACAGATCAGTAGGTCATGCATTGCTAAGTAATGGACAGAGCATAAGATGTAATCGTTTAATCTGGACCGTATAGTGAACGCTTTTCTGTGACAGAAAATTTCACATCGTTGTTGCCATCTGCAGACGTCCAGTTAGATATCCTTGGACAGTTTGATAGAATGTATTGCTTATGATTTCAGTATTAAAATGGGGCACCATTGAGTTTGGAATTGTTGATCTGGACATGCAGGATGAAAATGAAAGCCAATGAAATCTTTCTCTCAGATCAGAAGAATGATAAATGAACCTAGTTCATCCTTATCAAAAAAATATTTGAACAAAGCTTTTGCTATACATTACATTCATAGAGCAGTCAGCAGTGATCGATGTGATCTGTCACACTGATCATGATGCAATCGTGTTTCATACTACTCCCTTTTCACACTACTCTAGTCTCTTGTAGTAGTATCTGGACTCAAGTTAAGTTTTGGAACAGTTTCTTTATTTATTCAGACATTTCTCAGACTCGCTCTCACTGAATGTCTGAGCGTTTGTGAAAATAACATTGCCATTATATTTTCTCTCCACATGAACAAAAGTAATCCATCCTTTTAGTGAAACAACCTCGTCTTATGCTATCTGAACTTAAGGTTTGAAAACGTTTTTACAGCCATTTTGTATTACAGGTCGTTATAAGGTTATAATTGGTCACATGCCGGCCGAGTAAGGATTGGATTTGAAGGTTTTCATCTCTCTCTGGTCTGGACTTGATCTTGACCCCACTATGGATTAATCTTTATTGAATCTCTGCTAATCCTGGACTTTGTTATTTACTTCACATTAGTTTTGGGTCAGTAGGTCACTGTGTGCTCTGAGCTCAAGTTGAATCCTGGGTTGTTTGATTAAAAATCAGCTCCCGCATAGATGCTTAATTTCTAGTCTGGTGTTCATTCAGTATAGCTACTCAGTGTTAAACTCCATCGCTACTACATATTCATCTTTATATAATAAACTTCTGATCTTCAGCAGCACCTGAGATTTATATCATAATCAAATTCTGATATGATTTCTAGTTTAAACGTCTTTCATCAACATGTTGATCATCAGTGTATTCACTGTGGACTTTGCCCGCGATTCTGTTTAACCATTTGCTGATAACCACACCAGAAACCCTTTATTCACCTCTACACTGTCAAAAGGAATGGTTTTATAGAGAACCTAAAACGGTTCTTTCACTTGCTTCCTATGTGGCACCAATGTTAGCGTACTCGTCATTTCTTTAAGCGCTTATAAGCCATGCTGAGGCTCCAAGTGTTAGACCACAGTGTTTTAAATATCTTAACATTGTGTACGTTGTCTCTTTTTATTACTCTAGAGCAGGGGTGTCAAACTCAGGCCCGAGTGCTACAGTCACATCGGGCAAGTTAATTCCACCCTCCACAAAAATGGCCAAACGAAAGATGGACAATAAAAGCTTTCAAGACAGGAGGGAGGCAGATTATCTGTTCACAAATATAAAGGACAGACCTGTTTGTCTTGTGTGCTAACGGAGCTAACGTGTCTGTAACGAAAGAATATAACATACTTTAAGAAGACACTATGAAACGAAACATTATGAGAAGTATAAGGACCTGGACATAAAGCAGAAGCTCCAGAAGGCGGAGGAGATGAAAAAAAGTCTGGTTTCCCGGCAGACTGTGTTCATGAAAGCAAAATAAAAAAGTGAAGCTGCTGTAAAGCTTTATTGTGGCAGCAGAGACGGCAAAATCTGCCTGGAACTTTAATGAGGGAGAGTTTGTCAAAAAGTGTATGGTCAAAGTTTGTGAAATGAACACCACTGATGTGTCTTTTATTTCAAATGTAATTTCTTATGTGTTTGTAATATCAACCTCTGATTGTTCCAAATCCTGTGTTTAAGCAAAACTAAAGTTTGTTTCCATATGAAAAAGGTTAAACATTACAAATCAGTTGCAGTTAATTTTTTAATAAATATTCAGTTTGGCCTGTGACTTTATCTCAGTTTTATATCTTGACCCACTGTGACTTTGAGTTTGACATCCTTGGCCTAGAGGAACATGTTGAAATCGACGCGTCGCACTTAACTGAACTGAACAAAAACCTTATATGTTTTCTTCACAAGAAATGAAGAACAGAACAGATTAGACGTTGTGTGGTCTGAACTGCGTCTTAATGAATTGCTGGTAAACAGCGAGTGCTTTAGAATTCTATTCCTGTAGTCGGTTCTTGTGTTCCTTTTACATTGTTTATCCATGTAGGGATAAAAGCAAAACTAATAGCCGTGTCCGGTTTAAGTGAAGCGTGTTCCTAATTTTTAATAAGATGGCTGTTTTTCTAGCGAATCAATTAACTGTTCAGACGTGACGAGAAGAGATTCACGTCCTTCTGTTAGTTAATCTTCCAGGCTCATCTGTGTTCCGCTGAGAAATTGTATTGAACCTGGTGTCATAGTGAAACTTGGCTGGAACTGTATATCTGTCAGCTGTTGTTCCTGGCTGGAGCTAATCTGTTGTTCTACAGGTAATTGATGTAGGCACCAATACATTGGGGTGGTGGTGAGGGGGGGTTGGTGTCACACTGTCTCACTGTCACGATTTATCCAATCTGGTAAGGAGTATTATGGCGTATTATTGGTTTTAACAATGAGTTTCTGTTTTTAAGTAAAGGGAAGCACTTTTCCACAGAGTCCAGAATATTGTATACAGGGGGGGGGGGGGGGGGGGGGGGGGGGATAGTGTGTGATTGCTTGAGTGAATGAGAGTGTGTGTGCCCAGTGATGGGTTGGCACTCCATTCAGGGTGTATCCTGCCTTGATGCCCGATGACGCCTGAGATAGGCACAGGCTCCCCGTGACCCGAGAAGTTCGGATAAGCGGTAGAGAATGAGTGAATACAGTTACGATTAGGACATCATTTTTGGACATCAGTCCAGGACATCAGTATAGAATGTATTGTCTTTAATGGTAACCAAAATTGCACAGTTTACCACCCAAACTACAAAACCCGTCCACAAAAGTGTATTATGTATACCGACACAAGAACAAAAGAAAACACACACCAACATATAGAAAAGTCTGCACACGGCTCCCCGACCCAGAAAGTCTGCTAGTTCCCTCTGAGTGGATTGGGTTGATATGACATATTAGAAATGACATTTTACAGGATATCCATTTAAAAATCAAACCAAATGAAACCCAACTGCTCTAAATGTAAATTGTGGTTTAAGGATTTTTCCAGGGCGACTAAAGCAGCTCAGGAAGACCAGGCTATAGAGGATCTTTTTTTTTTAAATTAGTTTTGATAATGGCTCTTGGTGCTAAAGTAACGTGAACCACATGCTCTAGCAAAGCATTTCGAATATCATTACATTCTCGATTTGCATAGTGCAATTGTGTCATTTTCTGAAGCACGAAATAGAAATTATGCAGGAATCTTTTTTTTCTACATTTATTTATTCATTCTCTAACATGTGGTGATTAATAATGTACTGTGTAACAATAATATATCGACCATCATCATGATACGGTTGTCTTGTAGATGCGCATTAACAAATAAGGAATACACCATTACAGAACGTGGTGTTATAACATGCCATTTTGTCTATAATGATCTGCTTATGATCATAATTGACTGTGAAACCAGTTAGTTCCAGTTAGTCTTGTCAGAGAGACACATCACATCAAGTTATCGAACGTGAAGGCTTCCTTGAGGTGGAGAAGTTTTGTCAGACATCTCCAGACAGAAAGCTTCACTATACGAACGATTACGGGTTTTACGTTGCTTTAAATATCTTGTTATCCCATATTATTTGGCGCATCCATTGTGATTCAGATGAAATATAGGATCCATAATGCGTTACAAAAAATGCACTGATATAAATCTTATAGTCTGTATTAATGCCAGAGCTGCGATCGATATGTTGCGACCAATCGGATTTGAGGATTCAACAACGCCGTGTTATACATGTGCAAAAAGCACTCTAACACCCAGACAAACACACTGCCCATGTACTTTTACACTACACGACCAGACATTACATTACACTACCATCTGCTCACTGCAGGTTTTTTTTTTTTTTTCAAAATTCAGTTCATTTTTTTTTCCTGTTTCATTTCACGTTAGCTTTACAGGCATGCTCTTCAGCAGTGCCTGTGCATTTAGTCCTCTTCAACACACAGAATAGTCCATAACCAATATTATGGTTGCTTGCCATAATATGTATCATTATTTATAGCAGCAGATGCTGTTTTGTCAGTGATGGATGTATGAAGTCGTCTGAACTGAGCACATTCACACACACTGGTCCGACTTCCAGCTACGCACAGTCGCACTAAGCTCTGTGTCATTCACACATTTTGCTTTGTCTCATACACAATACACCAGGGGTATTCATAAAGCACCGAATCTTTTTTATTATTATTTTTAATCAAAAATGGATGATGTCCAACACAGTGGCACTTCATTAATTCACAGCGCTCTACATTTTGGCCCCACATCCCAATGTTTGTATGACGTGAAATGCAAAATCTAAATTGAACGAGACACATGCTCATTAAACTGGAATGAAAAGCACCAGCTTGACTGGAGATATTGACGTGTGAGACATCCTTCTTCATCCTTCAGCATTGTGATGATTTCATTAGCAGTTATTGATTTTATTTTTTCCCCCTGTTTTTTCAAATGAGGAATTCTATAGTGTATGGTGTGTTGTCTCAAAGGAAGCAGCAGGGGCCTCGAGGACACGCCGGCTAAAATTACAGCAAAATTGTTGAAATAAAATTTGGCAAGAAAAAGATACAAAGATTAACCAGTTCTCTCTTATTCAGTAAACTTCCTGGTATCGGTTATATCCTGGATAGTGTGAAGCATGGGCGAGGCTAGCCCCTTTTTAGCACACCTAAACTTGGAGTAAGAAATTTTATTCTAAAATTTTTGGTTGTGTTTTACAAGGTTAAATAATGTCCAAAACATACTCCGTAGTTTCTGGTTTAAAATGTATGTGTTAAGGATGAAAATGAAAACATTTTCGGACTATTTAAGTCCAGCGGGTCTTAACGGCTAGAGCGTGAAACAAAAACAGCAGCGCGACAAATCAACCGCATACCTGTGTAGCGCGTACGTGTGTCTGTGTTGTTAAAGTTTAGCGTTAATTTGATAGATGGCCATTTTTAAATAATTTACAGAAGATGGATTACATTTTGTTGTCCAAGTACCTTTTACTTTGTTCAATGACAATAAAGTTGAATCTAATCTAACCAATCTGATGACTGTTGGTACAAATGGAGGCACATGGAGTTAACGGTCAGGAAAACCGGCTGAGTGAAGAAGGTTTTGTGTTTGTTACAGTGGGCTGTGTGTCTGTGTGAGATCTCTCACAGTTAAGCTGGTGTTCTGAAAAGGTCTCAAAAAAAAAAAAAAAAAACATTTTTGGAGTTAGTTGAATCAATGTTGAAATGATAAAGTTATTTTTCAATAGACATATTTTTTGTTTTTGTGTGAAAAGAAGGATGGGTGGTGGCAGTGAGGCTCATTGGGTGCTCAGCACCCCTAAAGCTCTGACCCTAGAATTGCCCCTGGTGTGAAGGCTAACAAATGCTTCCTCTGAGACTTGTAAAGCCAGCCAAGGCTCAGACACACTGCCCTCTTCCACATACACAAGCTCATCTATTCTACGATTAGCCAAATTGGTTAAAGTCACTGCGATTGACAGGAGGGAGAAGATGCCATACCAAATATACAAAAAGTGCATGCCTTTGGCTTCAGTCAGGCGGATGCTGTGTATACTTGTAACCTGGTGAGAGAGATTCATATCTTACTTTTACAGAAACTCAGTGTTTACAACCATCACAGTCAAAAACATCTTGTATCTTACAAACGTAATGGATACCCAGCTTGATAGAGGATGACAGGAACTGAAATAAAAGGCTAGATGAATGAAAATCCCACATGTTTTATTTAACAATAATGCTCTGCTGAAAAGACACCAGTGAAGAAATGCAGCTTGATCTACTGCCATCTTTTGAGGTCTGTACTTAAACGTAGTGAACCAGAAGCGAGACCCGAGAAGTACCTTTTCAAAAAGAAGGGTCAAGGCAAAGATGAAATGCAGTTGTCATTATTGTACAATGCAATCAGACAGCTCTTTATTTTCACCCTAGGCTGGAATTAACTCCATTGAGGGAAGCAAAATAGCTCTGTGACGGTGAGATGTTTAGACATGAATGCTGTGTAAGTAGGGAGCAAAGTTGAAAACACTTCAACGTTTGTAGGCAATTTCATATAATGCTTTGTGTCTCATATGCACCACAAAATTGGATCTTCTTAATGTAAAAGTAAAAATATGTAGCATAATGTCAGAGTGGGTTTTAATAATTAGAGAGGGTACAACCGTATCCATTTTATGGCACAGTCATATCCATCTCACTTGGGAAAGTGCTGCTGTTATTACAGTAATTACAGCGAAACACAAGAAGTCTGGTTAATGGTTGACAATCCAGAGACACGGCCATGCAGCAGACAAACATCATCTGTGTAACGTATGTTTTGTGTTTTGTCTTGTGTTTGGTTTTCTATGTCTTTTATTTTGATATTATGTTTCTTGTGTCTTGCTTCCCTTGCCCTCATGTTCTCCTGCTTTGTTTATTTGTCATTTTCTGCATGGTTGTTGTTAGTCATGTGTTCTTGTTCTCGTTTGTCATTCGTTCCCCATGTGTATATAACCCTGTTTGTTTGCCACGGGCTTGGTTTTGTTGTTCAAGTTCAAGTTCAACTTTCATTTCCCGAAGGCAATTTTGTTGCAGCATACAGGCATATCACAAAAACAAGAAACAAACAGAACATAAAGAAGCAACACATTCACACAATTCACAAAGAATAAAAAAAAAACTTTACCTCATATTTAAAAGTTTAAAAGCTGATGGAACAAATGAATGTTTGAACCTATTTGTTTCACTAATAATGATCCTGTACCTAATACCCGAGGGTAGAAGGTCAAAAATATTATACATAGGGTGGGAATCATCTGATAATATTGTCTGGGCTTTCCCCAAAACCCCTCTACAGTATAACTGGGCCATAGACATCTGCTTCCTCCCTGTTATTTTACTTCCCTGATTTACAATTCTCTCCATTGTACAAAAAAAACATTGTCCATTTATGGCTGTGTGTGTTCATGGTTCTTCTTCACCTGCATTTGAATCCTTAGCCTCTTCATTCTATGCATCGTGACAATCTGCTAGCTGCTTTGTACACTGTGTCTATTCTCCGATTTACATAAAAGGTAGAAAGTTGTTTTAGTAATCTAATAAATCTAAAAAGTGGACAACTAGCAGCTGATATCTGAAACGAGTCTTGTGAAATATTTCATGTCCTACATTAAAAGTGTTTATCGTGTAAAGGAAACGGGATTTAATGTTGTTAGACCAAATGAGCATGTAGGCATAGCAACATCCCAAGGCTGTATTATGAATGTGTACATGAATTTGCAGACTTTCTGTTGAACCTGGTGGTTTCTTGTAGACAAAGCAGTAATTGTTGGATACTATATTATTTTAATAAATATTTTTAATATTCTACGGGACCCTCTGAGAGCAGCCTTTAGATATATTCTAGGTCATGCAGAACAGGACCCGCATGACCCGATCGTTATGGTGGACGCACTCAATTTAATATTTGGCTTAATTGTAGAAAATATAGACACATCCATCAAGTCTAAATGTATCTTAGATCGATATTTCATCTCATGTAAAATGTGTCTAAGTCAAAGTATATTAACTTTGCAATGCTAAAGCATCGTGTACAATCATTTCAGTAGACAGTTTCATGGAAAATCTCTAAGTTGCTGACTTCATTTGTTTTTCCCACAGAATTGGACCAAGATGTTCACTTGATACCGTACGGTAATGGAACAGTAATGACTTATAATTGCACTGGATGGGTTTCACTTTGTGTCCAGGTTCCTTCTTAGGGTATGGTTTCTTCCTCATGTTGCCTCAGGGACTCTTACCTCACCACAGTGAAAGTGGCTTTGTACAGTAAGACGTTGCTATAATACCACTAACATATAGAAGAAGTAGCAGAAGGTAATATAAACCTGTGATCCTAATAACAGCCTGTACTATTGTTGTGCTGTTCTAGAAAATTATTCAACATCCTTTAGCCAATTAGATCCAAAAATTCAATATCTAATAGGTAATTGGACATGCGAGACACAAGAATACATGTCTCGCCATGTCCCTATTCCCCATTGTTCAGTTCAAATACATGTAAATACCCCTGACAAATTAAAGCTGATGTGTTTTTATTGCAAATCTAACATGTGCTCACAGGCCATGAAGAAAATATACAATCCAGTTGCTTACAGACAGCCTTGCTGTGCGCTTTGTGAAATAACCAGCAATCCAAAAGACTCAGAGAGCAGTTTGAGATCACTTTGCAGCCCCCTCACATATAAGGAATGCAGCACCTCTCTTTATTTTTTTTTTCTCAAATGTTCCATGCCATTACAAAGTCAGAAGGCCATTTAAGGGCTGAAAGGTGAGGAAGTAATACTTTTTTAAAAGGATACCAATAGGACATGGCTTCTGCTCACTGCAGGTTATATGGAAATAATTCTGCCTCAATTTCCTGAAAACTTCTTACCCTGGCTGTATGGAGCCAGTTATATGAAACTCCTACAACATTTGTGTTGTTAGCATGTTTGCCTTGATGCTATGATTGGGGGTTTAATTCCCCCTGTCTGCCCTGTGTGCATGGAGCCTGCATGTTCTTTTGGGGCGTTCCTTCCCCATGCGACATTGACACTCGGGCGACAAAAAAAAAAAAAATCCTTGTACCTCGCATTAAAGATTTGCATTCAAGGAATTGAGAGCACTTGCTTATGGCCCAAATGTGTTGACATGATTAGTAGGTATAGCTGTGGGACAGATTTTGACAGCCCACTCATTAATCTACCCGGGTCAGGTTATTGTCCTTTCCTGACACCCTAGTTGGTCGTGTCCCTGTTAGCGCATGACTATAACTCATCTTAAGACTCAAAAGTGGACACAGAGATCTCTGGGGAAGAGATTGTACAAGATGCTTCATCTATAATCCTTAATGCTGCTTCTTCCTATGTGTGAGAATGAATGAAACCGGGTGGCCTAGTTAACAAGAGGTGGCCAATAAGCAAGGAACATCCAGAAACTGGTAAAGCCGTAGATCAGAAATGCCCAACCTAAACGCTTGTAATTTTTTTCTTACACAGTTTATTTAGTGTCTGTTCTAACACACCTGGATGTAATATCCGGCCACTCATTTGTCGAGATTTATCTGCAACAGGTGTGTTAGATTACAGGGTGTCAGGATTTTCTGTTGGAGGAATGATGCATCAAGCTTTATCTAACACACCTGGCTTTATTATGCAGATGTTCGTGTTGGACCTAATTATCTGTACCAATGTTGGTAAATTAGAGGGTGTCCAAATGTATTATTGGAATCTGGTCCTGCCATGTTATTAGGCTCAGACCATCTAATAATAACACACCTGCCTATAACAGTAAATGAATAGAGGGATCTTACCTTTTGTTGTTAAGAACCTGAGTTCTCCAAAGTTTGACGCTTGTCATACTTTGATGCTGATCATGGAAATGCCTTAAGGAACCACTAAGGTGCGGATGACATGGCGTCAGGAGTCCTGTGATGGACACAGGAGTGTATTTATGACTAAAGCAACAGTTTGTATGTACGTTTTTGCATCCAAGTGGTGCTAAAAGAGTGTTGGCGAGATGCAAGCTGAAGGATGTGGGGATGTGGTAGCTCAGTGGTTAAGGTGTTCGACTACTGATCGGAAGGCTATTGGTTCGAATCACAGTCCACCAAGTTGCCACTGCAGGGCCCCTGAGCAGGGCCCTTAACCCTCAAAAGCTCAGGTGTATAAACTGGGGGAAAAAGTAAGTCACTATGTATAAGAGTGTCTGGTAAATGCTGTAAATGTGAGTAATGCCATTTTTAGCTTTGTCAAGAATTTAAAGCAAAACTGGAATCTTTAAAACTGGAAAAAATGAACTGGTTATTTGTTCCATTTTGCTGCAGGATTTTATTCAGTACTTTTCGCATGTGTTTTAGTGTTTTAGCACCAGGAAAGGAAATTATGAAAAATTATGATCTGGTCTTTCAACTTAAAGGTCCATCTAGACGCTACACATTCTGAGCCACTGTTATAGAAAATTAAGCAACACCGTCTGACCAATCAGAATCCAGAATCAGCGCTGTGTTACTTTACAAGATGAATTCTTAATAGTAAATATAATCTGATGTCAAGCACTAAACCAAAAAAATTAAGATTACACTTACAAAAATAAAGACAGATTGGACTTAAAAAAAAAAAAACAAAAAAAAAAAAACAAAGCAGATATAAAGTGCACCTATAAATAAAAGTCCATCGACAGGCAGCAGATGAGCAGAATATTAGTGCCACAGTGACTATGAATGGCTCTCGGCACAAAAGGGCATTTATAAATGTTTGGGATACTTAAGTGCTGACTAAAACGGCTTGCAGAGCAGCTTCAGTTTAAAGTGTTTGTTACTGAATAAATTGATAAGTAACTAATGAGTTCGATTGGTGAATTAGTGTAGTCCCGAGAACGAGGGTTGAAATCTAGCACCTTAAGATGCCTCTTAAGTCTGTGTAAAGGTTTTTTAGGCTCTTTAGATAAAACTGCAGGTTTACTGTATACCAGAGAACTCTGTATTATCTTAACATTTTCCCTGTACACACTCTATATTGTACTTGTCTTTTTTCTGAAGGCATGTATATACAGTACCCACATTGTTTGGTTCAGCTTCTCGTTCCCATCAATGATTGCTGGCATTTAAATGGAAATAAACCATACACACTGAAGCGGCGATGGAAACGCTCGCTATCAAGAGTCGGATAAACACGCTACATTAGGGAACAATGTAATCCCCCGTTGCATCTCAAGCTCCTCTCTGCATTTGGAGGATCAGAGCCAGAGATCAAAAGCACGTTCAAGCTCACACTTTCTCTTTCTTTTCTCCTCAGTGGGAAGAATCAATATGTTGTCGAAAGGCTGAAGTGCCTTGTGCCTTTTGAGATCTGTATTGTTTCATCCGGAGTGACCTTTTCTATGAGCTTCAAAAAGACTTTTGCAATTATAAAGTAATATGGTTGTCAGGTTCACAGCAAGGCCATGTAAAAAAAATGTATTTATTTATATTTTATTCTTTGCTTCAATATTTTCAAATGTGCTCATGGTTGCAAAACAATGCATATTTGCATGAATGAATGTGTAGTACTCATATATTAACATCTACGTCAGGGGTGTCAGACTCTGGCCCGAGTTTGTAATTATATTTGGCCCACGAGATCATATCAAATGTGCATTACAGCTGGCTAGCCGCATGCTCCGCTAATACTACAAATCCCAGAATGCCTTGCCACTGTATTGATGCGTAGTCATGAACAGCAAGCGCCCCTCATTCTCTGTTGACAGTCGTTAAGAACCATGTTAGTCACATCGGGCAAGTTAATTCACCCTTCACAAAAATGGCCAAACGAAAGATGGACGAATATAATGTACGAATATAAAGGACAGACCTGTTTGTCTTGTGTGCTAACGGAGCTAACGTGTCTGTAACGAAAGAATATAACATAAGAAGACACTATGAAATGAAACATCATGAGAAGTATAAGGACCTGGACGTAAAGCAGAAGCTCCAGAAGGCGGAGGAGATGAAAAAAATGTTCATGAAAGCAAATTCAAAAAGTGAAGCTGCTGTAAAGTCTGTAAAGCTTTATTGTGGTAGCAGAGATTGCAAAGAATTGAGGGAGAATTTATCAAAAAGTGTATAGTCAAAGTTTGTGAAATGAACACCACTGATGTGGCTTTTATTTCAAATGTATTTTCTTACGTGTTTGTAATATCAAGCTCTGGTTGTTCCAAATCCTGTGTTTAAGCAAAACTAAAGTTTGTTTCCATATGAAAAAGGTTAGACATTACACATCAGTTGCAGTTAATTTTTCGATAAATATTCAGTTTGGCCTGTGACTTTATCTCAGTTTTATATTTTGGCCCACTGTGAATTTGAGTTTGACATCCCTGATCTAGGTCATTACTATGAAATTCTAATGAATACTGGGTAATTACTTATTACGTAATACTGAACTAACAAACCATTAATTTATTAAGTCCTTGTTACGTTATTTAACAACACAAAGAAATTCAGATATTAAAAAACAAGGTGTTCTGGTTGCCAGATTTAGGGACTGGAATCCTGCAATGGTAAGAACACCATGAGCATTACAGTCTTTAACTTAATGTAAAGTCTTAAAGAATAGCTCACCTTAGCCGACGGCTACGAAGGCCAGAAGTAAAACTCAAAAATCAGTCCCAAAAGGTTTTTTGGAAAACACATCAACAGTGATTCTTACAGTATTTCTGATTTGCATTGTATTGAAGAAAATACATATTTGTATGCAGTTGAGACTGGGAGCCTGAAATCTATAAAATAATAAACAAGTAAAACTTTGCCACACTTTACTACATGAATAATGCTGAACAAATACCTGCATTAATACTTACTTAAGTGTCAACTAAAGAGGAGTCAAGGTATGTACTAATCAGTTACTATTGACTTAGACCTTGAATATGACATCACTTAACTATAACCTCCTTAAATATGTTCATATCGATTAAGATATTGGAGTAAACCAAATCATACATACTGCACGAGAAAGAATAGAATATAAATTTAAACTGCATGGTTTCAACGAATTTTATATAATTTGCCGTATGCAGCCGCGGTCGCATCCATCGTTGGGTGACGCCTTCATACATCCTCTTAATCAAACGTAAACACACACTGATGATTAACGCCAGTCATTTCATCTGTGCGCCTTTAATTCATATTCTTTCTTCTAGTTTACCACACACAATCCTAATGTTCCTGCTTCTGAGTCCTCCAACACTAACCCTAACCATTACATTTACAGCATTTAGCAAACACCCTTATCCAGAGCGACTTACATTTTTATCTTATTTTTATACAACTGAGCAATTGAGGGTTAAGGGCCTTGCTCAGGGGCCCAGCAGTGGCAGCTTGGTGGACCTGGGAGTCAAACTCACAACCTTCCAATTGGTAGCCCGACACCGTAACCACTAGGCTACCACATCCCCCTAACCTTGCTTTATCATTTTCTTAGCCAACAGTCGAACTGCATTAGGCAGCTCAAGAGGTCCATAATATTATGTTTCAGGATATTGGAGGTGAAATGATTGTACGCACCCTGAATTCTCAGAGCATAACAATATGTTTCTTTTCTGAGACATGTTGATTCACTTATTTATCTCTTCTCTATTATGAAAGCTAGAGTGGGTCTCAGAGTCGGAGTAAAGGTTTTTTTTTTTTTTTTGTAATGTCTGAAGTTTTTCTGGAGTTGGAGATGCTGACGGTAAACGCTGAAAGGAAATGATGGAGTGTAGATGAACTTATAACTGTACTCGTCTCTCTTAGAGGTGTTTGAGTGTTTAGCCATCAAAAAGGGTTCAGAGTAAAGAACCATTTAGAGTCTTGGGAGAACAGTTTTCTGTTTTTCTCAGAGGCAAAAAAAAAAAGGCTAGTGTAGGTAGTGACTGTTTACGGCTGTGGACTGTAAATTAAATGTATAAAATATAAGGCAAATAAATCATTGGGAAATAATCAGCTTGATAACAGTTAGCTTAAAGTAAGGCTGCAACAGCCTCCCATCATTTATTATGTTCCTATAACTGCACACTCCTAAGTTGTTTTGTGTGTGTGTGTGTGTGTGTGTGTGTGTGTGTGTGTGTGTGTGTGTGTGTGTGTGTCTGTGTGTGTGTCTGTGTGTGTGTGTGTGTGTGTGTTCCTTATCTATTTCCGAAATGATATAAGATGAATAATTGAACCGAGTAATTCAAAGAACACAGACATAATAATTAACACGATTTTTCTTCCATCACTTGATGTGATGCAAATTCTCATGCTCGCGAGGCTAGCGTACCCATGTAATCAGACATAATTAGTATAATCGTCCCAGGGGCAGTTTAGTTTGTGTCTAATTAATACCTTCTTGTACGAATGTATGAAATCCTCGCAGGGCTTAGGTTCTCTAAAAAGTTGGTGACTGAGTTGTAGCATGCTAGCAAAGAAAGTATTGTCTCAAATGTCACCTAGGATGAAGTCTATACTGTATAATACGAAATTATTTTTCTCCCCACTCTCTCTCTCTCTCTCTCTCTCTCTCTCTCTCTCTCTCTCTCTCTCTCTCTCTCTCTCTCTCTCTCTCTCTGATAATGTGACATATGCAATTACCCATCTCAGGATACTGTCTTCTTCCTCTCTTGTCCTCGAAACCTCTTACCTCTGAAAGGGTAGCGATGCTATATATCGTTGCCGTTTAATACAAACGTCCTGATATGATATTTTTAGCCACAGTTATCTTAGATAGGAGTCCAATAAAACATTTCACAGAGAAGGTTTAGTCGCTTGGCAATTTAGCTACCAAACTGGGAAGGTGAAATCTAAAACATGTTTCTCTCCAGCTCCTGCATAATGCACCTGATTTCACTCTCTACAGCTAACAGATGCACATGATTGGCTAGCTTTCATTGTGATTGACAGGTGAGAGAGAGAGAGAGAGAGAGAGAGAGAGAGAGAGAGAGAGAGAGAGAGAGAGAGAGAGAGAGAGAGAGAGAGAGAGAGAGAGAGTCATCCCTCCCACCCACTGATGGCTGTAGGGAAAGCTGTAGATGGTTTAAACTTTCTGGAAAAAATATCATTAGGAAGAGTCATATGGTGCCTGAATATAATAAAGTTTTGGTTACACGACTAACATGGTGCCAAAGCAGGTTGCAAGATGAAAAGAGAGCTGTAATTATTGTTGTTATTAATATAACAATTGCCTTTGTAGTGGACTTGTATATGGCTTCGCAGCTATTTTCTATTCAGTTGATGAAAAACATGCTGAGACTTGAAATATCTTTACAGGCTGCACAGCACTAACACACTGGTTTTAATACTTGCCAGTGTGAACACGTTTGAGTCCGTCTAGCTAGACCAGACAGATTTCGCTATTTATTTTCCAACGTTTTTATTTTAAACATGGTATAGCTAATGGTGGACGAATCAGAGATGTGGCAAAAAAAAGAAGCATCACTTCCTGCAGCAACAGGAAAGTTGCTTGTAGGATTCTTAGATCTTTTCCACTTGTAATGTTTCAACGTGGATCTGAAATCATCTGATGATTTGGACACAAAGTTCCACATCATTATAATTTACTTTTGCAGTATTTTGCAGACACTGCTATCCAGAATGACTTACAGTACAGACGTGCTTTAAAGTTTCCATTAATGAACAAATCCCTGACACTGGTTCACTAATACTGGTACAAAAACTCTGGGGAGGAAATATCGCGAGAAATTCACACAGAAAATCCAATGCATCGTTTTGTGTAGCAATTTTAAATGACTTAACTTAAATTACTATTTATATCTAATGATCAAGTCTGAGGTGACGGCGGTGAGGAAAAACTCCCTGAGATAATATGAGGAAGGAACCTTGAGAGGAACCAGACTCAGAAGTGAACCTCATCCTCATTTGGGTGACACTGGACAGGAAATAATGTCAATGTAAATAATGTCCTTTCTACAACAGTTTATAGTCGAGTGGAATTGTGTCACCAAGAGCTCCTGAGGAACTAACTAGATGACTGGAAGGGATGGAGCATGCTGAGAAAAGAGAAAATACCTGAGTAAATGGCATAATGAGACCGTGGCAAAAAAAACAAAAAAGCAAATCCAGGGTTTGGACAGTCTGCACATTAAAGATATTCTTCAAAAAGAAAAAAGAAAAGAAAGACTAGGAGAATACATTTACATACGTGACGTATACAGCGTTTTCCCAGAGCGAGTTACAGGAATGTTTTAATGCCTCTATCAATGAACACATCCTGATTCTGGTTCATGGACTAAGAGCAGTGTAAAAGTATTTTAAAAAATGTGGAACATATCAAGAAAATAACCAGTTTTGCTTTGTTTTTCCCCCCAACAGTCTATAATTTTGTGTATACTGTATAACATGCAATGCCATTCAAATATAGATTCACTAACATCTCCGAAACAGTGGTGATGTTTACATTGAATGAATGAATGTAACATACAGATGTTAGAGCATCTCTTACATGATCGGTCACGAGCGTACAGTAATCCTTACAGCATATAGTCTCAAATATCTTAACCTAGAGACAAAGTGAAGGCTTATAATAGACCAGATTTTAAAAGCACTCCTATTTTATTTTTTTTATTACACAAACAATCACAGTCTTCAAAAGAATGTGTCACACCTAGTAACAGGTTTAGCCACGCCCCCTCTTTAAGATAAAATATTTTTGTTGTTCGGAGTTGCTCTGAGTTTGGTCCTGAATCACTCTTATTTAGGAGCTTTCTGAGATCATTCTTGGAATCTTTATGAATACAGGACCTGGTCTGAGTGTTGTCCTCATTCTCTCGTTGTTTGCCTTGACCACATCAGAGCGAAGCATCCATTTTATGACGTCTTTCTTACTGTCTTCCTGGCCCGGGTCCGGCACCGAAAAGCAGTGAACCAATGAAGGCTCACTTTCGTATTCTTTTAGGCACACAGGCCTGATTTTCACAGGCTGCCAAAGACATTAACATCTTCACTGCGCTAATAGATGTTCGCTCATCGACGCTCATTTGTATGCCGCACTCCGAGCGTCAATTTGAAATTTTGATGCGTCTCCCTGTTTATACTAATGACCGGGTTCATAATAAGAGTGAGTGCAATGAGCTTTTGCAAAGTGGTTATGGATTGTTTTAGAAGCCTTGTCACTGTGTATGCAAGCTTCCCCCAATCCCTGGCTGAATTATTCTCCCTAATTTGCATGATTCAATTTTCAGTTGAACTCATTCCATTGTGTACCAGATAGCGATGAGAGTATATTAGTATTAAGCAGTGAGTCCCGTGCGTAATCGGGTATAATCAGGCTTAGCAGTGCTGAAGCTAAAGGTCGTTCTGTGATTGCAGGGTTTTGAAAGAGGCCCTCAACCTTTCAATCGATCCTGTCATAGCAATTGTTGACATAATTATCATTATTGCTTTACATTTTTGTGGGGATTCACCCCTATTGTTGGTAGAATATTTTTTGCTCTCGCGAAAGTACGCATTTACTAAAAGATTTGCATATTTGGTAAACTCTTTCCAAAAGGTTCAATATATCTGAATATTAGCATATTTCAGATATTAGCATTTGGAATATTTGCAATGCTAATTTGAACATTTGCACCTATACTGTAATGGTCACATATCGAATTCTTTACATGAAATTCGACGACATAATGATGCTTCCACTGCTGCAGTTATTATTTCACTTAGTTTGTTAACATCTGCAGCATTTTATGGATACTTGGCATTTAGAACAAAACAACCGGCCCGAGACGTTTTCTTTAACCACCAAGGCTTTATTGTGCCAGCTCCTGTTGTTCTCCGCTTCATGAAAATTTTCAGAAGGATTTTCACCCAAATGAGCATGAGGTTCACTTTTGAGTCTGGTTCCTCTCAAGGTTTCTTCCTCTTCCATCTAAGGGAGTTTTTCCTCATCACAGTCACTTCAGGCTTGTTTTTTACATTTACAGCATTTAGCAGACACTCTTATCCAGAGTGACTTACATTTTTATTTCAGTTTATACATCTGAGCAATTGAGGATTAAGGGCTTTGCTCAGGGTTCCAGCGGTGGCCACTTGGTGGACCTGCGATTCGAACCAATGACCTACCGATCAGTAGTCGAACACCTTAACCACTGAGCTACCACATCCCTGTTCATTGTTCATTAGCTTGTTCATTGGGAATAAATACATTTAATACATTTAAATATAAGTCTAACATTAATCTTGAATTTTTGTATATTAATCTTTGTATTCTAAACTTTTTGTACTATATTTATGTTCTGTAAACTGCTTTGAGACAATATCCATTGTTAAAAGCACAATACAAATAAAATTTTATTGAATTATTTCTTCAGATGAGTTGTTTTCGATGCACTTGTCAAAAACTTGTTTACCTTTATGTGACCAACGAATCAAAGTTTTCAGCCCTGCATCGATGCCTGACTGATTTGGATTCGTGAAACAGACTAATCGGCGTAAAAGTGTCCGTAGGGATTCAGTCCTGCTGGGAGTCTGGGACAGTTTGATCATTTAGAGTGCTGAGTTCAATCAGGCGTTTGAGTCTGGGTGCGGATTTGAGAAACCCTGCCGTACCGGATCTGGTGAAAACGAAGGACGAACGGCATGAACATGCAAAAAAACTTATCAGTGCTGTGTGTGTTTATTTGTTCAGTTGCTGGTTAAATGCTTGCTGCTTTCAAAAATACAGCTTGGAATTATTTTGTTATTGGTTTGGTCTTTTCCATTTTTGCACTTCAAGTTGTTCAAGCTTCATAGTGACACCTGAATAGAAATTAAATCTGAACGAGGGGGAAAAAACATGAGAGAATAACATTATACTGATACTCAGCGGCTATTATGACAAGCGCTGTAATGCGGCTTTCCTCTGGCTTCCCAGCAATCAAACTGAGTGCAAGCTCTAAGTACAGAGCACACAGAGAAGAGTTTGACTAACCATAACCTCGTGTTTTATTATTATTTTTTTCGTATGAATTTGGACTCAGTGGAGCTGTTTGTTTTCTGTCATTTCAGCATTCAACAATCAGCTCTTTATATTACGGCAGAATACGGTTTGCTGTAATGGTAAAATTGATAGAGCTCGATTAGCCTGACAGATTTGTAGAGATTCTACAGCACAGAACCTCTGAATCACACTTCAGATGCCTCTTCAAGGTTTTGTAGCGATTGCTCGTTGTGGTGTTTGTCAAAGTGCTGCTAGAGCCTGTAGATTACACTCAGGATAATATATTAGCATTTTTGCTAACTAGTGAAAAATTATATACGGTATAAATAAGCATAAGCTACTTGAACACCATCAGTATTTGGCTGAGGTTGCCATGTTGTTCACTAAGAGACATTTTGGACGTAAAGCACTGTGTTTCTTTTTTTTTTTTTTTTTTGTGGTTTATATTTTGTTGCATTATTGAGTCAGTACAAAAAATCTGAAATATTCTGTCAATAAAGAAAGCAACAGTATTACATAATGAAAATACTTTTCTTTTGGGTTTTGCTGCAGCGTTTATCCTACTCAGTGTCGAAGGGAACCTGAAGTCTATCCCACAAGGACAAGGTGCAAACCCAATGCAGGGCACAGCCTCACACTATCACACACACTGAGGACAATTTAGAGAAGACAATCAGCCTACAAAGTGACTATGGACTGAGGGGAGGAAACTGGAGAACCCAGAGGAAATCTCCAAACCACAGAGAGAAAAAGGACACACAGAAAGAAGAAAATAAAGTGACGTTGACATAGCGCTAAGTACGGTGACAAATACTCAGAATTTGTTCTCTGCATTTAACCCATCCAAAGTGCACACACAGCAGTGAACACACACACGGAGCAGTGGGCAGCCATTTTTATGCTGCGGTGCCCGGGGAGCAGTTGGGGGGGTTTGGTGCCTTGCTCAAGGGCACCTCAGTAGTGGCCGGCCTGAGACTCGAACCCCCAACCTTAGGGTTAAGAGTCAGACTCTCTAACAATTAGGCCACGACTACCCCACCCCACACACACACACACACACACACACACACACACACACACACACACACACACACACACACACACACACACACACACACACACACACACACACACACACACACACACACACACACACACACACACACACACACACACACACACACACACCACACACACACACACACACACACACACACACACACACACACACACACACACACACACACACACACACACACACACACACACACACACACACACACACACACACACACACACACACACACACACACACACACACACACACACACACACACACACACACACACACACACACACACACACACACACACACACACACACAGGAATCAAACAAACCCCAAACCCAGCCCCCATTTTATACAATATATATATATATATATATATATATATATATATATATATATATATATATATATATATATATATATAATTAATTGGGGAATATTTTCGAACAAGCCAAAATTATGTAAAAAAGAAAAAAAACAGCAGAAAAACAAAAGGTGTGCACAATAAATAAAAAAAAAATGATTATATGAAAAAATTGAACATGGAATAAATGTGTAAAAAAAGGAAAAAAGGTTGTGAAGTGCTTCGTGACCAGAAAAAGCCCAAGCTTAAGGTTTCCGGGTTGCTTTTTTACTGGCTGATTTATTGACACTCAGTTGTACGGCAGTAGCAGCACAGTGTTTGCTCCGATCCCTATGTTTGGTACTTTCCTGTTTATTCTATGAAACTTCCAACCACATAAACTGTATGCAAACTGTGCAGCAGATGAAGCTACCACACACGAAACCCATAATCGTCTGTTTAGTATCTGTCTTAATAGCTACCTGATGACTACTGCTTGCTAATGTACCTAATGAGAAATGGCAGCTCTGTTAGCTCTGCCTCTGAAAGACAAAGAAGGTAATGGAACTCCTGCCGTCATGCTGTCTGCTGCCTGTGAATCACCTTTTTTTTTTTTTTTTGCTTTTGTTTTTTTCCTGCCCCTTTCAGAAAAACAGTGTCACTTTCTTTACAGGATGTTCTAATGTTTTATTAATTACACTGATGTTTGCCAGCGGCTTGAGGAATCAAATCAACATCAACATCAACATCAACATCAACATCAACATATCCTTCAGGAACAAAACGACTGGGTCCTCAAGGATCTTCCTGATTTTCCTTTCTAAAAATGTTTATACTCTCAGTTCAAATTGTATTTTAAACAAAGACTTGCGACTTTCGAACCGATAGAGTAGCTAAGGAACTTTATTAGCACAGACTGCAGGCTAGTCAGAATGTTAATTAATGACCGGTCAAGCAACTTCGTCCCATTATTTGTACTGTAATGGACATTTTAAGGAAGGTGATGAAGCAAATGTCATGTAGAAAAGGTCCATGACAGAATTTTGTGTGATTATGTCAGTGTTAAGATATAATAATGATTTAGATCCTTTTTTTTTTTAAATTGCACCCAAAAAAAAAAAAAACTCATGTGAATGATATAAGATGAATAAATAAAAAAAACCACAGGTTGTACAATAGAAGTAGCATGTAGAAGGTTCATATTTAAAATACATTAATCATGTTCGGAAAAATCACACGTGGAAATGAAGAGATCATCTTTTGTTTAGAGCATGAACATATAAATGAAAGGTGTGAAAAATAAAATTTGTTATTAATAGGAACAAACAAATAGGAACAAACAAATAAATGTTATGTTAATTGTGTAGGAAAATATAAAGAATAAATTAATCTTGAATAAAAGAATTTGTGAAAATAACTGAATTGTGTAAAAATAATACACTAAAAGACTTAAAATTATATAATCAGTATAAAAAAAACTAACAATTTTTAGAAAATATTGAAAAATCAATTTAGATTTTTAAAAAATGTCAAAAAAATTGTATTTGAAAAATAATTGTGCTGGAATATATATATATATATATATATATATATATATATATATATATATATATATATATATATATATATATATATATATATAAATTATGAGCAAATGCATAAATAATTTGTTTAAATTAGGGAAAGGGGGTCAGTCATGTGTGTTAGATGAAAAATGTCCTACTTGTAGGGCAAAAAAAAAAATTCTGACTTAAAACATAACATTTTTCTGACTTTTTCGCTGTAGAGTTTCAGTATGACAGAATGCAGGTGTATTAGGAACTAAAATGCACCTCGAAGGAATGTTTATTTCCCTCAGATGCACCACGTGTTGTTCAGTCGTAGGGAATGAGAATTAACACACTATCTGAGGGGAGCTCTGTCTGTATCGTTACTCTCCCCAGCAGCACAGCGGTAGGTGTTAATGAGGATTAATCACTGCCACGGTGTGTGAACTTGGTCCTGCTTTTATCAACGTGCCACTAGACCTGCTTTTCTAATTAGCTTTACACATCTTCTGCATTCACACGGTACACAAAGATATACGCCGATGTCGAGCAGGAACGAGAAGGACGCTGCCTTTTCAGATGGCTGGCCTTGATTTTTTGAAGCTACAAATAGTGTTCAAATGTTTTCATTCCGTTTCTTTATTATTTTTTTTTATTTCCTTTTTCTGTTCAAGTCAAGCTGAACCTTTTTATTTACAGAGCAAGTTTAACACAACAGAAGCTGAAAAATATGAAATATAGTATCTAAAAAATGACAACAAAAAACAAGAAATTTTAGAAAATTTATTCCTAGAGCAGAAAAACGTTTTTAACACAAGGCAAGATCAGAAACGGTAAGGGGGTAAAATATGGGGTCAGAATTGTTTCGTTATTCTGTATAAATACACTATGATCCACAAATAAATATAAAGAGTTTCACAAATATTTTTACAAATTTCACAAAAAGAAATGAAATTCACAAATAAATAAAATGGGATTTGCAAATAAAAAAATATTTATAAATTGTATTTATTTGCGAATTGCTTCCTGCTCATTTGTGAACTGCGTTCTGTGCATTTGTGGATTTGAAACATTTCTAACGTCAAGACGTGCACAAGAATCCACAAATAGGTGGACTCCGCCCACCGTCTACTCCAGCCAATCACGTTCTGATTTACTCGCTCTTCACACTACCCCTGGACCCATTGATGATGCTGAAATCGTTTCCAAAGAAAGCAGAATTGAACTAACCCTTAGTGCTGGCTACAATCCATACAGGGTTACCAGATTGGGCTCGAATCTGCGACAAATGTTTTTTATTTGTTGTTTTTTTAATCGTATTTTGCAGTACATATTACACTGTGATAGTGCGAGTAAATCAGAACGTGATTGGTTTGAGGTAGATCGTGCCACGATTGGTCAGCACCACGAGACCGTTGTCCGATTGGCTGGAGTAGACGGTGGGTGGAGTCCACCTATTTGTGGATTCTTGTGCACGTCTTGACGTTAGAAATGTTTCAAATCCACAAATGCACAGAAGGCGATTCACAAATGAGCAGGAAGCAATTCGCAAATAAATACAATTTATAAATATTTTTTTTATTTGCAAATCCCATTTTATTTATTTGTGAATTTCATTTCTTTTTGTGAAATTTGTAAAAATATTTGTGAAACTCTTTATATTTATTTGTGGATCATAGTGTATTTATTCAGAATAACGAAACAATTCTGACCCCATAGTAAAAAGTTGCAAGACTAGAATCAGTCACCTGGAAACGAGACAAAGAGCAAAAAAACCTTTGAACTGGATGACCGTGTAAATGATGACGTCATTTTTTTCATTTAGTTTTGTTCCTCAGAATCTATATGAGATATTTTATTAAAAAATTTTCAAAGATTATATAAGATTTGACATGTTCTTCATCATTTACACCTTCAGGTGAAATCCAGTGAGCTGAGTAAAAGTTTTCACAAGTGAAGATGTTACTTTGAGTAGTATTTAAAAAAAAAATGTCAGTGTTTTTCACTGATGGAATAATAACGTCATGTTTACATATGAAGAGTGGCTTTCATTTGTTTTGTATATGGAATTGAAACTAAAATTAAATTCTTAAATAAATAAATAAGTAGATAAATAAATAAATAAATAAATAAAGTACAAGAGGAGGGATTTAGTGCTTCAAAAAAAAAAAAAAAGCTTGTTTGTCCAAAGTGAAATATTTAGTAAATACTGAATATTTTGTGGACTCTATGTGAGCATATACTTTAAAATGCCTTCCCTTAAAGTCACACAAATTTAACAAGAGAATTTGCACGTAAAAAACGTTCATGTCTATTTAGCCAGTATTTCACCGAATCTTTATATTTAGTTATTTTTTTCAATTCACACCTCGTGAAATGTTTTTTTTTGATGTTTACTTCAGCGTATGAAAAGTTTCGGAGGTGGGATCGATTCTGGATAGAAATAAAATGTGTAGTAAATAAATGATAAAGATGGGGAAAAAATAGTGTCAGTGAGTCCAGAGTTGCGTAACTCTCTAACTTTTCGCTTTACTCGTCCAGCAATTAGTAAATAATTCTGAGTAATCCCTGTTGTATTTGTAGTAGTTAATAAATAGTTCATCGTATTTGCTGCTTCGTGATGTATAATGAAGGAACAGATCCGTTTTCACCTCAGGATGAGCAACATCGCTCTCAGCAGGACCGAGTGTGTGTCATGTAATGTTAATTGAGTTGCACGGTGTTGCATAAGGTCAAGCTTTTTTTTTTTTTTTAAATTCTCTGGTGTTGTCTAATTAAATAGATCTGCAACCTTTCTAACCTAAATATTACATTAGCATGCAAAGTATCAACCTACATATTACACGACTGCAGGTGTTTAAAATCCACCGGCCAGGGTGCATTAATCAGGTTCGCCGGTCTGACAGAATACCAGTGCTTTTTAATATGTTGTGTGTTTATTTATTTAGTTATTTATCTAATTTTTATTTCAAGAAAATAACCTACACGATCAATTATTTTATGCTGACAAGGCCAATGTAAATACTGTTTACTTTATTCTTATCTAACAAATAAATCCATGTGGGGGGGGGGGGTGTTACCTGTGGCATGTGTTAAAAAAATATAAATATTGTGAAAAAAAATTTATTGTGTGAAAGAGTGCATTTAAGGATAAATGAGTCTCATGTAAAACAAATGTAACAAACAAATATCTCTGACTTATGAAAAATGACTCATTTAAAAAAAATTGCAATTGTGAAAATAATTTTGGGGGGGGGGGCACGGTGGCTTAGTGGTTAGCACGTTCGCCTCACACCTCCAGGGTCGGGTTCGATTCCCACCTCCGCCTTGTGTGTGTGGAGTTTGCATGTTCTCCCCGTGCCTCGGGGGTTTCCTCCGGGTACTCCGGTTTCCTCCCCCGGTCCAAAAGACATGCATGGTAGGTTGATTGGCATCTCTGGAAAATTGTCCGTAGTGTGTGAGTGTGTGAGTGAATGAGAGTGTGTGTGTGCCCTGCGATGGGTTGGCACTCCGTCCAGGGTGTATCCTGCCTTGATGCCCGATGACGCCTGAGGCTCCCCGTGACCCAAGGTAGTTCGGATAAGCGGTAGAAAATGAGTGAGTGAATGAATTTTGTGTAGATAAATTAAGTGAAAATAAGTAATTATGTATAAAAAATGTAAAAAAGAATCTTTTTTTAAAATTAATTATTATTAATAATGATAATAGTCGTGGGAAGTCGTGGCCTAATGGTTAGAGAGTTTGACTCCTAACCCTAAGGTTGTGGGTTCGAGTCTCGGGCCAGCCAAGACTTAGGTGCTCTTGAGCAAGGCACCGAAACATCCCCCCCCCCCCAACTGCTCCCCGGGCACCGCAGCATACTGTAAATGGCTGCCCACTGCTCTGGGTGTGTTCACGGTGTGTGTGTGTGTGCACTTTGGATGGATTCTGAGTATGGGTCACCATACTTAGCCGTATGTCACGTCACTTTTTAATAAATATAAACAATCATGTGTAAATGAAGTATTGTGTATGAAGTAAACAAAGTCACGTTAATGAGATGTGAATGAAACACCTGCACATATTTTGATCGCTGTCTGAAGAGTCTGATCTCTGATTGGTGGTGGTGGTGTTGCCAAATTTGCTAGTTTGAGTATTTCAGAAACTGCTGAATTTTCACCCAGAACAGTCTCTAGAGTTTATACAGAACGGGGCAACGGGGGAAAAACATTAACTAACAGTTCTAATCCTAACCCTAACCATGTTTCATCTTCAGTGCACCAAAAAGTAATGTTCAGTTCCTTCGCGCCATTTCTGCAAGCTGTTGATTTAAAGCTCACATTTTCCTCACTTCCAAGTCGTTTCTCTCAAACGCTGGTGTGTGAAAACAAGTGTAATGTCAGTTCTTTTCCGGAGTGTTCCTTCATTCCAAGCATAGCCTGCAAATTAAACCCTGTCTTAAACTGCGCCTTAGACTGATCTCTTTTCAGTGTTTTATGAGAGCAGCTAGTCAAAAGGCGTAGCTATTTCGACACCAACTAAAGGCACTCATTTAAGAGACAGGATGCAGCGTCCTGATTATTCATCACAGAAAACCTCAGATATCTCGCTGCTGATGGTGCTTTGTGAAGCCAGGAAAGATCACAGGTCGTTTACTGATGGAAACATCCTCTCTGTATCTGATGCTGAGAAGCTAGATCATGTAATCATGACCTCTACACTGGACTAGATGGTTGTCCTGCACCTTTAATAAATAGGCTACATTTAGTCCAAAATGCAGCGTCCAAGAAAATATGACCATATAACCCCAATTTTATCATCTCTACCATATCTGTTAAGTTTAGAAGAAAGGTATATCTTAGGTATATGTTAACACTCTCTGGTGTTTATAACAGTTTATAATCACACCCATCAGTGTCACGTAAATGAGGACGAGGTTCCTTTTGAGTCTGGTTCCTCTCAAGGTTTCTTCCTCTTCCATCTAAGGGAGTTTTTCCTCACCACAGTCGCCTCAGTCACCTCAGACTTGTTTATTACGGATATATACAAGCACATTTAAATATAAGTCTGATATTAATCTTGAACTTTTTGTACTATATTTCTGGAAAGCTGCTTTGAGACAATGTCCATTGTTAAAAGCGCTATACAAATACATTTGAATTGAATCGAATTTGAAGTTTAACCGGCGGTTAAATACGGAGCGCTAGCCAGCGCGGTCACATGCTGTACAACCAGGTATTAAAACCTCCACTGAAAGAGAAAATATTGAATTAAAGTATTTCTTTTAATCAAGAATGAAATCATTTAACATGTTGGAAAATGATGAAATCCAAATTAAATGAAATGATAAAGGAATAGCCAAAAGAAAGAAAGGTTAAAAATGTAGTAGAGTAGGAAAGCAGGCTGCTGTACTGGTGTATAATTATAATAAAGAATTATACATATGTATACACACAAACATTATTATTAATAATAGCAGTAATAGTAAAAATAAATGACTGCAGCGTATTGTTTTTGAGCACGTGAGTAAATATAAGATTGGGATTTATGTATTCATTTTTTAAATCCTATAGGGCATGAAATGCTGATTTTTCTTCCCACATATACCTTGAGGATACGTCAGCGGATCCTGCTGTGTGTGTGTTGTGTGTGTGTGTGTGTTCCATACGGTATGGACAAGGAAAAGTGATGCACTGTAGCCTATATACGTCACCAAGTAACACTTCAGAGAAAACAAGCGTGCGTAATTGCCCCCGCTCTCCTCTGTTATGTTTTTATTCTCTGGCTTATATCCCACGTTAGATGACTCATAAAACATCACAACTGGATTCAACTCATAAAGTTTTACAGTGTCTGTAATGGGATACATTACAATGCATCATACTGTATCATAGCTGTCGCTCTTTATACCCCTACAACCACACCCACTCGTTACAGCCACGCCCACACCACACAGCCACGCCCAATCACACCCATATACAGTACAGCTCATTGACCTTAACTTCTGGACATACTGCACATACACTCCTCATTAGGCCGCAGTGTTCCGTCTGCATTTGCAAGAAATGTTCTTAATTCTTGCATTTGATTGGTCAGAAACTTTGCGTAAAAATTTAGCGTCGGTGTTCCTATAGTAATAACACTGTTATAGAACGGCGGACTTCATTAAAATGGTTGCATTAATTAACAGCAAGCGCAAAGTTTTCTGTAAGGAATCAGTGTGTTTTCTTCAGCACAGAGGAAAAAAGTATAACGAGTAAAATGAAACGACTTAAATGAAAGAACTGTTGAAACCAGATTGAGAGTGCGATTATAAATCATCCCCTTTCTATAACTGTGTACTATTTGTACTACTGAACTTCTCTTTTTCTACCCATCCTGAGGAATCTAGAGATGTTCCAGCTCCAGTTGAATTCAGCTTCATTAAGATAAAGACTCCATGTGGTCTTTAAGGACAACAGCCGCCTCATCAGTACACAATTATCAGACTGTATCTGACTGTAGAAAGGACATTATTCATTATAACACTCTCTGGTGTTTATAACAGTTTATAATCACACCGTCCAGTGTCACCCAAATGAGGATGAGGTTCACTTTTTAGTCTGGTTCTTCTTAAGATTTCTTCTTCTTCCATCTAAGGGAATTTTTCCTCAGTCACTTCAGCTACCTCAGGCTTGATCATTAAGAATAAATACATACATTCATTCATTTTCTACCACTTATCTGAACTACCTCGGGTCACGGGGAGCCTGTGCCTATCTCAGGCGTCATCGGGCATCAAGGCAGGATACACCCTGGACGGAGTGCCAACCCATCGCAGGGCACACACACTCTCATTCACTCACACACTCACACACTATGGACAATTTTCCAGAGATGCCAATCAACCTACCATGCATGTCTTTGGACGGGGGAGGAAACCGGAGTACCCGGAGGAAACCCCCGAGGCACGGGGAGAACATGCAAACTCCACACACACAAGGCGGAGGAGGGAATCGAACCCCCATCCCTGGAGCTATGAGGCAAACGTGCTAACCACTAAGCCATCGTGCCCCTCCGGAATAAATACAAACACATTTAAATATATCTAATATTAATATTGATCATTTTGTTCTATATTTCTTATGTTCTTTAAAGCTGCTTTGAGACAATGTCCATTGTTAAAAGCACAATACAAATACATTTGAAATGAATATTCTCACAATTATTTTAAGATGAAGTCTTAGGTTTATATTTAAGTAATAATATCAGGTTAACTGAGCAGTTAAAGGGTTAAGGGCCTTGCTCAGGGGCCCAGCAGTGGAAGCTTCATGGACCTGGGATTTGGTTTTCCAACACCTTAACCACTAGGATAGAACATCCCATGTTTAAGACTAAATGAAATGTAACATGAAGTCTATTTTTTGCTTACTGAAGGAGACTTGAGTTTGAGTTCCTGGTGATTTCAGTACATCACGGATTTGAAGTCAGATTCTGCTGTTACTCCAGACCACATCACACAACCCCTTGGCTGATTATTTTCCTAATATTGTCTTTTATATAATAACGTCTTAGCTTTGATTTCTACTGTCAGGCCTTGTTTCTCTTCTGTCATTTTCTGACACGATGATTACATTACGCTAATAAACAAGGTACTCGCCTCGGCAAGAACTTTCGATTTCGTTTTGCGTTTTTATTTTTTTTCCACCGTAAAGCAATGACACGTTTTAATGGAAGACTCGGGATAGACTGACATTTCGCTCCCATTCCTTTTCCACAGTGAGTAGTGACTGTAGGCTGAAAACTCATTACTGTTGTTAATACGCATTTGGGAACTTGTTCATGGCTTTGGCCTTCGAGAGAATCCTCATCACCATCTTATATCTTCTACAATTTACCAACCAGAGTGAAGTTTTTTTTATAGATGAAACCATAGAGGCACGAGGGATCGAGTGAACCATGGATTTGTAAAGGAAATAGTAAAGAAATAACATGCATTTGTTTCTCACCATTTTTTTTGTTTATTTTATTTAAATAGGGACAACTACTATATCTAAGCTTGTCAGGACTCAGCCTGGACTGTTGGCCATGTGCCTTTTGTTTACGTTCCTCGTCACGTGTCTGCCCCGCCTTCGTCTGCCCCTCCCTGTCTTCACACCTGTTCCTAATCGTGTCTCGTTGTCTTTTTGTATTTAACTGTGCCACGTTGCCTTGTGCAGCACGGAATCTACTGTTGTCTTTGTCCTGTCTCTTGTCCGTGTGTCGTTTCATTTTTTTTTTTGCATTATTAAACCCCGTTATTTTTGCCATCCTGTGTTTGGGTCCGCTTTTATTCTCGCGTCATGACAAAACTAGATCTAAACCTCCATCACTTTATTTTTTATTACTTTATACCGTTTGTTTGCCAGGATAGAGGGAAAAATTTTCAGTTTGGTCATTTGCCTTTTGTGGAATTGGATTCATTTTGAAAATCAGTGTTTAGTCTTTTTTAGTTTCTCCTCTAACGCCTTTTTTTTTTTTTGAAAAATGAATCCATCAAAGTAAAAATCCACCTCCTTCACACCTGTATTACAATCACAGGGCTGTCAAGTGAGCTGTCAATTGAGACTGATAGTCACGCATTTGGGTCTTTTCTCACGTTCTCCCGCCACACATCGTATTTCTCAAGCAGAAAAACTTTTTGACTATTTATCATATATTTAATAAGCTGCAGTGCCCAAAATGTATCAGTCCGCACCGCTGTCTCTATGGAACAGGACAGGAATCAAGCGCGTCTCCCCTGGAGTTCTTAGTCGAGCCTGACACTTATCAGCCGATCTTAAAAGGAGGCTACACAATAGCCAATCAGAAAATAGCACTATTGTATCTGGGTAAGATTTAATACAACAACCAATGAAAAAAAAAACATTGTCTTCAATCATGACCCTCAAAATGTCTGGGCTTGAGCTGACCTGTTTTAAATGGGAGCAACATTACAAATGATAAAGGAGTCCAAAAAGGCAACAAACACTTACAATAAACACCAGTCATAATCTCTCTCTCTCTCTCTCTCTCTCTCTCTCTCTCTCTCTCTCTCTCTCTCTCTCTCTCACACACACACACACACACACACACACACACACACACACGCACACACACAGACAGGTTGGAGATGTCACGCTTGCCTGTCTTCAAAACTTGAGAGCCCTGCAATCACAGGTAGAGTTAAAGAAAATATCCAAAATACTCAAAGCATCCCAGGTTATGAAACTGAACGTAATTCAAAACATTGCACTGCATTACGTTCAAAGTTAAATTTAAAACCGTTTTCAGTAAGAACGGTAACCGTATCAAAGAGTAAAAAAGAGGTTTTGTAATTTTCTCAAAAACATGAACACATTGGTCTTGCAAAACATCACTAACTAACATTTTGATCAGAGTTCCCTGATTTGCATGAGTTTACTTGTTATTTTAACCCAGGAGGCTTCATCAAAATTAAATTTTATAAAATAAATATGTAGTTATGTAGTTAGTTATGTAGGTCTGGAAGGTACTTACCAACATTTGCTGTTGGTAAGTACATTTGCTGAGATAGGCACATTTGCTGTTGGTAAGTGGGGCTGAGACGGATACAAATCATAAGGTCAAAGTCAAGCTTAGGTCAGGCGATCAACAAACAGAGGACAAAAACACAAACAGAATCACAAGACAGACAAAATGTACTGTAGGAGAAAAGCAGTACACTGAAGCGGTCGTACATCCAGATTCTCGAGAAATTCGAGAAATACCCCGATGATCTACTGAATCCTCTGCGATTCTGCAAAGACGGTGCACTACTAGAGGCATTAAACCTTGTTCCAGAGGGTTAAACCATACTTAAGTGAACACCAACACCTAAGTGAATTGATAAAAGGTAGAAGATTTAAAAAAAGCAAAAAAAAAAAGTTTTTTGGAATCAAATGCAGTAGTTGCCAAATGCAGCTAATGTGAATGTGCTAGCCATTGAATAGTAATAGTAAATTTAGTATAATAAGTTTAGAATCTAGGGGGCGCATGGTGGCTTAGTGGTTAGCACGTTCGCCTCACACCTCCAGGGTTGGGGGTTCGATTCCCGCCTCCGCCTTGTGTGTGTGGAGTTTGCATGTTCTCCCCGTGCCTCAGGGGTTTCCTCCGGGTACTCCGGTTTCCTCCCCCGTCCAAAGACATGCATGGTAGGTTGATTGGCATCTCTGGAAAATTGTCCGTAGTCTGTGAGTGTGTGAGTGAATGAGAGTATGTGTGTGCCCTGTGATGGGTTGGCACTCCGTCCAGGGTGTATCCTGCCTTGATGCCCGATGACGCCTGAGATAGGCACAGGCTCCCCGTGACCCGAGAAGTTCGCATAAGCGGTAGAAAATGAATGAATGAATGAAGTTTAGAATCTTAATTTGAAAGTTCTGTGAAGATAAATTGAAATAAAATCCATTGTTATAAGCTCTAAATAAAAAATTACATTTAGAATTTAATTGAATCAGATGAAGTGCTTACCAAATAGAACGTGGCAGCTATTAAATCGAATGCGGTAGCTACTGAATTGAATGCCTAGGTGCTGAAACGAACATGGGATGTAGACAGGATAAAGTACAGCAGCTTGGTCTGGGAAGTGTGTTTTGCGGCGGTCATGTTTGGAGGCTCTGGTGTATTCTGGAAAATGGAGTTTGTGACTTTGCACAAACTCAACACTTTGATTATTAAGTATTTTAAGAAACTAATAAGAAGATGGAAATAGGATGACGTGCAAATACGACAGTGCGAAAAAAACTGTAAGATGAACACAATTTAAGAATCAGAGACACGCACTGTTTGCACACAGATTTCTGTCTCTAGATCCGAGATGCGCTGCCTGTGGTCTAGCTGCTATTGTTTCATACCTATTTCTGTGCCCTTACGTTAGAAACTACCATATCCAGGATTTGGCCCTTAATATAACTGGCTCATTAGAATACTGCCATCCCTTGTTCCTTGTCCTTCGTGGCAGAAGCGGTGAAAGTAATGATGGCAGTGTGTGGTAAACAAGGCGGAAGAAAGAGATATCTCAAGCTCTCGTTCCAAAAAGACAGCTAGCATGCCGAGCCACTCGTGAATCATCCAAGAGAGAGATATTTATTCCTGCCAATTACACAGGAAATGAGTACTTCTATCTCTCTTTCGCTATCTCTCTCTCTCTCTCTCTCTCTCTCTCTCTCTCTCTGACCCCAACCTCCAACTCTAATATGCAATACTCAAATCAATAAGAAATGGAAAATGCATGACACACAGAGTGGGTGTAGGAACCGTGGGACAAAAAAAAGTGAATATATGATCATTCCCTAATATGCCACTTTATTAGGTTTTGTTATTGACATCCAGTTGAAATTCTGTGTTCTGTGTAATGGTCATATTTAGCTTCATTTCAGATTCATTTCAGATGGACGTTTCAACCGATTTCATCCAGGTATCTGTGCTCTGATTGACATACAGTGTCCAACTACCCCCGGTGTTAAACGCTTTGCCCAAGAGGACAAGAAACGTAAACTCTTTTAAGCAATATCATCTCATTTTCCATGCCAAATACCTGAGAATTTCAACTTAAGTTCATTGCCAGAAATGTATTTATTTATTTATTTTTTATAATGTACATACTGAATATTTACTGAAAATTGTCTATCCAGAAGTTTGTTTGTGATTGTTGTGACCAAAAATATACACAGTTGTGCTGTTAGGTAAGTGGGGCTGAGACGGATACAAATCATAAGGTCAAAGTCAAGCTTAGGTCAGGCGTTCAACAAACAGAGGACAAAAACACAAACAGAATCACAAGTCTGACAAAATATACTGTAGGAGAAAAGCAGTACACTGAAGCAGTCGTACATCCAGATTCTCGAGAAATTTTTTTTTTTTAAACTCCTTGAGTAAACTACTCGAAACTGCTACAGTATCTTCTTTTAAACTCCTAGCATTGAGGACACATACGGAGACGCATGACTTGCTACGACGGCTGTACTTTAACGCGTGCAATCCAGAGAGTATTTTGGCTGATGGCGTGTTGTGATGACATCAGACAAAATCCTACAGTAATTCTGCAGAAAATCTGTCGTCGTTAAAAAAAAACACAAACAAATTGCAAGCCTGGTTTGTGCAACCACACAAAATTGCAGACTTTTGGAGGGACCGAACATAATTCTCAACTCGGTTTCAAGTTTTCCTGCTACAAACGTACCTGATCTACTGAATACTATCGGAAATGCATCATGGTACAGATTAGATTAGATTAGATTAGATTAGATTAGATTAGATTAGATTAGATTCAACTTTATTGTCATTACACATGTACAAGTACAAGGCAACGAAATGCAGTTTAGGTCTAGTCAGAGTGCAATAGTAGCAAGTGCAGGATATAGTGTTTACAAGAGTTAAATAAGTTAAATAAAGTGGTAATATTTACAGATGTGTGTGTGTACTATGAACATAATTTACAGATTTACTGAAATTTACAGAAGGATATGTGCTGTAACAAAACATATGGCTATTACTATAAACAGAAATTTATATATGTACTATGGATATAATGTACAGATGTGAAAACTCATTATGAGAGGAGGATGTGGATGAGAGCAGTCCTTAAGAATGCTGTGAGCTCGACGCAGACAGCGTTTCTTCTGGACGTCCTCCATGGCTGGAAGTGGAGTCCCTGTGATGACTACAGTATAGTGGTACTGTATAGAGAGTATTGGGACACTTTATTTCTCCACATCAAATTCAAACACAATGTCTTTGATCTTTATATTAAATATAACCAAAAAATTGTGCTTTTAAAATGCTTTCATTATATTATTATTATTTTAGATTTCAGAGAGCAGGAAGCAATTATGGTGAAGGTGAATGGAGCTGTTAAACAAATAAATCGGAAAGATCTGCAGATCCGTATGCCTTCTTAGTTAGTACCTTAGCCGTGGAGCTCATGAAACTAGAACGACAGGCGGCACGGGTGCTTCCAGAGATATAATGGAAAGATGCCTGGTGTCACCGGAAAGGTGTTGCAGGACAAGCTGAAAGCAGCAGGAACAACAGCTACACAGAGCTCTTACCTCAAAGCTCTTCTCACACTGCATCTCGCTCCCTCAGATCTACCAGCACTGCTCGACTGCTCCCACCATCTCTCGGGGTAAGACGTAGGTATAAAGCAAGACTCTTTTCTGTTCTGGCACCGAGGTGGCGGAATGAACTTCCCCTAGTCGTCCGAACACTGGCTGTCTTCAAACAATGTTTGTTTCTTCCTGAAACACTTAAACTAGCACTTTTTCCCTTGTTTGTTATGTGTATGTTAAAAAATAAATAATAAAAAATTCATGAAGAGTTTTAGATTGATGGTACAGTATCCTAAGTCTGCAACCTAGTGATCCAGTGTGAATGTATTCGTCGATTAAGATTAAAACCCTATGCCGAATGCCATAAATGTAGAACAATAAGCTATGAACTACACTGTAAATATCTACAGCTCAAGTCCGAGTCACTGACATTAAATCCTAATTGCAGACACACTGACTGCTTTAAACACACCCTTCTTTCCTGCTGGTCTCACCTGGCATTTTTATATTTTCACACTGTATATTCATGAGCCCAGGCTAGAGCTTCAGCCACACATGCTTTTCAGGAATAGAAAAAAAATCCGGCCAATACATATGTTAACTCGGCTAGTCAGAAGGGATTCTATCTCAATGCAAATATTCAGAAACTACTGAGCTGAATGATGTCAAAGGAACATATTACTCTGTGTGGTTGTGTGTGTGTGTGTGTGTGTGTGTGTGTGTGTGTGTGTGTGTGTGTGTGTGTGTGTGTGTGTGTGTGAGAGAGAGAGAGATAGAGATAGAGATAGAGATAGAGAGAGAGGCGATGCATCAGGAGGAAGTTCAGAATCCATTAATCACCTTACCAAAAAAAATACATGAAGCTAAATTTCTCGTTTCTCAGAATTTCTCACCTCTTTCTAGCTTAGCCTTAGAGCAGATGGTTGTGATTTTTTTCTCTCGCTACTGTCATCCATGTTCTCTCCAAATCTATCAAGGTTTCTTTTGAGAACTTCATTATTAACTGACTCTTTTTTTTCAATTGGCTGTGAATAAATCATTGTGAATAAATTTGTAGCATCTGTTTAGCAACAATCAATAATTCTGAGCCTCGCTAGAACCTCATGGGGAACGCCCAGGATCTCAGGCTACACCAAACCCAGTTCCGGGTCATTCTCTGTAGCAGGTTTCCATGGAATTCGGTGACACATGCAACAAGTCCAAAAAATTGGTTTCAGACCTGGAGATGGTAAAAGAAGAAAAAGCCTTCATTTGTCACATACTGTATATACACTGATGAACCATAACATTAATATCACCTGCCTGATATATTGAAGGACCTGTCGAGACGTGTGGGACTCCAGAGAGAACTCTGAAGGCATGCTGTGGTATCAGACACCAAGAACTTACAAAGAGATCCTTTAAGGTCCTGTGAGGTGGGTGGATCGTTCTTGTTTGTCCGGCACGTCCTACAGATGCTTAAGTGGATTGAGATTTGGGGAATTTTGAGACAACTTGAACTTCTTTGTCATGTTCCTAAAACTATTCTTGTACAATGTTTCTGTAACAGGGAGCGCTATCCTGCTGAAGAAGGACACTGGATTCAGGGAATATAGTTGCCATGAACTTGGCTTGCAGCAACGTTTAGGTAGGAACATTCACTTGAATTCCACGACTCAGGGTTTACCAGCAGAGCATCACACTGTCAGTGTGTCTTCTTCCCATTGTGCATCCTGCTGAGGTCTCTTCCCTAGGTTATACACACACACCTGCTGTCCACATGATGTAAATAATGTGACTCATCAGAACAGCCCTCCTCCTTCTAATGCTCCCTGGTCCAGTTCTGATATTCATATGTTCACTGTAGGAGCTTTCGGTCGGTGGACGGCGGGGGGTGGGGGGGTGGGGGGTTGGTGTTAGCTTTGTCTGTGGAATCTCACCAGGCTGTTAAGCACGATGGTTGTACTGTAGTTTGTGTTAAAATCCTTTTTGATAGAATTCTGTTTCTTCTTTCTCACAAGCCTTGCTGTGAAGGAAAGTAGAGATGATAAGTGCTCGCAATTAGGAAGGTGAAATTAAAACAGTTTTTTTTTTTATATAAACCAATTAAGGAAGACTCTCTCACAGAAGACAAAACAGAAACAGCCATGTTTAGTTCCTCTAATTTCTCCACACATTCAGGTACCGCAAGGGGAAAACGGGAAGCCGCACCACATGTTTTCCGTGTTTCACCCCACTGCCGCGCTCCCTCTATTGGTGTCTGGTCGCTGAACACATCAGATGCAAAACACTGATGCATGAATACAAAGATAAAAATGGACCTCAAAGCTCTTATCACTCCTCACGCTGTGTCTCGCTCCCTCACAGATCTACAAGCACTGCTCGACTGGTCCCACCTAGACGTAGGTATACAGCAAGACTCCTTATTCTTCTGTCAGCGAATGAACTTCCTCTATATGTCCGAACACTGGCTGAAGACCTACATTTTTTTTCCTGTTTGTTTTATGTATTTATGTATTAAAAGAAGTTATATATATATATATTTATATTATATATATAAGTTATATTTATATATACAAAATTTTATGTATTAAACGAAGTGCTATAACTCCTCCCAACAGAGTGTTAAACGGACTGTGTCCTAATCTGTGACCTAGTGAACCGGTATCTGTGTGTTCGTTGATGGAGACTCCAAGGCACTCTTGTACATCCCTCTGGATAAGAACGTCTGCCAAATGCCTTAAATGTAAATGTTTCTAACATTAGTATCAGTGACAACACTAGTTTAGGTTTATTCTGGTCTACAGCTGTGTGTGAGTCATGCCATAGTGCTAGATCTATCTTTTTTTTAATAACTTATTGTTTTCCACAACTTGCATTTATATTAGAAATGATTAGAAAAGGTATTATTGGGGACGGACTAGCTAGTGGTTTTCAGGTGGTGAGGAAACCTGAGCTCTCTCTCTCTCTCTCTCTCGCGACGCGAGCTGCGCGCGCGCGCGCGCGCTCGCGCGCTCGCGCGCGCGCGCTGCGCGCGGCGCGCGCGCGCCAGCGACCCGACTTCCGCCCGCTGGCAGTGCCAGCCACGCGCGCTGGCGCGGGCCAGAGCGAGCGAGCAAGAGCGCGAGGGCGCGCGCGAGCGGCAAGCGCGGAGACAGAACAGCGGCCCCGGAAGGCGGGAGAGGGCACACAGCCGCGCGAGAGCTGAGAGCGCGCGTAGCGCGCGCGCGCGCGAGCGCCCGCTCCATCGACCCCGCCCAAGAAAGAGATAAGAAAGCGTGAAAGGTGAACAAGAGAGCGAGAGAGAGAGAGAGAAAAAGAGAGAGAGAGAGAAGAAGAGAGAGAAAGTAGAAAAAAGAAAAGAAAGAGGGAAAGGGAAAAAGAGAGAGAGAGAGAGAGGAGAGAGAGAGAGAGAGAGCGGAGAGAGAGAGAGAGAGAGAGAGAGAAGGGGCTCTCTCTCACACACACACACACACACACACACACACACACACACACACACACACACACACACACACACACCTTCCATTTCATGTCTCTTACACAGTATGATTGTGTCCTTTTTCATTGTACTTAGTGTGAGTATTTCTCTAGTGTTTATGTTTGTTGTATTATTTGCTACTTTCCTTACTTTGGTTCCCTATTTGCTTTTTTCCTTACCTTCACTCACTTTTCCGTTTTTTGTAAAGCACTTTGTGTAGCATTTTCGATGAAAAGTGTTACATACATAAGGTATTATTATTACTATTATTTTTGTTGTTGTCGTCCACAAGTCCTTGAGTCACATCTTTACCCTGCATCAACGCCTTGTTACGGTTGCGACATACAACCTACCTGTGAGTCGTTTTGTTCAGGCGGAAAATCGTAGCGCTTCACCAATTTCTGATGGCGGGAGAACGACCATGCTGCATCTCTTTCTCCCTCTTCATTAGCAAGCTATTGTTCCCGTACTGTAAAGAGACGGAAATAGACAGCGCTCGATGCAGGACCAGAGTGGAGAGCAGAGGAGATGCTGTGCATTGACAAACACCTGGACGACACAATGGGCCGCTGGCTGAAAATGAGAAAATGGTTCAGCAGCAAAGGAAAAATAAATCAATGAATACTGAGTATTCTCTGTAAGAATAATATTTATACTGTACCACAGTGCTGTCAAATTCTCAACACAGCTTTATATTAATCTTCTTATTCTTGTACTCATATAATCACTCTATAACCATGGGGAACAGAAAAGCATCACAACGCAACACAAAGTCTAACCTTGAGCTACAACAGCGTAAGACGACATAGTGAAATGGTCCTGTGAGCCAAGAACAGAAACAGAAGGCTGTGTTGGATCCAGACACAAGATTTAATGGCCAACATGGCCTCAGGTTCCTGATGGTAGCCAACAAACTGATGTCTTCTCATCTGGCACCGGCTTCATTAAGCTATAAATGTTTCCGAGCCTATTAACAACATCTGGTGTGCCATATTGTTAAAATTGTTAACTAATTTTTCGCATTAACATCTAATTGACGTGATGAAAACGGATTCATCCCAAACACTAAAATCATCTTTCACTGGCTGTGTATCTTCATCTCCAGCTATTAATATGGGAACTTTAAAAGACTCCTTAAGTCATGCGTGAAATATTCTGTTTTAATTACTGCAGAGATGTTTTCATGTGTTCAGTCATTTTAAAACGTTTTCCCATGATTTTCAACACTAGAGCGATGCTGTTAGAAAAATACTGTATATGTGAAAAAATAATGCTGACACGTGGGCCTTCTGCCTTCTAACCTTCTGCTTATTTACCGCACCGGGGCAGTCGTGGCTTAATTCGGGGGCAGTCGTGGCCTAATCTGGGGGCAGTCGGGGCCTTATGGTTAGAGAGTCTGATTCGTAACCCAAAGGTTGTGGGTTCGAGTCTCGGGCCGGCCACGACTGAGATGCCCTTGAGCAAGGCACCGACCCCCCCCCCCCCCCCAACTGCTCCCTGGGCACCGCAGCATTAATGGCTGCCCACTGCTCCGGGTGTGTGTTCACGGTGTGTGTGTGTTCACTGCTGTCTGTGTGCACTTTGGATGGGTTAAATGCAGAGAACAAATTCTGAGTATGGGTCACCGAACTTAGCCGTATGTCACGTCACTTCACTTCACTTCGCATCAACAATGATGATTGGATAAATACAGCGTGTGACCAGACAAGTTTTTTACAGTTTGTCATGTAGTTTGATATCTGCTAGTGTTGCAGTGTCTGATTTTTACCCCCTCGCTACGGTACTCGCTCCCGAGATATTCGTTGTTTTGCCGTCTGACACTACAGAGCCGTTTTTTGCGAAGTGTTGGTTTTCATGTGATATGATGCGCACGCTGTTGAGTTTCGAATTGGGTGACTGTTGCTAAGCAACTACCTGTACCATCATTGTTTCAAGCTGTAGCATTGACGCGTAGCAGGAGCTATGCTAATCCTGTCTTCATTCTCTAAATTCGTAAGAACCGATCCTCTTTTCAGGGTTTAAGGCTGGTTTGGAGTCTGGTACAGCCACGTTCGTACATAACGACGGTCTGGCTTGACCTGAAATATAACAATCTCGGAAATGTTTTTTTTTCCCTTTTATATCCCATCACGCTGTGTGCCCATTATTTCAGCGATTAATGTATGAATGCAATTATTTTTAACACTTTACTTCTAAATGGAACATCTATGGAATGTTCTAGACTTTTGGAGTGTGAGGGAAGACTGATATTGGAGACTCCTTCCATAAAAGTCTTATCAGATCCTCTTATCTTACTCTGATTCTCTTCTTCTGAGATTTTTCTACCACTACCAGTCTAGAGCCGAGGAAGAAAAATAAACAATCTGAGGTCACGTCAAAATCTCACATCGGCTCCATTTTCATGCATAAAAACCTCATTACGCATACAAACGAGCCGATTTTCCCTCCCAAAAAAGGACGTACCCGTTGACGCTGACAGAAACTCACAGCTTGTCCAAGTATAAAAAAAGCACCGAGGACCCTGGAGCTCCATCAGCGAGCCAGTGAGCCAGAGAGCGGTTGGTAGCGCTGAGAAATGATTTAGAAGCTCATTGATCCGCCTCGTTCCACAACCTACAGCTCTCTGCTGAGTAACTGCTCAGTCACAAACGCCAGGCAGCGGAACGACGAGCATAAAACACGGTCATGACTCGCATCATAATCTCGCCTCAAAGGTTGCTCACCACTTTGAATTAACACTCTGACTTCGCAAATAAAAACGACAGGCATCTTTGGGGTATTAGAAATCGTGAAAGGTTTGAATGGATGTGGCGCAGGAAATTATGACAGCTTGTAAATTATCAAACTTTTAGCATAGCATGTACATTTTCTTTCTGTCTTTCTTTTCCTCTATCTGTCTGTCTCTCTCTCTCTCTCTCTGTCTGTCTCTCTCTTTCTGTCTGTCAGTCTTTCTCTCTCTCTCTCTCTCTCTCTCTCTTTTTCTCCATCTGTCTGTCTCTCTCTCTTTCTGTCTGTCTGTCTGTCTGTCTG
>NC_062526.1:22954351-23054443 GCF_022655615.1 Tachysurus fulvidraco | reverse complement strand
AAAGGGAGATGAAAATAAACAGAAGGATTCTTGATCTCTATTAAAACTTAAGGAAATAATGATGTTTTTCATCTTCAATGCCAAAAGCTCAGATTTTCCTCATGGCTAATCTCGTCTACTGAAGCGTGAGGACAGAGACATGACAACACATTCGATCTACACGTGTGGAGTCCACGTCAGCTCGAGTGCACGCAAAAAAAAGGGGAAGAAAATCCCCTCTGAAATTCATCCAAAATTCCACTTTTAAATGATAAATGAGTTGTAGATAAGACATAAGTCGTTGTTTACATCAAACACCAGAATGAAGGAAAAGTCTGAGATCTGTGACTTGGCATGTGGTTGCTGGAAACTGGAGATCTGCAGGCTGAAACACCTTGTTGATGAAAGGAGAACTGAGGAGAACAGGACAGGTATAGCTGACTGACAGGACAGGTATAGCTGACTGACAGGACAGGTATAGCTGACTGACAGGACAGGTATAGCTGACTGACAGGACAGGTATAGCTGACTGACAGGACAGGTATAGCTGACTGACAGGACAGGTATAGCTGACTGACAGGACAGGTATAGCTGACTGACAGGACAGGTATAGCTGACTGACAGGACAGGTATAGCTGACTAACAGGACAGGTATAGCTGACTGACAGGACAGGTATAGCTGACTGACAGGACAGGTATAGCTGACTAACAGGACAGGTATAGCTGACTAACAGGACAGGTATAGCTGACTGACAGGACAGGTATAGCTGACTGACAGGACAGGTATAGCTGACTGACAGGACAGGTATAGCTGACTGACAGGACATGTATAGCTGACTGACAGGACAGGTATAGCTGACTGACAGGACAGGTATAACTGACTGACAGGACAGGTATAGCTGACTGACAGGACAGGTATAGCTGACTGACAGGACAGGTATAACTGACTGACAGGACAGGTATAGCTGACTGACAGGACAGGTGTAGCTGACTAACAGGACAGGTATAACTGACTGACAGGACAGGTATAACTGACTGACAGGACAGGTATAGCTGACTGACAGGACAGGTATAACTGACTGACAGGACAGGTATAGGTGACTAACAGGACAGGTATAACTGACTGACAGGACAGGTATAGCTGACTGACAGGACAGGTATAGCTGACTGACAGGACAGGTATAGCTGACTGACAGGACATGTATAGCTGACTGACAGGACATGTATAGCTGACTGACAGGACAGGTATAGCTGACTGACAGGACAGGTATAACTGACTGACAGGACAGGTATAGCTGACTGACAGGACAGGTATAGCTGACTGACAGGACAGGTATAGCTGACTGACAGGACAGGTATAGCTGACTGACAGGACAGGTATAACTGACTGACAGGACAGGTATAGCTGACTGACAGGACAGGTGTAGCTGACTAACAGGACAGGTATAACTGACTGACAGGACAGGTATAACTGACTGACAGGACAGGTATAGCTGACTGACAGGACAGGTATAACTGACTGACAGGACAGGTATAGGTGACTAACAGGACAGGTATAACTGACTGACAGGACAGGTATAACTGACTGACAGGACAGGTATAGCTGACTGACAGGACAGGTATAAGTGACTGACAGGACAGGTATCGCTGACTGACAGGACAGGTATAGCTGACTGACAGGACAGGTATAGCTGACTGACAGGACAGGTATAGCTGACTGACAGGACAGGTATAACTGACTGACAGGACAGGTATAGCTGAATGACAGGGATGACTGACAGGACAGGTATAGCTGACTGACAGGACAGGTATAACTGACTGACAGGACAGGTATAGCTGAATGACAGGGATGACTGACAGGACGGGTATAGCTGACTGACAGGACAGGTATAGCTGAATGACAGGGATGACTGACAGGACAGATATAGCTGACTGACAGGACAGATATAGCTGAATGACAGGACAGATATAGCTGAATGACAGGACAGGTATAGCTGACTGACAGGACAGATATAGCTGACTGACAGGACAGATATAGCTGACTGACAGGACAGATATAGCTGAATGACAGGACAGATATAGCTGAATGACAGGACAGGTATAGCAGGTCAAACAATCACTTTTTACAACCACGCTGAGCAGAAAAGCACCTCAAAACACTCAACCCATCAAATCTTGAAGTGGAGGAACTGAACAACAGAAGAACACATCAGGTTCATCTCCTTTTAGCTCAGAAGAGGAATCTGAGGCCTACAGAAACCAGACAGATTCAGATTCCTGTTCTTGGCTGATGGAACAGGATTAAACCTTCTGCTGTTGTGGCTAAATCACCTCAGTGTTCAGTGTTTTGTGCATGTTGAGATGCTTTTCTGCTCACCACGGCTGTAAAGAGCGATTCCTCTGTATAATCTGTAGACCTCCTGGTAGCTCGAACCAATCTGTCCATTTTCCGTTGTCTTCTCTCAACAACAAGCCATTTCCACCCACTCACTTTATTTATTTATTTATCTGTATTATTTTTCACACCATCCGGTGTAAACCACTAAAGCTGTTGTTTGTGAAAATCCCAGGAGATCAGCAAATAATCAAACCGGCACATACGGTACCACAAGCATGCCACAATTCGAGTCACAGAGATCAGGCTTTTTTTCTTCATGCTGATGTTTGATTAAAGTGTAACTGAGACTTTTGGCTTGTTTGTGCAGGATTTTATGCGTCGTGCTGCTGCTACAGAATAAACACAGAATCGACTCACGATGGCGTGTTAATTGGGATTTCCTTTATTTCCACAGCTTAATGCAAACCGAAGAGGAAGATGAGGTAGGAGAACGGCTCGCAAATAATTATTCACTTTATCTTTAGCGCATCAGGCGGGACTTTTGGAAACATCCCTATTTCTATACAAAAAAAAAATAATAATAAAACTGACCTTGAAATCAGAATTGTAGTTTATTCGTTTTTATTTATACCTTTTTTTTCCAAATAATAGCAGCAGCTCTTTAACTCCATTGGCCTGTAAATCTGCAACATTTGCAACAAAGGTAGTTACAGAACATTGCTTATATGCACAGAAGCGTATAGTACAGCAGTAGCTTTGTTGACGGATGCTCGTCAGATCGACCCTGTAGCCTCGTCGGGCCGGATACAGGGTACGTTCTGTAGCAATCGATCCGTGCTCCACTGCAAGGTGATCACAGTTCATTTGCATTTGTGCTCGTGTGGTATTTGACGACGTGCCAACGCGCAGCTTTCCGACCACAGACGTCATTCTGAGAATAATAATTGCTGTTGAATAACAACACGCGCCGGCATGCTTAGCAGTGGCAGGGAGAAGATGTTTCCTTTTTCAGCAACGGGCGTGCTGATATGTCGGACCGGCTGTCAAGACCGGAGCTCTCAGGAACGACGACCCACACCGCAACGAAAACGAGGGAGCAGGAACCAAGAAAACAAGAAAAATGATTCAAAGATAATAAGAAAAAAAAAATGTACAGAGAAATTGAAAAAGCTAGCACGTCCACATACACGTGTGTATGACATACACACCGATACACTGATGCACGGCACTCAGCAGCACACCTCTCCCACCCCCACATTCAGATCATACTGGTTTTTCTAAACTATTCCATTCCAACCTTTGGACCTGAACAGTGCTTTACTTTCTACCATCCTGCTCCTAGAACCTAATTACAATCCAAATGCACATAGGACGACTTTACAGTGGCGTGAGAAATATTCGGAATTCTCGAAATTAAATTCAGAAGATGAAGATCACAATTAAATCTATTACACTTTTTGTTTGTTTTTAAACCGATAAACAACCGCTTTCGCAGTATCCATGCATAGAAATGCTGAGTAGTAAATACATAAGACCAAATGTACGGATCCTAAAATCAAGCACAACTATCACACACTTATGCGTAAAACACACTAATGACTTTTGTTTCCCACATTTTGTCATAGTGGCCTCTAAACATTCCGCAAGCTATCGAAACGAGCGGTTTGACGCGGCCCAATGTTCAAGTTCAGAACAAGTTAGTTCCTGTTCCAAAGCTCTGACACTGGAGACTCCTTCCCTTAAAGAACACAGTTTATGTGGAGCCGCCATCAAATGGTGGTAGACGTACAATCAAGAACTAGTGTTAAAGGTGCTGTATAAACAAACAAAAAAAAAAAAACAATAAATGCCTTCTTACCAATCAGAATAAAGAAGTGAGTGCTATAGGATGACCACACCGTAAATTACAGTAGCTACCGAAGTCTTTAAAGGGAGTTAACCGAGTGTCGCTTCAGCCGGAAACTTTGACATAAAATAAAAAAAGAAATCAGTGACTACACGACTCTACGACTGATTGAATATTTTTCACACCACTGTACACCGGTGTACCTGTATAAGACTCCACCCTGACAAAACCTCCAGGTGGTGTGTTTTCCACTAGAAAAAAAAATGAGACAAGCGTAAAATGCCCGCGATTTGATAAACACTAGAGTGCGAACCGCTGTTCTAATGGTGTGAAACATGACAATCCAAACAAACCAACAGACACACTTTTAAATTCACAGCAGTAAGGTTTAGCTATCTGATGACTGCGTTTAAGATAAATGCTCTCTGATTTGTTTGCACCATATGTTGAATTGTGTGTGTGTGTGTGTGTGTGTGTGTGTGTGTGTGTGTGTGTGTGTGTGTGTGTGTGTGTGTGTGTATATTTTTCCTCCTGAAAGTGGACAGTGCTATGGAGTCAGATACCAGCATTGTGGCTCTATTTAGAGTCTTATGTTCTATTCTTATAGTTTTTTTGGAAAATCTCAAATCTTGGATTCTCATTCCAACCTACTCAAGCTCGGCAACATTTGAAGCGCATAAGTTTATGGAAAGCCTGCTTGAAGTCCTCGTTGGACATGGTGTAAATAATAGGGTTGATGAGCGAGTTCAGGTAGCCGAGCCACGTGAACAAGTCGAACAGCTCTGGGTAAAACATGCACGAGGTGCAAATAGCCACCAATAACGTGTAAATGAAGAACGGCAGCCAGCAAATAATGTAAGCCCCGAGTATAATCCCTAAAGTTTTGGTCGCCTTCCTCTCCCGAGCCGCCGAGATCCGCTTCTTCTCCAGAAGCGCGTCAGACATGGTGACCTTCACCTGGCTGTTTGCCTGGCCGGAGGTCGTACCATCGTAGGAAGTCAACTCAGCCGTGCCGTACGTGAGCGAGGTGGTGGATGCCACAGAACCGGGCGAGTGCGTGATCAGATGCGCGGATGTGAGTCTTTTGCCCGGCTTCTGAGGTGACTGTTTCAAGATCCGTTTGCGGGCCTCGACGTAAATCCTACCGTACAGCACCACCAGCAGCAGCGTAGGGATGTAGAAAGCTCCGAAGGTGGAATAGATGGTGTAGAAGACATGGTCTTGGTTGACGTGGCAGCTGGTGACCTCTTCGTCTGCCTTGACCTGGCGCCAAAAGAAGGGTGGCACAGAGATGGATATGGCGATGACCCAGGCACCAGCGATCATGGAGGCTGCCCGGCCTCGCGTGCGCTTTGCAGAGTATCCAACAGCATCCGTGATGGCCCAGTAGCGGTCAAGCGCGATCACACATAGGTGAAGAATGGATGCCGTGCAGCACGTGATGTCGGATGACAGCCACAAGTCACATGCCACTTGGCCCAGAGTCCACGTTTGGCTAATGGTGTACGCAGCACTTACAGGCATCACCAACACAGACACGAGCAGGTCAGTGACGGCAAGCGAGCCGATCAGAAGGTTGGCTGGTGTGTGCAGCTTCTGAGACTGATATATGGTGGCAATGACGAACGCGTTGGACAGAGCCGTGGCGCACGTCAGAAGAGATAAAAACACCGCCGCACTCGCCTGTGCAAACACGCTCGCGCTCTTTTCCACCGTCTCGCCCGTGTAATTGGAGTCTGTAGAGTTAGCCGAGAGGTTCAGCAGCTCTCCATACGCCACGGGACTCGGCTTGAAAGCTCCGGTGCGCTCCATCTTTGGCCGGTGGAGCAGCGTTTACAACGTGCGCGCGATCATCCTCTGCGTTTTTTGCGTGTCATCTTCAAACGCATTATCTCCTCTCTCGAGGCATGACAGACGCATACAATAATGTAAGAGAGGGAAAAAAGTAGTGTAAAAACTTCGAGGATTTCCTTTACTTTGTTGCTGTGCTATATGACGTTGTATTCCGTGACAAAAACAAGACGAGACGATTGAACAATGCAGATTTTCTTCCCAAGTTGTTCATGTTCCGTGCGTAAAAGAGCCGCCGTGTGAGCGCATGTGACTGCGCCGCAAAGCTCTGCTGCCTTCATCCTGTTGGTCTGCCACGTGAAGCACAGCACCGTGTGTCCTGGACCACTTCGCAAGTTGTAATGACGCTCCGGTGCCGCGCGCTTTGCTTTATGCTCTGGACGCGCGCTCCGGACACGCGCGTGCACGCTGGGGGCGCTCACACTCGCAGCCTGTCATTCACAAGCTATACAACATGTACTGTATGTCTCTGTTTCACTCCAAACTCCAATTCATCACCGACGCAGTTACAGGACTCGGAGAAGACTCATTAAAGAATACTAATTACGGAGAGAGAGAGAGAGAGAGAGAGAGAGAGAGAGAGAGAGAGAGAGAGAGAGAGAGAGAGAGAGAGAGAGAGAAGGGGGCATAGAGAGGGGGGAGATAAGTTTTAATTTCGAGAAGTGATTAAAGTGAGTGAGTTAGTATAGCGAGTGTGGGGTCTAGAGTGGGGGAGAGGGTGGGTATGGAGAGAGAGACTTAGAGATGAGATATAGAGAGAGAGATCGAGAGACGATATACAGTACGATATAGAGAGACCGAGAGAGAAAGGGGGGATAGAGAGAGGGGGAGAAGAGGGAGGAGAGAGGGGGGAGAGGGGGGAGGGGAGCAAGAGAGGGGGAGAAGGGGGAGAGAGGGAGAGAGAAGGAAAAAGAGAAAGAGAGAGAAAGAGAAAGAGTAAGAAAGAGAGATTCATTGCATAACATATTGTTTTCCACTTTCAACTGTCAGTAGAAATAAACATCAATTAAATAAATAACGATTAACACTTCCTAGTTAATCCAGAAGATACGATACATTTCTATCTGCTAAACATATGATACGATTCTCTTTTTGTAGCCTTCAATCTGCCCAAGGTTGGTTTCAGCCATACTGTTAAATTCACAAAGGATAACGGTGTAGAGAAGGATTAACAAGAGCCATCGTTTGACTTCGGGCTTTGATTCATTTCATTCATAGCTTTTTATTTCGATTCATCGTTTCGATCTTTACACACTTACAGTACTAACTAGTCGGTGAGCTGATACGACTCAAAAATACACATTTCTTCAGTGTCTCTGTCTGTCAGGAATATTATGGCTGAAAATACAGTTTGTGGCTCAGTGGATGAGTCGAGTCAAGACGCTGAGCTCAAAACCCAGAATGTCTTTGTGCACCTACAAGCTGCTTCTGCTGGGGCCTTAAGATCCTTCACCTCCTTAACCCTCAGCAGCTGAGGACGTAAGGGCATCTGACAAATGCCATAAATGTGAAATATACTATATGTCCCAATGTATTTGTGTCCATCTGACCATCCCACACTTTTCTATTTGCTTCTTCCCCAAACTGTAACCACAAAGTCGGAAGCACACAATGCTCTATAACAGCGGTGTCCAATCTTATCCACAAAGGGCCGATGTGGGTGCAGTTTTTTATTCCAACCAAGCAGAAGCCACACCTTGTGGTTGGAATGAAAACTTGCACCCACACCGGATAAGATTAGACACAGCTGCTCTATAATGTAGCGTAAAAATGGTCAGACCTCACTTTCTGTACTCAATCGATCATAATCCCTTAAATTCACCTACTATAAGTTGCATAAGCATGAATGACGTCTCATTAATCTCGACGTTAATATTGAACTGCGAGACTCATGGAAGCAAGACTGTTTTTCAAGAATCATTCGAGTTCATCAACAATATAATCATCACATCCATCACCCACACACATATGCAGATGTATATTCTCCTTGCCCTTGGATAAGGGACAGACTGCAGCTGATGATACCGAGCTTTAACGTGCTGACTCAACCATGAAATTTTATTTCATGACCCTTTTTTTTAATACATCTTCATTAACTTCCTCTCACGTCTATGAAGTGTTTTACATGTACACCGCATGAGTGGCCAACGACTATGCTTTCAATCATAATACACCTGACAGCAAAAAAAAAAAAAAAAGCAACCTGGTTAACTAAGTAACAGGAGCGGAACAAGCTAGAAGACGAGGATCGGCACTTTGATTTAAAAGGTAAATTTTTATTCTTATTTTTGCTTGCTATTACATGTTTACACTTCACATTACTCACCGTGTCCCCAAGTCCTCCTGGGAAGTCCATATATGTGAGTTGGGAAGTTGACAACAAACAAACAAACAAACAAACACAGCTTAATTTCTACAAAGAAATAAATATAGATAAAGTGAAAGTCATGTTGACATAGGGCTAAGTTTGGTGACCCATACTCAGAATTCATTCTCTGCATTTAACCCATCCAAAGTGTACACACACAGCAGTGAACACACACACCAGGAACACACACCCGGAGCAGTGGGCAGCCATTTATGCTGCAGCGCCCAGGGAGCAGTTGGGGGGTTCGGCACCTTGCTCAAGGGCACCTCAGTCGTGGCCGGCCCAAGACTCGAACCCACAACCTTAGGATTACGAGTCAGACTCTCTAACCATTAGGCCACGACTTGCCCATAAAAAATTAGAAAGAAAGAATATTCAGGGACGTTTTGCTTTTATTATGTTTTTAATGAATTTATGACACTACAGTAAACTTAAATTGTAAAGGCACAAGGCTTTATTTGTTTGTTCATTCATTCATTCATTTATTCATTTATTTTCTACCGCTTATCCGAACTACCTCAGGTCACGGGGAGCCTGTCTCTATCTCAGGCGTCATCAGGCATCAAGGCAGGATACACCCTGGATGGAGTGCCAACCCATCACAGGGCAAACACACTTTTTTCCAGAGATGCCAATCAACCTACCATGCATGTCTTTGGACCGGGGGAGGAAACCGGAGTACCCGGAGGAAACCCCCGAGGCACGGGGAGAACATGTAAACTCCACACACACAAGGCGGAGGCGGGAATCGAACGCCCAACCCTGGAGGTGTGAGGCGAACGTACTAACCACTAAGCCACCATGCCCCCCTTTATTTGTTTATTAATTAATGAATGAATTAATTTATCTTTTTATTTTGCAAAACATACAACACATGATCGGGAAAAAGGATAAACAAGGATAAACGTACACAGACATAGAACAGCACAATATCAAGGTTAACACAAATCTTTAAACTTGTCCTCATAAAGCATCGAAAACTTTTGTGCTTTTTTGTTGTTTATAATTTTATAAAATTACTTTTTAATTTTGTTGTTTAAGGGATGAAATTTGATGAGAGTTAAATTCAGCGGGGGGAAAAAAGGAACATGCAATGAGGGGTTTATTTATTAGAAAAAAAGCCTAATCTATATCTGTTATAAAGGAATCCTAGTAGAATTGACCTCTTGGAGTAATCTTTCTTTTTATTGGAAAACGTCTGCAAATATGTCCTATGTTTCAATTCCTGTCTAAAATATCACCCAAAAGCAAAGCCGGATACATAACGTTACCCTTGTCAATCATTAGGTAATTTTTAATTTGTTGGATTAAACCTACTGGGATAGCTTTTATAGCTCTTATCAAGGTTTTATGTTCTTTTATTGAAACTGGGAAGTCATGGAGGTTATAATTGCTCGAAAAGTTTGAAATTAATCTTTCATTTTCAACAAATCTGACGTCAACTACAGAGATTGCATCTGATGATTCCTCCATGTATGTATGTTTACAGAAAAATGACAGCACACACTTGTAATCCCAGTTAAAATAGATGTAGTATAAACAGAATGGATTATTTAAGGCATCTTGTAATAATAGATAGAATAGTATTGTTAAGTTTTTTTTTTTAAATAATAAACGTCCGCCGTGTTTCCTGGTCAGGAGAAAGACTTTACAGTAGATCACAGTGCCTTCTGAGAAAGTTCTGCTCCTGACAGAGCTGTGAAATTACTCCATCGTGGATCACCAAAATGTGACAACGAGCAAATGAGTAAAACACACATTACGGACTAATCCTGGACATCTCGCTAGATTAATGATCCAATTACATTCTGGTTAGCTGTGATACTTGATCTTTGTTGCTTTAAATGGACCAACCACAGCAGGCTATTATCAGTACTGTTTACTATAAAGCAACTTGGGAGGCTGCTACAAGCCCATTTTATTCATTTTTAAATTTTAATTAGAATTTGTATGAAGGTTGGGGGGGGGGCACGGTGGTTTAGTGGTTAGCACGTTCGCCTCACACCACCAGGGTCGGGGGTTCGATTCCCACCTCCGCCTTGTGTCTGGAGTTTGCATGTTCTCCCCGTGCCTTGGGGGTTTCCTCCGGGTACTCTGGTTTCCTCCCCCGGTCCAAAGACATGCATGGTAGGTTGATTGGCATCTCTGGAAAATTGTTCGTAGTGTGTGAGTGTGTGAGTGAATGAGAGTGTGTGTGTGCCCTGTGATGGGTTGGCACTCCGTCCAGGGTGTATCCTGCCTTGATACCCAATGACGCCTGAGATAGGCACAGGCTCCCCGTGGCCCGAGGTAATTCGGATAAGCGGTAGAAAATGAATGAATGAATGAAGGTTTAGGAAAGACTTCCTGGTCGTCTACTTCTGGTACTACTCTGATGACCGATTCACTTCGTTTTCTGTCTTCAGCAACCTTCTTCACGACACAGACATCTTCTGCTGTTAACACACGTCTCAAATATTGATACACACAGTATTAAGCAGCGCTGTACTGTGTGTATGTGACATCTCTGCTGTAACACTTATTGACTTATTGAACTTTAACTACTCAAACTGTAGAATGTTAAACACAGTAGTGTTTTTAAAAAAAATTCCAATTCAGATTTATTTGTACAGCACTTGTACGTTTTTAGGGTACATTGTTCAGTGGTAGTGTTTAAGGTGAGGTGGGTAGATTAAGAGTGTAGTTTGCAGTGTATATTTTGTTGAGTCTTTTCTTTTGTGTTCTGTTTGTCAATTATGAAAGGCACGGGCATCGATGGCTTCGGATGAGTCGCGTTTGTCCTTTTTGTTTGGGTAACATCAAAAACATCAGGTGCCAAGGGGCCCCGGTTCCAGGGGGCCCCGGTTCACTGACAACACCTGCTCAGAACAAGTAGCACCGGCTTTATGACATATTATTAAATAATAAAACTATCATAAATTCTGTGTAATTAAATCTCAGAAAAATAAGGCTACTAACCACCAGCACTACATTGCATAATATTGTTTAATATGTTTTCTTTAATTCAAATATTAAGTTTTAGAATGTTTTATGTCATTATTTATTTATTTATTTGTTGGGGGTGGGTTAATAGGGAAGTATAGGGTGACGATTAAGTTGGCGCACGAGGCGCTCACGTGCCAAAACGTTTAAGCGCCTCCACGTTAGTTTTAAATTATTATTTATTTTGTAGTACGAATAGAAGCGTTATAACAATCTGAAAGGAGTTAACAGATTTATCCATAAGATTGTCCTGTAACAAAACTCGCGTAGGCTTATTATTAAGCTGAGGATCACACAATGGCTGATTATGACGCTTCAAAATGGCGTGAAGGTATGTAGCATATGTGCTAACTATGTAGCATAACAGCTAACTTGACTAAAACAGCTAAAATGACTAAAAGTGTTTGTACATTTATATTTCATTTAAAACACAGGTTTGTTTATATACACACATCAGACTGAATGTTTGTTTATGTTTCTTTTCTTATTCTATTTTTAATAAATGTTTATTTTTAGTATTTCGCCTCAGCAGCGCCAAACTGGGCGTAGCGCTCGCCGTTATAAAGAGCAAGCCTGTGGGGAAGAGCGGTCGGCAACACGCAGAAGATTTGGCTGTTAGATTCAAACAGCAGCAGGAAAACTGGAAAAGTAAAGCAGAGGATCTCAAGGAAGAAGTTTTAAGTCTGAAGCAGGAGCTGTTGCTTAGTAAACTGCTGAGGAAGCAGCAAAATGGTGCCGAGACAGCGCGGGGTGAGTGCCGCAAGGATCATGAGGAATATTTAATGTTACATTTTAAACAAGTCCACCGTTAATCGCATCCAATATGTTTGTGATCTGCTTGTGTCAAGTGCTCGTGTCTTGGTTATGGTTCGGTTTCGTTTGCTGAAGCTGAGTTTTTATGATTGATGCCTAGTACGTCCCAAATTGCCCAGTGTTAAGGTGCCTACTGCATTTGATTCAGTGCCTACTGCGTTCGACTCTGCGCCTACAGCTTTTGATTCACCTTCTGCTTAATTCGATTCAGTGCCGACTGCATTCGACTCTGCGCCTACTGCTTTTGATTCAGCTTCTGCTAAATTCGATTCAGTGCCCAATGCATTCGACTCAGCGCCTACAGCTTTTGATTCACCTTCTGCTTAATTCGATTCAGTGCCTACTGCATTCGACTCAGCGCCTACTGCTTTTGATTTAGCGTATGCAGCATTCGAGTTAAGTCAATAAGAAGCTTTTATTATTATTTTAACTTCATATAGCCGAACGCAGTACACAGTGCCTACTCATTCGACTCAGCGCCTACTGCTTTTGATTCAGCGCCTACTGCATTCGATTCAGTATCGATTGTTATTTATCCCTCGTGTCATCTCCACCTAGGGAATGTGATGATGACACGAGGGATAAATAACACTTGTCTCACAATCATCACGTAGTTGCATGGCCTTGTATATAAAGAAGTTAACTGTTAACTGAAGTATAGCTGTGAACTAAATCCTCAGATTTTCTTTAAAGGTTTCTTTAAAAGCTCAGTATGGTTTAAAGTTACCCAAAACAAGGACCAAATCTCTTGCACATCTTTCATAACCACTGTTTATTGCACAAAGGACAAAACAGAAATCAAGGTATTAATCACACTTAAAAAAAAAAAAAGCCTGTTGTTTCGTGATGTTATTTGTCTTTAATTCTGAAGGCTCTGCTCTCTACCCTGTCATTATTTACGTGATGCATCGTTCAGAGCACAGTAGTGACACTGACGTGTGTGTGTGTGTGTGTGTGTGTGTGTGTGTGTGTGCGCGTGCTGTGTCAGTGCTAGGCCCAGAAACAATCTACCAGCCGAATCTATCCAGCCAGCAGCATGCTATAGTCAGAAAGTAATGGTGATGAAGGCTAGAGGATGATTAACACACACATTAACACTCGAACAAAGTGGAGTCATGAAAGAATATCTGGTCAGCATTGCTGGACCCTAGAGGGGGGATGAGAGATCATACTGAACAACACATCAGACGACAGTTAGTAACTGTACGCTTACTTACACAGGGGTTTGTGTTAGAGGGATGTTAAGTGCAGTGTGTGGAAATAATGTCCAGAACAGAAAAGTAAAAATATTTCTCCTTTTGATGAATCTCCTTATACTTCGTAAAAGGAAAGTAACCTCAAATAAAGAGACCGCTGTTTAGGACACGATTAATAAAGTGTTTAACGTCAAAGGTGAGTTGATTTAACGTTTTAATGAATGACTGCATAAGAGAGAGATTTTTTTTTCATATTTTAATTATTGTAATTATATTTAATAAACCGTTACAGACGCGCATAGATTTGCGAGGCACGGTACAGGATAACACCTTTAATAGAACACAATAAATACTAATAAATAGGGGAGAGACGAGAGAGACGTTAAATACAAGAAAATACATTCCATACTATACACTAGATTCCATCTTTGACATCTTAAAACTGACTCTGTTTACTGACTCTGTGTTAATTTTCCTGCACTACTCAGTGAGGACTTTATTTCCCTTCCCGATGCGCGTTAAAGCGTGAATGCGCTTTGCAGGTTGGGTTATAAAGTGCTCGACGTTTAGAATTGATTTCTGCATATTCCATACTACGTGTGAATACTTCAGATACTCAAGTCAAGAGTCAAGTCAAGAACTCCTTGTGTTAAGAGTGTTGTTTATAGTTTAATAACACTTTTCAGACACATTTTGTTCTCTAATTTATAATTAGAAAAGTGATTAAACAGGTTTAAAACAAAAATTAGAGAAAAGACCAGAAAATGTTGACAACTTGGTTATCTGATTGGTTTGGGCGAGCCTGTGCTTACTAAAACCTCAGATTTTCCTTCTTTATTGAACGGAGTTGAACCTGATATGAAGCTCCATACGTTTACGACATTTAGCGGACACCTTTATCCAGAGTGACTTACAACTGAGGGTTAAGGGCCTTGCTCAGGGGGCAAGCAGTGGCAGCTTGGTGGACCTGGGTTTCGAACCTATGACCTTCTGATCAGTAGCCAACACCTTAACCACTGAGCTACCACATCCCACATCATTTGATGTGTTGCTGTGTTGTTGAGATGCTTTTTTGAATAACCGTTGCGTTCCTCTCGGCTCAACGTTTCTGTACTTTTGCCTTTAGAACGGTTTGTTTTGTTTTAATGGCAAAGTGAAAACAAGTTGAGGCATTTTGCAGCTTTATTAAAAATTAGAAACTGAGATCTCTGGGTTAGATGTGTTAAGTGTTCTGACCCTTAAACCTCGCAGCCAAGCTTTGATTTGGCTTTGGTGCAGTTTCTTGCCTTCTTCTTGTCAGATCTTTTCAAGCTAAAACAGACTGACAGGCAAACTTCTGTGAATTGTTATCTTTTTTCCACTGATGCTCTATGAGGCTCAAGTCTGAGTTTTGGCTGGGCAACTCGATGATCTTCAGGGTTTTGTCTAAAAGCAGCTTTAACGTTCTCTTGACCGAATGCTTTAAGTCTTTGCGATGCTGCAAGGTCTAAGGGTGCTTTCACACCTGCCTTGTTTAGTTCGGTTGAATCGTACCAGAGATCAATTGTTCATTTGGTGCGGTTTGTTTGGGCAGGTGAGAATGCAGCAATCGAACTCTGGTGCGCACCAAAAGCGGACTAAACAAGCGTACCGAGACCTCCTTGAAGAGGTGGTCTCGTTACGCTTTCAAACGAACTCTGGTACGGTTCGTTTGTGGTGAGAACACAGTCCGAGATCCAACAGACCTAACTGCAAAAAGTATTGCGCATTTTGGACTAAACCAGCTGCCGTAGTGGGTTGTTGGCAATATTTTCGGAAGATGAGCATGTCACAGTTTCGCAAAAGTAATGCTCGCTGCCTCCTGAAGTCTCTTGCGATGCGTCTTTGCCGTTTGCAGTGCATTAAAATTATATTTTCAAGCCGCATCCGCGCTTCATTCTGAAAATTAAGACTTTGCCTAGAATGCTGTATACAAGCGATGTAGTAGATTACAACCATGAACATAATTGCAGCACGCAGTCGTCTCTCTATGGTGTACTGTATGCTGTATTTTCCTGTATTTTCCTCTTTTTGTTTACTTCCAGAGTTTCGTTGAAATTTCCCGCACGTTTATTCTGACCAATCGAGAAGCGGTTTAGGAAATACATGTGGCCAATGAGTGATGTGGATGTTATCACATGACTGCATTTTGGTTCGTTTCAACTGGTGCGGAACAGAACGATCAGTGTGGTGTGAAAAGGAACCAAAACTGCTAAAAAGCTACAAGGTATCATTTTTTACTTTTGGTCCGGACCAAATGAACCGAACTATAGATGTGAAAGCAGCCTAAACCCCTAGTTTAAGGTCTGCACCCTCAAGCATATTTTCTTCTAGGAACTCTGTAGTTGTTTGCCTTTATCCTTGCCTGAATTCTGACTGGTCTCAGTATTCCGGTCATTACAGCCCTACAGCTTGATGCCACCATCACCATGCTTCACACCAAAAAGTTATTATTTAGATAATGAGCTGTACCCAGTTTCTCTTTATACAGCAGTTGGAGTTCACCCCCTAAAGTCTCATTTTTGTCTCCTCAAAACAAAGAATGTCCTCCTTCCCTCACTTTTTGCTTCTCAAAATTCCCACCATATATTTTCTGGCTTGTTAAGATCTCGGTGATGAGTATTACTGCCCTTGCTCTTCTGTCTCTGCAGAGGATTGAGCTCTATTGGACAGACCACTAGGGTTGGGAACCGAGAACCTGTTCTCATTCAGAACCGGTTCTGTTTATTAACAGGAGCGGCGCGGAATTTTTAAGTTTCGGTTCCAAACGTGGTTCCGATGCGATGACTGGCAAAGCGCTGGGAGCAGTCACTTTAAATAGCCATGTCTTAACTCATGACTATTAATTGTTTACACTGTTTACAGTCACGCAACCAAATTAACGCAGTTTACCACAGAAATCAGTCGCGCTGCTGTGCTAAGGTACGCTTTGTGATAAACATGTCTAAAAAAGTGTTTTGCTAAGTTGTTATTCTGGATGTTAAATTTGATGTTGGATTTATTTAAATTTAAATTGATATGAATTGAAATGCTCTGTTTAAAATATTTAAAGCGTGATTAATAAACACAAATGGAATTGTTTAAGTATCGTGCATTATTTTTCACATTTCTTTTATTATGGAATCGGAATCAGAACCGGGAATCGTAAGGCAGAACTGGAACCGGGATCGGAACCGGAAAATTTCTTTTGATACCCCACCCTAAAGACCACTGGCTTCCTTGTTAGTTCCCAGTCCAAAGCCCTCCTCACCTTGGCCATACGGCCAGTTTTAGACAAAGTCCTGATTGTTCCAGGATTGAGAATATTCAGTGCTGTGGGAATGATTTTATTCCATTGCCCAGGTCTATCAAAACAATGTGATCACAGAGATCTAGCAAGAGTTTTTTGGACTTTGGTTTGAGACTCCAGTAAAATTCTAGAGAAGGCTCAGTACATTAGCCAAGGGTCTAAATACTTAAATTTAAAACCTTTACTACATTTAAGCAAGCAGCACCTCACGAGACGTTGTGTACGTGCCATTTCCTAATGATTTAAAGAAGAAATGATACCAGAATCCATAGCCGCTAGTCACTTTCATTAGCAATTAGTCAGCGTTTTGTTTATTACTCCTCAACGATGTCAAACATCCTTTCAAAATGAAAGACACGACTTAATAATAATCTAGCTAAGCTCACTGGAAAACCGCAACAGAATTTAAAACGATGCCTCATGCTTTGTTTTAGAGATACTTATCGAAATCGAGACTTTTGTCTGAAGAAATGTTCCCAATGCACTCAGCACCGGTCCTTCAGTCGGGAAGATAAACGATCAGGAACATGATAATTGGATGGAAATGACTCAACAAGAGTGTTTACTTGCTAATGGACTTTATTCTTTTATTCACTCTGCTTCTAATGTCGTTAATTACAGCCTTTTCTCTTGGAGACACCGTGTCCACCGCGTCGTACTGAAGCACTCGGAAATGACTTTCCTGTACAATGGTTTGTTTTATAGCGAGAGCAAGAAGGCGTTCTAAAGAATAAATAAAGTTGGGCAACGCTACACGTAAATAATAAAACAACCATCACAGTAGTTAGAATCAGAACCGGTTCATATTTTAGATGTCTAGCGCAGTTTCTAGTTGTGCCTTTGGCTTAACAAATAAACTTTGCAGTAAGCAATTTTCGTTTACACGTATAGGTACGTTTATATAGCTGCTAGTACAGAAGTGGTAACAGGAAGTAGCTCGTTTGTTCGTGGCTGCATTTCCTTAAAGGAATAAGTGAGCAATATGTAATTAAACATATTGTGTACAGTTCTGCATGTAACTGTGGACACTGCAATAATCTGATCACTAGCTCTTGGGCTGTTGTTCTTCCAGGTGAGGATATAGTAAAGCTTTTCTCCCAGGATCTCCCAGAGGCTCAGCTTTCGGAAAACGACTCCGGCTGTGACACCCAGACCCTTTCCCTAACGCCCGATCCTGTCGACGCTGTCCTTTCCTCTAAGGTTGTCCCTCCACGTTCCCTCCGACCCAGTCAGGCATCATTCCTCAGAGACGCCCGGGACCGTGCACTCGCCAAACACACGCGGTTTCTTCACAACCTTTGCACGTTACGCAGGTCAGAGAAGAATACACAGGCAGATGGAGGGGACGCGGTGCTCGAGGACACGGCTCTGAACATGATTCAGTCTCTGGTGGAGGCCCACCGAGAAGCTGGTGGAGGAAGCACAGGAGATATGTCTCAGCTGGACCGGTTTGTCCAGGCTTCGCAGCTGGTCGTGCAGGCACTGGAGGGAGGAGGAGTTGGCAGGCGGAAAGTTTTGGAGAAAGCGGAAGAGTTGCTAGAGGAGCTGCTTGAGCTGCTGCTCAACAACAGCCAGCTAAATAAGGTAGATGAATTTTTTTATGGTGTGTGTTGGGGGGGTGGCAAGCAGATATATATATTTTCTACAATATGACATCATCGTCTAATGCTGTACTCATTTCCTCATCCTCGTTAGCGACGCACAGTTATGACGGCTTATAGGTCAGATATGTCATCTGACTCGCGCTTCACATTTTTTTAAATAATGGAAATCGTTGCCACGATAACATCAGAGCTTAACGACGAAAGAGGGCACAGGTTTAAAAAAAAAATCTGTACTTTGTAAGAAATTAATTTGCATGTCATGCTTAAAATATTTGTAAGGAATTTGTTGCTTTTCTGCCATTTGAATATCTTCTTTTTCCCGCACAAACGCTGGTATGAAGTGTGAAACACTGCTTAATCCTTCTCTTTTTTCTTTTTTTTTTCCCTCTTCATTTCCTGCTATGTGGATCTCATACTATTTCTATGCTAATGACCCTCAACTCATCCGGTTCTTCCCTCGCCGTTGTAGATGCTCATAGTTCGGGTAAAGTATGGCAGAATTTTCATCGTGAGTGCCAGCAGCCGAAACTGAAACCCAACACCACTAAGCTGCTCTGTGACACCGAAGAAGACACACAGCTCGTCCTCCTGCTAAGATCTCGTTCCTTTTCTCCCTGAAGAACACTTTGATCACACCACACCTCCAACATACACCGTGGTGTCGTTCTAGAAAATATTCCTGTCTTGCTCAAGTCGTTAATCTGAGGGAGGTGTTTTTTTTTTTCAGTAACGTTTGGAAAATCTGGGGGGAGAATTTCTCTTCACAAAGGCCACAGACTTGGTGATCTTATATTCGGTCTCCACAGTCAAATGATTCGATCGTATACGTTTAATCGTATACGTTATGCAGATGATCACAAAGTATAACGAGCAGTCATTGGTTATTTATGTGTTTGCTCCCTCAGGTAAAAGGCAGCGAGTCTTTGTGAAACATTTGTTTAATTGTGACTAACGTCTTGATTTTAAAAGCATCATGACTGCGTGTCGTGTGCACATTTTTTATACACTATATAGCCAAACGTAGGGCTGGGCAATAAAACGATAACGATATGTATCGCGATAGACACGTGATCGATATCAGTAAAAAATGTGTCTGATAAAACGTTCGATATTTTTATTTGTCGGAAGAAAACAGAGGTTGCGAAGCAACTTTGGTTGCATTAACAAAGGCACTCACTCTCTGGTAACTTAGCGACATAGGGAGTGACAGCCAATCATGTAACAGTATCATATTTGGTTGCGCCATAATTCTGTCTCGTGCTGGTCTGCTGCATTCCTCTTCAGTAACCGGCGACTGATAAGCAGAAAATGAGCCACAGCGAGCGAGGAAATTGTAAATAAAAGAGGAAAAGTCAGCTTTTTCATATTTCTGCAGGTTTTATATTTCAGACAATGTTATTTTACTGTATCAGGTTTGTTTTTTTTATATTACAGAGGTATCTCAATCTACCTCAGTTTTATTTATGTTTACAAAACACTGCACATATTTTGTAACACTTTACTCACCAGAAGTTGAACAGCTAGTGAACTTCCTCGAACTAAACTTGCACTAAATTTCTCAGGTTTCTCTACGTTTATATTTAACACTTTGCACTATTCTATTACACTTTATTAAGCATTTATTACATTTTCTTCCATTTTGCACCTTAAATGTTAAGAGATAATTGTAAAGTGTACATTGTGACTTTAGACGTATGTTTACATTATAATTATTTGAGTTTTCCTGGTTGTTGACATTTCTGTCTTAATAACTGAGGGGATTATGATCAGAGGAAGGTTAAGTTTATAATAAAAATGTTTAAATGTTATATTTTACTCCTGGTCCTTATTTTAAATGGGTCATAAAAAATATCAACAATTATCGATATCGACCGATATGAAACATTGATATCGTGATACAGTTTTCAGCCATATCGCCCAGCCCTAGCCAAACGTATGCCAAAAGGCGCCTTTGCCACAGCTGATGGTCGAAACTATGAGTAAAAAGTCTTCTACAGGTTGAAATTTCTAATGAATTTAAGGACAACTAATAGATAGGACAACTAATTCTAATGTAGGAAATAATTGGAAAGGGCAACCATGAAATTTAGTTATGAAAATATTTAAATGGAAGACATGATTTAAAGTTAAAATAAGTGGTCAAAATGGTTCATTTTCAGCTCTCATTCCTTTTACATTCACCACAGTCAAGTTGTTTATCGGATTGGGTTATTTTTAATCACCCTGTCTAAACATGATCTTCAGGTGCTAGCTCACAGGCCTTGCAGTTACTGGCCCTGTGTGGTACCCTTTTGCTTCCTATCCAGAATACCACTCATCTCCATGTGGTGCCGTAGAGAAGATCCATATAACTAGGCCTTTCCTCCTTCCCCCCCTGTAATCAGGTTTCATTTTGCGTGTCATCGGGTCTGTCAGGCACCTCATTACGGAATTCCAGCAGTGTGAAATCCCAGGATGACCGAGCTGCCATCTATCCCTGGAGATACGTCTCCACGACAAGCACTTGTCATCTCCTTGGTGTTTTGTGATCGCAGCATGCACGCACCAATGCACACGTCTGTGTGTCATTTGCTGTTCATTTTGCTAGCCTGGCTTTGTCATCTAGAAGTCTCCTTTTTAACATCTAGTCATTTCTTTCACTTGTTTGCTTATCCAACCCTGGGGAATCCTAAGAGGTGGGTAACTGTGACTTGGGCAGGGCAGGCTTTCCACAGCCTGTCTGATTGACTTTCTTCTGCTGATCCTGAATGCAGATGCACACATTGTTTACAATTTGCAAAATAGTAAAAGTTCTCTTACATTACAAACTGCTCCTTTTCCACCAATGGCAGTTCCTGCTTTCTTCAGATATAAAACGAGGTTAAAAAAAAAAAAAAAAAGAGGAACTTTTCTTACCTAAAGTTTCTGGTCAAAAGTTCTGTACCTCATGGTTCCATACATGTTGGTGTACAAACCATGAGTCTGTGTTTTGTACCTAATGTTCTGTACCTGTTGTTTTGTACAGCAGTTTTCTCTATACCATTTTTACATACACCAACAGTGTTGTGTACCTCATGGGTCTGTACACCAACAGTGTTGTGTACCTCATGGGTCTGTACACCACCAACGTTCTGTACCTCATGGGTCTGTACACCACCGATGTTCTGTACCTCATGGGTCTGTACACCACCGATGTTCTGTACCTCATGGGTCTGTACACCACCGATGTTCTGTACCTCATGGGTCTGTACACCACCGATGTTCTGTACCTCATGAGTCTGTACACCACCGACGTTCTGTACCTCATGGGTCTGTACACCACCGACGTTCTGTACCTCATGGGTCTGTACACCACCGACGTTCTGTACCTCACGGGTCTGTACACCACCGACGTTCTGTACCTCATGGGTCTGTACACCACCGAAGTTCTGTACCTCATGAGTCTGTACACCACCGACGTTCTGTACCTCATGAGTCTGTACACCACCGACGTTCTGTACCTCATGGGTCTGTACACCACCGATGTTCTGTACCTCATGGGTCTGTACACCACCGATGTTCTGTACCTCATGAGTCTGTACACCACCGACGTTCTGTACCTCATGAGTCTGTACACCACCGACGTTCTGTACCTCATGGGTCTGTACACCACCGACGTTCTGTACCTCATGGGTCTGTACACCAACAATGTTGTGTACCTCATGGGTCTGTACACCACCGACGTTCTGTACCTCATGGGTCTGTACACCAACAGTGTTGTGTACCTCATGGGTCTGTACACCAACAACGTTCTGTACCTCATGGGTCTGTACACCACCGACGTTCTGTACCTCATGGGTCTGTACACCACCGACGTTGTGTACCTCATGGGTCTGTACACCACCGACGTTCTGTACCTCATGGGTCTGTACACCACCGACGTTCTGTACCTCATGGGTCTGTACACCACCGACGTTCTGTACCTCATGGGTCTGTACACCACCGACGTTCTGTACCTCATGGGTCTGTACACCACCGACGTTCTGTACCTCATGGGTCTGTACACCACCGACGTTCTGTACCTCATGGGTCTGTACACCACCGACGTTCTGTACCTCATGGGTCTGTACACCACCGACGTTCTGTACCTCGTGGGTCTGTACACCACCGACGTTCTGTACCTCGTGGGTCTGTACACCACCGACGTTCTGTACCTCGTGGGTCTGTACACCACCGACGTTCTGTACCTCGTGGGTCTGTACACCACCGACGTTCTGTACCTCGTGGGTCTGTACACCACCGACGTTCTGTACCTCGTGGGTCTGTATACCACCGACGTTCTGTACCTCATGGGTCTGTACACCACCAACAGTGTTGTGTACCTCATGGGTCTGTACACCACCTACAGTGTTGTGTACCTCATGGGTCTGTACACCACCTACAGTGTTGTGTACCTCATGGGTCTGTACACCCCCTATGTTCTGTACCTCATGGGTCTGTACACCCCCTATGTTCTGTGCCTCATGGGTCTGTACACCACCAACAGTGTTGTGTACCTCATGGGTCTGTACACCACCAACAGTGTTGTGTACCTCATGGGTCTGTACACCACCTATGTTCTGTACCTCATGGGTCTGTACACCACCTATGTTCTGTACCTCATGGGTCTGTACACCACCGACGTTCTGTACCTCGTGGGTCTGTACACCACCGACGTTCTGTACCTCGTGGGTCTGTACACCACCGACGTTCTGTACCTCGTGGGTCTGTATACCACCGACGTTCTGTACCTCATGGGTCTGTACACCACCAACAGTGTTGTGTACCTCATGGGTCTGTACACCACCTACAGTGTTGTGTACCTCATGGGTCTGTACACCACCTACAGTGTTGTGTACCTCATGGGTCTGTACACCACCTACAGTGTTGTGTACCTCATGGGTCTGTACACCACCTACAGTGTTGTGTACCTCATGGGTCTGTACACCACCTACAGTGTTGTGTACCTCATGGGTCTGTACACCACCTACAGTGTTGTGTACCTCATGGGTCTGTACACCACCTACAGTGTTGTGTACCTCATGGGTCTGTACACCACGGACGTTCTGTACCTCATGGGTCTGTACACCAACAATGTTGTGTACCTCATGGGTCTGTACACCACCGACGTTCTGTACCTCATGGGTCTGTACACCACCGACGTTCTGTACCTCATGGGTCTGTACACCACCGACGTTCTGTACCTCATGGGTCTGTACACCACCAACAGTGTTGTGTACCTCATGGGTCTGTACACCACCAACAGTGTTGTGTACCTCATAATTCCCATCCTCACTGTGTCACATCAGTCACTGAGACTGATGCCCCATCATTTCACTAAGCACTTAAGGGCGCATGTATATATATTAGGCCGACTTATGAGCTCCAGAATAGGTTTTACCAGTTGTGTTACTGCACTGCTCATCATCTCTGCTTTTATTGAAGGATTTATTACTGTACAGCCCAAGTGGCTTATTGGGGCTCAATCTTTTGAGCTGTGTGAGCGATGACACATTTCCTGCAGTTCAGCAGTAACCAAAGTGAAATGTATATTAAAACAAAAAGACTACGAAAATGAATTAAACGATCTGTTTAGAATAAAATGAAAAACATTTTAGGCCAAGCTAATAGCAAAAGAACGAGAGATAAAGAAAATTATGTATTTCTATATATTCCAAGTGCTCCTTATTTTTTGATTTAATGAAATATTGATTTGTGTGAAAAATGATTCGAAGTTTAATTAGAGTTTAAAAGTTCATCATTTCTGTAATCTTATGTTTTTGTTCGTTCTTTAGGGCAGTGATTTACGGGTAACGGTGATGCATTTTTATTTATTTTTATTATTTGGAGACATTTTGTTTTTAAATGTTTTGAGTGGTTCTTTTTTGTTCTATCTATCTATCTATCTATCTATCTATCTATCTATCTATCTATCTATCTATCTATCTATCTATCTATCTATCTATCTATCTATCTATCTATCTATCTATCTATCTATCTATCTATCTATCTATCTATCTATCTATCTATCTATCTACACCTTTTCCATTGCCTGTATTTATTTATTTAACCTATTTATTGGAAATGCGGGGAAAAAATCTTTCCGGTGCTTGAACTTCATCACTTAGGCCATGTTCTGATTTTTTTGTTTGGCTGTTCACATTACCTTTTAAAATGTGGCCTATATCAGATACCAGTGTGAACTGTTTGCTGTTTCGAACTGACACGCATGCGCAAACTGACAATAACAATGACGTCACACGCAGAACGCCGTTGCGCTAAAAAGTTGGCGAGGTTACGGAGGAAGTATTGTATCATCTGGTGCAAGCAAACATATCATGTAATGTTATAATGTGATGTATTCAATGCAAACATTATGAGCTGGTTCACGTAACCACTTTATATAACACTCTTAACACACACACGTTACCAGTCACGTTTGTGTCACGTTTTAGTTCACAAAAAAAATAATAAAAAGTTTTCGCTGGCGCATAATTGTGACGAATGTCGATGTAGATTGACGTAAAAGTCGCATCAAATCCGCCTTGGCTGTTCACACTGCGGCCACATTGGAAAAAATCAGATTTCGGTCTGATTCAGGACCACATATGGAAGTGGCCCAGATCTGATTTGAAAAAACTTTTTCCTGCAGTGTGAACGGGGCCCTAAATACTTCAACCTTTGATTATTTTCTTCCTTTCCTGGATATAGACCAGGCCGACATTATCGTGTTGCCTCATGTTGTCTATTCTATCTCATTCTACATAGTATGCTATAAATTAAGCGTAATATTGATTACTTATAAGTGTAATTTGTTTAGTAGTCTAAAAAAAAGAAAATAGACAGTTGGTGCTGCTGTGTTACTTTTTCCCCTCTGAGATGGCTCTTCATTTTCAGTAAACATAACTTCATCATGTCTCTGTCAAGGCTAGATGGCTGTAATGATGGCTTTGACCTGAGCTCAAGATGCCCTTTGCAGTACATCACAGGATATTACACCCCTGTCCAAGTACGTGTATCCTCCTCAAGACCACGACGTACACGCTTAGAAACGTCAGCAATCCTGTGTATAAACGGTCCCTTTAAAGCAGCAATGAATTTATTTAAGGCACCAAATACAGAAGGCGCTCGGCATCTGAGCGCACCGAGTAGGAAAACTAGGGGTCGCTCTTTGTTAAGCATACAGAAGAAGTCAAGATGTGTCACGGCATCGCTGTTTTCTGCACCTGAGCACACCTGGTTCAACGCTAGCTGTTGAGACATAATGTAAAAAAAACCTCACACAACCATCCTAAACAAATCAGCCAGTGCTTCTTTGAGCACTGAAAAGTCAACTAAAAATTTTGAGCTGGAAATTCTTGTGGTTTGTTAGAAACGTGGTTTGTCATGTGTTGTCTCTGATCCGATAGCTATCTGATTTGTTAAAACTGTTCCATTTACATCAGGCCACATAAACGCGTCTCGGCGAATCGGATATCGATCCCATCTTTCTACTCCCGCCCAAAATGCAGATATCTTTTACCTCATTTCCGGGGTAAGTGAAATGGAACACGCTTTGGTGTATGTGGTTTTCAGAATGCCATCAAAAAGAAGACGAAAAAACTCGTTAAGACAGTTATGCTAAAAAAACCAGCATTTACTGTTTGCTGCATTTTCGCTGGCTGCAGCAGCGCATTTTAAGACCCGACGAGACGCCTGGGTGAAAGATCACCTGCGAGTGACGTACTTCCGTTTGGGAGGAGTATAGCGCTGACGTATGTGGCTTGAACAACCACATGCATTTACACCTGTCCGTTTTCATCTGAAATGCGTCCCAGACCACCGCCCGAATACAAAACCGAAGTAAAGGCTGAAACGTAAACGAACCTGTTCACATAAAGCTTGTTTAACTAGACAATACAGTACACGAGACAGACGCATACAGTCTCTCGAGCTGCAAGATTATAATTAGCTCCTCCAAATTTACCAGTTTCTGTTCTTCCCATTTGTTATTTTGGTGCGCCACAGCCAATCAGTGTCAACATTCTGTACGTCTCCAGTTCTCTCACCCACCACTCAGATATGTTAATCGTCCACAGAGTATGAAATAAAACTTGACACCTTCTTCCTCTGCAGCTTGAAATGACACTTGTGATTTCTATCAGCACCCTGCGCATATCAGAGCGTTTAGATAATATCTGCGCCTTGCGAATTTATTCCTTCGTTCTGCGTTCTTTTGTAGCCGGGAAGAAAGAAAAGCCCCCCAAAACCTCCAGCATGGCGAGTAGACGCAGGTGGAGGCTGAATGCTCGGCAGGAGGTGAAACGAAGCAGCAAATAATAACGCGCCTTCTAACCCACGATCTCTTGTCTAAGTGGGAAGGGAGCTGATTGGATGGCTGTTTGCTTCCAATAACGCCGTAACTCTTTTGAACATGACATGTCATTTCCCCGAGCTGAGTATCTGCATTTCTTTTTTTTCTGTCATCACGAGCTTTGAGATTAGCCTTCATGGTTCTATCAGGACCGACGCTGTGCGCATGATGAACATATAACACAATAACCCATTGAGCTCAAGCTTGCTATTCTTCCTCATTCAGCAGGAACCATTTTCGGCTCGGGCTTTCCGAGGCACGCCGGCTGAATCGGAAGTGTTAATGAGCCGAGGTTCAGTTGAGCACGGAGAAATAATCAATTTTTTTTTTTTTATAAATGAAACGAATATAAAGTACACAAAAGTGGTGTTATTCTAGCTCATACACGGGTTGCCAGATCTCCAACTTTTTTGTTTGGTTGGTTGTTTTTTCCTTATTTTGGGAGGAAGGGGGGAGGGAATAAAACTTTCAATACTTTAAACTTTGTTTTTTTAAATCTAAACGAACCAGGTTACTCTGTCATGACCTCAATTTTACATTTTGTTTTCTCTTTTTAAATTTGTAAGATACATTTGTCTCACACTGCCTTGTTTTTCTGTCCAAAACAACAACAACAACAACAACAAACCCTTATTTACTTCTCATTCACGCTCACGCTGTGATCCTCGCTCGACACGAATCGTGGCCTGACTACATTTCCCATCAGCCCCGGCACCTCCTGTCCCAGTCCCACGCCTATATAACTGGGTCTGAATGGGAAGTATGTTGGAATTACGTCATTCTCTTTGTGGTGGCACTTTATTTAGTTGCACAGTAAAGTCTGCATCTGCGTCTGTCTTCAACGTTCTTTAACATTTACAATGAAAATTGTGGCTGGCAGATGTTTGTTCCCTGCGGACTTTAAGGAGCAGATGGTGGGTGCGGTTTTTGTCGTCATACATAAATCATATGATTGTATGTGACGCAACACAAGGACGAAAGAGCGCGGGGTACACGAGCTGCGCGCTCGCTCGCGCTGGCGCGCGCGGGGACGCGCGCGCGGACACGAGCGCGCGCGCGCGGGGACAGGCGCGCGCGCGCGGGGACACGAGCGCGCCGGCGCGCGCGGGGACAAGAGCGCGCGGGCGCGAGGGCGCGCGCGCGGGGACACGAGCGCGCGCGCGCGGGCGCGCGCGGGGACGCGCGCGCGGACACGAGCGCGCGCGCGCGGGGACAGCGCGCGCGCGCGGGGACACGAGCGCGCGCAGGGACACGAGCGCGCCCGCGCGCGCGGGGACACACACACGCGCGCGCGCGCGGGGACACGAGCGCGCGCAGGGACACGAGCGCGCCCGCGCGCGTCGGGGACACACACACGCGCGCGCGCGCGCGCGCGCGCGCGCGGACACGAGCGCGCGCGGAGACACGGGCGAGCGCGCGCGCGCGCGCGCGCGCGCGCGCGCGCGCGCGGGGACACGAGCGCGCCCGCGCGCGCGGGGACACACACACACACACACGCGCGCGCGCGCGCGGGCGGACACGAGCGCGCGCGGGGACACACACACGCGCGCGCGGGCGAGGGCGCGCGGGGACACGCGCGCGCGGGCGCGAGAGGGCGCGCGCGCGGGGACACGAGCGCGCGCGCGCGCGCGCGCGGGGACACGAGCGCGCGCAGGGACACGAGCGCGCCCGCGCGCGCGGGGACACACACACGCGCGCGCGCGCGCGCGCGCGCGCGCGGACACGAGCGCGCGCGGAGGACACGGGCGCGCGGGCGCGCGCGCGCGGGGACACGAGCGCGCCCGCGCGCGCGCGCGGGCGGACACGAGCGCGCGCGGGGACACACACACGCGCGCGCGGGCGAGGGCGCGCGGGGACACGAGCGCGCCCCCGCGGGGGACACGAGCGCTCGCCGCGGGGACGCGCGCGGGGACAAGCGCGAGCGGCGCGCCGCGCGCGGGGACAGGCGCGCGCGCGCGCGGGACACGAGCGCGCGCGCGCGGGCGCGCGGCTCGGTGACACCACTCTCTCGCGCGCGCGCGCGCGCGCGCGCGCGGCGCGGGCGAAACGAGCGCGCGCCTGGGACACACACGCGGGCTCGCCGGCTAGCGCGCGCGCGGGACCACGAGCGCGCCCCCTCGCGGGGTACACGAGCGCGCGCTCTTTTACACTATTTATCCCTCTCTCTCTTTCTTACACTATCTCTCTTTTACACACTCTCTCTCTCTCTCTTTCTTACACTATCTCTCTTTTACACACACACTCTCTCTCTCTCTTTCTATCTCTCACCCTCTCTTTTACACTATCTCTCTCTTTTACTCTCTCTTTTATAATCTCTCTCTCTCTCTCTCTCTCTCTCTCTCTCTCTCTCCTTTCATCTCCTTGTAATCTGTGAGACCTCTGTCTCTTTTTGACTGATTTGCCCGTGTTTTAATTACATTATTAAAAATAATTTTCAATTACTTTTGTAAATGGCTTCTCCTTAACGCATGACTAATTTGCACTTTTGGTGCCGAGCGCTAATCCGCTCTTTCTTTTCGCCCCGGAGCGCCTTCATGCGCAGAGAGCTTTGTCTGATTGAGGAGAGACGAGGTGGCTTCTGTCTCGAACACGTATCCCAGCATGCTCGTGTTGGGGTTAACGTGCTGTTTATACTCATTTACATTTAGATTCATTTCTTTACCGCACGCTTTTGTTTAAAACGGCTTTTCCCGTACAAACACCGAGCAGTTCAACAAATCTTATAGCAATCTGATACTCAACTCAACTTTATTTTTATTAGCAGTAATAGTAAAAAAAAGTAGTTTTTTTAAATAAATATTCCTGTCAGCAGCACTCATGGTTTGCCTGTAGGTGGCTTTGCCCCTTTGTTCTAGTTTAAGGTCAAGAAGACTGTGACCTTTAAAAGCCATTTTAGCGTTCGTGTCTAAAAACACTCTGGATAAATAAACAGAATAAATAAAACTAAAGTCGAGACACACGCAAGCAGCGAGATGTTTTCACTACTCGTTACACGATCCTTCCCCCCCGTCATCAGCCGTCCCTGTACCTCAGCAGGAAATCGAACGGCTTCTTATCGCCTCTCAGGTGCTCGGTCAACAACATCCACCCCCACCCCCCCATCCCCAAAGCGCAGTTCTTTTTCGGCAGGATTCCCTCCGAGCTCGCGGAGACAGAAACAAAGCCGCAGGCAACCAATAGCTTCGAGAACATTTCAGTTTTGAAACGCGTGTAAAGGTTAGCACGGCCTTTTGCTAGAGTCGGAATTCATATAACGTGTCCGAGCGAAGGAATCGGGACAGTTGTAGTATATTTAATAAGCCTGCAGAATATTTGTTATATCACAATAATTGCTTGACGTCGTTGTAGACCGATGCTTTATTTTTATTTTTCCCTGCAGTTTGCTGTGCAGGACAACCTGACAGAGTGTCTGATCTGTCTAGGAGGCGCCAGCGCGCTCAGACCTGTGCTAGTTCATCTCGTCCTGACCCGCATCGTCCGCCTAGCCGAGCAGCTCTGGGGCGCCTGTCAGGTAAGGCCACTTTTCTAGTTTGCCAAACTGAACCGGATCGAATCAGGTGGCTGAGCTCGTTATGTCCATGTTAGAACCGGGAGCTTCATTTTATCGTATTTTGCGTTATGACTAGCCGTTAAAGTTCTCGACTCGTGTCTGACTTTGTTTATTTAATTTTATTCCACGATCGTGAACAGTAACACAAATGATTTTCGACCGTCCACGTTATAAAATAGGATATAAATTTGAATGAAAATGGTTAAAAAAAGAAAAAAATAATGCCTTGTGCCTTGATGTATTAAGCTTGTTGGTCCAACATAAAAGTGCGAGAGCGTCGAAAGCTTCGCTCCGACCCGAGCCGCCGGCGATCTGTGGCTTCGCCGGGACTCATCTTTCTCTGCAAAGTTTTGCCGTTATATACGCAAATGTGTGCAACATTTATGCCGAAGATCTACCTCTACACTCTGAATGACAGACATGTTGACGGTGTTTATCAGCTGTGATTTATTTATTTATTTATTGCTCAAAAATGCTCGATATTGCTGCGATTTTTTTTTTGTACAACACAAAATTCAACAAATCTTTTTTATTGAGGTATCTAGCTTCTCAGCGCTCAAATATTCTCAAATGTTTGTTTATTTACTTGTTTTATGGCTCCTTATTGTTGATGCTGCACAGCATTGACTTCCTTATTGACTTCATAACTAAATGTACCGTTCGATTCGAGCCCTTTGGTTTTGTCCATCCACGAATCCAACAGGACACTTACAGGCTTCTCGTCCAGTGGATTTTAAACAAAAACCTAGCTGCTTATCTCAAACCGAGAGAAGCTACAGGGTTGAAAAAAATCTATTTTTATTTTTAAAACCTATTTTTAGTACTCGAGTGTATTATTTTGGGGTTTGTACAGTAACAATGGCTTCAGTCAGCAGAAAGCAGGAGCTGGAATATAACAGAAAATCCATTAAGCCGACGGTTAAATTAATCCGTGTGTAGCGTTGGAAGTTTATAGCTGCAGATATGCAGGGTTTCAAAAAAAAATCTATCCATCTTCTAAACAAATACAAATAATAATCCATTGAATAATATTTGCTAAAGTTTGCTACAAATTGAAAGCAGTGCCTCTGATTATCGCTCCTATTAGGCGACTACACGCCATTCAGCTCCGCAGGAAGTCGCCCCGTCAGCAGAAACAAGTTTAAAAATAATCGCAAATAACTAAAGTTTTCTAAGGTTAATGTATTATCGTGTCTACTTTTGGGAAAATGCTGAGCTCTGACAAGAACGTGGAGTCATGACTTACTCAGAGTTTGCTTCGGATTTTACTCGTTTTTTTAATTGTTGCTCTAACATTTTGAGGCGGAAGCCCGTATCTCCACAGACGATCCATCGGTTCTTTTCTAAACCTCAGACAAAAAGCAGCACACAGAATCCAGTCAACTCCTAAATCACCGTTCGGTTTTTGCAATCATGGCAAAGCGCAGAAGAGATGATCTGAAATCGCTGCAGAAAAATGTCTCGTGTAGACGGAGCGCAAAAGATTCATTATTTTTGCGTGCGCGCTTGTGTCTAAGAGGAAATAAATATGCAAACCTTTTTTTTTTCTGTATTTAATTTACTTCCGGTTCATTTATCCGCTTTACATTTACAGACGGAACGTCTTTCGATTTTTTTTCTATTAAATATGAACACAAAACTAAAGCTTAAGATACCATTTAAAAAAAGTTTGCTTAATATTATATCATGTTCTCTCTATAAAAATGTTGCAATAGTTTGGGACGATTTCACAACACACTCCCAGACTAATGGTAAGGAAGGAAGGTGACCCCTACAGACATACGGAAAGTGTTGCAGGACGACCTGAAAGCAGGTCGCTCAACGTATTTGCAGAACTAAGGGTTATGCATACAGTGCGATCCAGAGAACACCAAAGGACAGTGATGGGGTGTGGGAGCATAGTCCTTCAGTGAGGCACGGGGGTAGGAGCGTAGTCCCTCAGTGAGGCACGGGGGTGGGAGCGTAGTCCCTCGGTGAGGCACGGGGATGGGAGCGTAGTCCCTCAGTGAGGCACGGGGGATGGGAGCGTAGTCCCTCAGTGAGGCACGGGGGATGGGAGCGTAGTCCCTCAGTGAGGCACGGGGATGGGAGCGTAGTCCCTCAGTGAGGCACGGGGATGGGAGCGTATATACCCTCAGTGAGGCACAGGGATGGGAGCGTATATACCCTCAGTGAGGCACGGGGGTGGGAGCGTAGTCCCTCGGTGAGGCACGGGGATGGGAGCGTAGTCCCTCAGTGAGGCACGGGGGATGGGAGCGTAGTCCCTCAGTGAGGCACGTGGATGGGAGCGTATATACCCTCAGTGAGGCACAGGGATGGGAGCGTATATACCTCAGTGAGGCACAGGGATGGGAGCGTATATACCTCAGTGAGGCATGGGGATGGGAGCGTATATACCCTCAGTGAGGCACAGGGATGGGAGCGTATATACCCTCAGTGAGGCACGGGGATGGGAGCGTATATACCCTCAGTGAGGCACGGGGATGGGAGCGTATATACCCTCAGTGAGGCACGGGGATGGGAGCGTAGTCCCTCAGTGAGGCACGGGGATGGGAGCGTATATACCCTCAGTGAGGCACGGGGATGGGAGCGTATATACCCTCAGTGAGGCACGGGGATGGGAGCGTATATACCCTCAGTGAGGCACGGGGATGGGAGCGTATATACCCTCAGTGAGGCACGGGGATGGGAGCGTATATACCCTCAGTGAGGCACGGGGATGGGAGCGTAGTCCCTCAGTGAGGCACGGGGATGGGAGCGTAGTCCCTCAGTGAGGCACGGGGATGGGAGCGTAGTCCCTCAGTGAGGCACAGGGATGGGAGCGTATATACCCTCAGTGAGGCACGGGGATGGGAGCGTAGTCCCTCAGTGAGGCACGGGGATGGGAGCGTATATAATCTCAGTGAGGAAATTTGCCTGAAAAAACTGTATTAAAGAAACATTATTGGTGGAAGAAATCTCATAGGCAAAAAATAAATAAATTAATGAGCAGCAATCCTTGGAGAAGGACATTTCAATAAGACCGTGTCCCCCGAACATAGACAGATTAATTCATCAATGCCTTGCACGTCTCCTGACTCGAATTCGTTTGAAAAATTATAGAGGAGTTTGAAATTGAGTGCATCAGGAGCTGTAATTTTGGGGAAGTGAGGATGATTTGCCAAGAGGAATACTAAAGTGAATGAATACTTTACAGCTCGAGTAAAATAGCACTTTCTTTTTAGAGGGGATATAAACTTTTTTCCCCCAGAAGCATCGTTCAATATGTTCGATCAATCCAAATATAGTAAAGCACCACGGTTATCACTTCCGTAAAGTTCCCGGAGGAGTCGTCATTGACCACATTTTTAACTTTTATTAACAACGATTTGTGTGACGTGTGTTTGTGTCCACACATAAATCATGTCCACTCCAGCGTCACTCTGCCGTTCGAGCTCTTCTTCTCTCCTCTCTGACAGATTGCTTGAATGACACGTAGTTGAAATCCTGCTCTGTATTAGAGGCTGAATCTCTGCCATGTGTCTTCATTATTGATCAAATCAGGCTACTTGCACTTATCCGATCTGATAACCAATTTCATGTCCACGACAAGGGTCGTCTTTAACCCATCTGAAGGGCTTCACATCGGTGATATATTTTCATTAACACACCATCTGGTAAGTCACTAGTGAGCTGCCTTTCAGCCAGGAAATGACCTAATTCAAGCCTTCCAGGACCAGAACTGATGACTCCTGGCCAACTTAGTCCGAGTTTACTCCTTCTGATACTCTTGGTTTTTTTTTAATTCAGTGTTCTGTCTTGGATCCCTGAGCTGTGCTTTAGGACAAGCCAAGATCGTTAATGTTTGTTACTTGGTGAGCCTGAAGATCTCTTGTTTGCTTCAGGACATGTCATGAGTGGTAATGTACGCCCCAAGACAACCCTGGAGAGCTGATGTTTGCTTCGTTACAAAGCCTGGAGAGGTAAACTTTGTTTTAGGACAACTCTGGAGAGCAAACTTTTGCAGTAGCACTAGGTTGGAGAGCTGAATTTCAACACACTCGGGCCTTGATTTGCTTAAGTGCACACAAACCTAAGAGACAGGACAGTTGTCTTTTTCGCTTTTTGATTCAATATAAAGTCTGAAGTGCTTTTATGCTCGGGTGCCAGAATTCCAGATGTGTTTATGCGAGCCGATTAATTTTGCATCCATGGTGTGATTTTACAAAGTCACTACACAGATGGCGTGGATTTGCGTGCGAAAATCGATACGGCTCAAGGACAGGTTTTAAAATCGCAGAATCCAGGTTTTCTCGATTTTGCGTTCTACGTTCACAGCTTTTACAGATTTCTTTTAAAGTTAAAGTTCGTATTTACACTATTAACCGAGCACACGCTCGTGTCTGCACTCGTACCGTTGTAGGACAGGATTTTACACCTATAACACGGTAAAACTCTTGTGTTTGTGAGAGACAAAATTCTGACAAAAGTACAAACATCACGTTGTCAATGCTCCAATAATTCAGCTTTAAAAGCGTCAGATTTTTTGATTATATCAAATATAGTCCCAAGATACAATTGCCTAGAAAGCCCTAATAGGTTAAGATGACATCTGACTAATTAGTCACCTGGTTAATTGTGTCAACGGAAGAGGTGTGAGGTGAACCAGACTTCAACAGGACACAGATTAAACGTTCAGCCGTCTCGTTGTTATTAATTTTTGCTCGTTTCCTGAGAGACATTAGGCTAAGTGCTAACATGCCGCTCATTAGGATGGATAGCTATCAAGCCCGACCGTCTTAGCAGCAGTTAACGAAACTGTAAAGGCGAGAAGAGCATGCTAGCCTCGAGCCCATCGTATACAGTATACAGTGCCAGAGTTTAAGTGAACTTTGTGGCCTGAGGTGGCTGAGGCCATATTTCTTGAACAACCTCTCAGAAAGCTGTTCGCATCAAATACACGGTCCTGTTTTCTACATATCGGATCGTCTCCTCCCCCGACACCCAATTAGAGCTCGTTCGAAGTTTGGAGCGAACACAGGGTTGTAGAAAATACTGGGTTTTTTCTCTTCTGTCGCTTTTGAGCGATTATCTGTACAGGATTTAATGAGGAGGTAATGATGACAAAGATAAATGGCAGGTAAAGACGTTTGAAGGTCATGTTTCTGACCCTAATGCAGAAATAAGTAAGAGTTTGCACTGGGACTGTTTTAATGATCGATTGTTGTTGATCATTAAAGATGTATTTTGCGCAACCATTTCTGCTTAACTTTGGAATTTCATCAAAGCAAAACTCTTTGTGACACTTTAACTGGAATCGCGCAGACGAGCGCCGCTCACGTAACTGATGTGATCGATGGTGTAAATGATCAGCCATGACAGCTAGAAGCACAGTTAAGCTTCAAATTGCCTACGTTATACCAAACCCTTTATTAATCGAGTAATACGTTCAACTGCATCTGCTCCATACTGTATTATAACTCTGTCAGAGAGCTCATTGCTTTATTGTTAATTTAACTTATTTATATTCTGTGTCATGGACGTGGCTGATCCTACTGTAAGTTATTTGACCTTATTTTTCACCGATAAAGAAGTCGAATATGCATCAGCTTGCTTTAGCTACTACTTAACTCACGACTCGAAACTCATGAAATGGATGTAATTAAGGACAAAGAGGTCTTTTTTAGTATGATCTCAATATCCAAGCTCTTCATGATGACCTTTTTCAGGTTATGTCAGGTATGTCTGCAGTTTGTCTCAAATTCCCCATATTTGGGGTAGGAAAGACCTACTCGGGGTTACTGTTCATTTGAAAGACATTTGTGACCGAGGCCATATTTAACTCCCTGGCCAATGGTGCTTCAGTATGATGGTGTCTGTTTTGTGAAGCGCACCAGGAAAGCACTCGCACAGCATGACGCTACCACCACCATGCTTCAATGCTGAGATGGTGCTCTGTGGCTTGCTGACCTAACAGTTACCACGGCAAAACAGTTCATTTTCTGTTGCATCAGACCTGAGGATTATCGGGTTATCAGGTTAAGTCAATATAGGACTGCGGATATAGATCGTTTTCTAGCTTCTTCATAAGATTGTTTGCACTCCAAACCAAGTCAAGGAGACAGAATGTATCTATTTTACATAGATCTGAATGTATCTGTTTTGTGTAGATCTACACACACACACACACACACACACACATATATAGATATATATATATATATATATATATATATATATATATATATATATATATATATATATATACACACACGAATATGGCATGTGTGGAGTGGTTAAAACATGAACATTAGAGGTGGGGTCTCCGATGTTTGAGAAATGCTTCAGAAAACTGAGTTAGGCCGCCAAACAAAACAAAACAAACGTGTAGCCAATGAGCAGAAAGGGGCGTGTCTTGTCAATATGCAGCGGAGAGAGTGTTCAGTGCGCATGTGACATTAGCAGAAAGCCGTTTTAACTTTAGGATAAAAACAAAGAAAGAAAGCGAATAAAGGCTTACGAATAAGGTAAGAAGTAGGCCGTTTTAATATAGGGTCAGCTTTCCAGCGCTGGAGAGAACTGAAAGTCTTCCGTGTGAAACGGAGCTAAAACTTACACAGTACAACACACAGTACTACAAAAACACATTTGTATTACCATAGTATTACTCACTGAGTTCATTTATTGATAAAAACATACCCTCGGTCAGCTGCCCCAACCGGTTCCTCCATAATACTTGCCTGGGTTATACTTGGGTTATACTTGTCTGGTGTATGTGTGGGGTGGTGTTTGTGTTTGTTTTGGTGATTTCAAATGTCAACATTGGCTTTCAAACAACGGGGACCCCACCTTTAACTTCAGCTGTAAACACAACATATAAACACCTGAAAAATTCGACCACCACATAGTCTGACTTACTAGCACTATGAAAGATTTGATAAAATGATTTTAAAAAACTTTTTTTTTTTCAGCGTTTGCTTTATCGGATATGAAGTTTTGTCAATTTGTATATAAACATGCAAAAATAGTCAAAAAGAGTCAAAGCAAACAGATTAATTTGGTGCCTGTTGTCTGACAGGTCTGTGGCTATGCTGCCCAACACTTAAAGCTCAGCATCAGTCATGCGGTCGGGAGCTGCTTGCTGTCAGAGGCAGTTTAACTCCAACATTGATTTTTCAATTAGAAGAGTTTTTGTATTGATCAGCGATGACATATCTATGAAAGAACACAAACGGACAAAGAACAAAGGCGCCAAAATAATCTCCAATATAAAGCCCACCTTTTACTTATTTATTTATTAATGGTTATATTTCTTTATTTTTGGGTCACCTACAGTATCTGTATTTGCATACCTCGCCGGCAAAGAAGCCTTTCAGTACGACAGTAATTCAGCGACGTGAGGGAACAATAGAAGAACAAATTTTTTGTCTCATTTTGTTTGGATCCCATCACAGGCAGCGCTCACGAGCGTACGCGTCTATTCAGCTCGGTGGAGTAATGAAGTAATTATCGCAAACAGCACCGGCCTTTCCGTCAGCAGCAGCTGGAGTGAAACAGAAGCTCCCTCCCTCTCCAACTCACCCTCATTGTGCGCTCATTCTCTTTGTCCCGCTCCCGCTTTTTTCATCTTGACTAACGCCTGGTAAACCATTACGCGCGTCTTTCTTTCTTATTTTTTAATAGGAGGAAAATGCAACTGATACGAGTGTCACGCATGAGCGAGCTCGAATGTATTTGCACCACGTTTGACCGCGGCACTTTAACCGAAGGCTTATCAAGCAAGCCGAGCTCGTCGTTCAGGAGAGAGGATGCCAAAAGACGGATGCCGAAAGCCTGTCGTTATATAGACGTTATATCACTCGTAGAGCTTCTCATCTTTAAAAAACCTAATGTTTTAACTTCGAGATAAAAGGATCGCTAAAATAAAAGAAGTTTGACTCGATACTGATGCTTTTATATCACATTCTCCGTATGTTGGCCATATTGTGTATGAAATTCCTCAGAGGATAGACGGCAAGTAGGGCAATCAGCAGGGGAGTGTATACACACATACACACACACATACGCTTTCAAAAGTATTGAGAAATGGCCAAATACGCACAGCAGTCATGCCATGACGCATGGCACCTAGCCTGGGTTTCGTGAGCCGAAACAAAATAAATGAACAACATAAAGAAAAATAACTGCAGGTTTTTGTCAGTGTTTCTGACAAAACCAAAATCAAACCTCACTTCATCCACTGGGAAGCGTTTTGTTTTGAAACGGAATGCTTGCAGAGAATCAGGAGGTCATTTCCTGACACTGCCGTGTTTCTTGTTTTTGGCGATTACTCCGAGGAGGTTTAATAGTGTGTGAGAGAGCAGCTGACCTAAGCATGCAAAGGAGCTTCACAGACTGTGTGTGTAATTTGTACACGCACACCACACACACACAACTAGAAAACCTGTCTTTGCCGTGACTTTAACAGCGGCGTATCATGTCAATAGGAGAGATCGGAGGAAAAGCTTCCAGGAAGGATACCATAACTCGGTCAACTCGGCACGCACAAAACATCACACCTTTAGGAACACACAAGACTGGAACACTGACGAATAGAAGAAAAAAAAACATCCTGTTCTTTCTTTAGTCTTCTGTTCATTTTGTTTGACTCTGGGATGATGTGCCTCAGAGTCCAGGAGAGGAACCTGATGTGGTCTTCTGCTGTTGTAGCTCATCCATGTGAGATGCTTTTCTGCTCACCATAGTTGTAGTCATTATTTTACTATGGACTAGACTAATATATACTACTGTAGATCACCATCCATTATTATTATTATTATTATTATTATTATTATTATTATTAATATTATTATTAAGCTGAGTGAAATTCATTCATTCGTTCATTTTCTACCGCTTATCCGAACTTTTCGGGTCACGGGGAGCCGTCAGGCGTCATCGGGCATCAAGGCAGGATACACCCTGGACGGAGTGCCAACCCATCACAGGGCACACACACACACACACTCTCATTCACTCACACACACACTACAGACAATTTTCCAGAGATGCCAATGTCTTTGGACCGGGGAGGAAACCGGAGTACCTGGAGGAAACCCCCGAGGAAACCTGGAGGAAACCCCCGAGGCACGGGGAGAACATGCAAACTCCACACACACAAGGCGGAGACGGGAATCGAACCCCCAACCCTGGATGTGTGAGGCGAACGTGCTAACCACTAAGCCACCATGCCTCCTGAGTGAAATGCAGTTTGAGGTTATTATATTTCTATGTATAGAAAAGCTGTGAAAAAGCAACGAGACCAGCTTCACCAGACACACTCCCTTCCTTCTCTCATCAGCCTGTGTCCATGGACACACACACACACACACACACACTCCAAGAGGATCTCTTCTATCATTTAATCTCACTCGTGAGCACAAAACCAGGAACACAGCTCCATGCTCAGAGCCAAAGCTCTTTTCTTAATGGCCTGCGTAAGATTCTTCTTTAAACCCGGCTCAGGTCAGCTTCCCTCACCCTTGACGATTCACTAACTGTAACGACTTCATTGGGGTTCCGACGCTTCAAGGACCGAGAAAGAAAAATCGAGCCTTTCCCCAAGCAGCAGTGCCTCCCTGCCCTCCATGTTGGGCTTTACTGTAGATAAATTTTACGTGGTATTAGAAAGAAGCCAGGGAAATATTTTCCGGCACTGTCAGATTTTACAGAAATGTGTCTGTTCGTAGCTGGCAGCTCGGTAGTCTCTTAACCTGGAGTTCTGAGTGTTTTCTTCAGGTCCACAAGGATAATCAGGGTTAATACAAAGGCAGAGAATTTGATTCAAGGAGATAATTGAAGGGCAGAGGTACAGGGTGGCAAAATAACACTAGAGATTCTGCTAGATTCTGCCAACTAACAGGGCCAAGAAGCACCTCCGTTCACAGAAATCAGCAATTTAACATGACTCATGTTCAACCTTCAAACCTTTCTTGATGTTTACAGGAGAAATTGTTCATTTATCACGACGTGGAAAGTAAGAAAGGTAACCGTCATAGTCCTGGCCTCAGCACCAGAGCTTTATAGCTTAGAAAACACGTTTGACACGTTCCAGTCATTTTATAAACACACTCTAATAGACTCCACCCCCATCGTGAGCAACATGGCTCGGCACAGTCAGCTCATTCTCCCGACAGCGAAAACCTTTAGAACTGGTGAAGGGGCTGAATATGGACTATAGAGAATTGGTTGTGGTGATGAGAACTGTCTGAATGGCTGGCAAACAAATCAGCTTAGAAAAAAGGAAAAAAAAAAAAAAAAAGAAAACATCACTCTTGGTAGCATGCTAATTGTAGTCGAACCGTCAGGCCTGATTTTGCCGAACCTACTTCCAAAATCATTGTGTCCGAGACGATTTTTTCGAGTCCGTTGACGGTGTGTTTATTCAGAAGTGTTTTTTTTTGTGCTTGAAACATTTTTGTTGTATCAGATTGTAGCCTACCAGATTCTTTAACTTGGTGGCTAGAAAGGTTCACTCCGTAGATGAAGTACTTCGGCTGAGACCCGATATCGTGTTTAGATTTTTATTTATCCCGTATTTTCTTTGTTAACTTTTTCGAGCAGGAATGAATGAATGAATTCAGAACACCGATCGGATGGAAAACTGAAAAATCTTGACAGTGTGCACCGTGAGCAGGTCTGGCGTTTTCATGTTAACAGCTGTCAAAAAGCATTGGAGAGCTAAAGCAAAGCCTTCGTCCTCTGTACACTACAACTCATTAGATCTTTGGCTCCAGTGGAAGCTCTTGGGACCGTCACACGGCCTCAAGGCTTTTTTCACTCGAGTTTCAAGGCAAGTCAACTTTGATTCAGATTTTTTTTTCTTTTAAAGTTTTCTTTTTTATTTCCAGAAGCAACATGCTAGACAATAAGTCTTTGTATTACATGAAAAGGAGGTTAAACACATTTACACTCGAAGCCTTCTCAACAAGGTCTTCACTGAAATGCTACCAAATAAAACCGAGCGATCGTACGTCAGATCGCGCGACTGTTAACGGGAACAATCGAGTTTTTACACCAGCTGCGAGTCAAAATGTTGTGGAATCACATTGCCATATTTTGCCCATATTTCAAGCGATTCGTGCTCGCATCAATCACAACAAAATAAAAAGCTCAAGATTGCACTTTGCGTGCGCTTGATTGCTACCCTGCTGCTTCCAGCTGGTTTGAAAAGCTACACTGATTAGCATAGGATTGTGTTGCGAGCGCCACAATTATCGCCTCAGGTTTTGAAGTGAGCTTTACTGTCCTTGAAGTTAACTGCCTGCTGTCACACTGGCAGCACTACAGGCTAATTAAGCAGAGATTTGCCTTTTACAGCTTATTGTAATAATTCCCATTTATTTTCAACCTACAGTTAGTCAGTGTGATGATGTGTTAAATACCTAAAAATATATATATATATAAAAAAAACACTAGCTAGATGCATCTGGAAAAATGCCAACGACAGAATTTTTTTGTTCACTTTTCTGGCCACAAGACTCAGAATCCCGAAGGCTGCCATGTAATTGGTTAGTAGCACTTTGAGTTGCTTGATTTGATCCTTGCAAGTCTCCAAGAGCCTGCGATGGGTTGGCACTCTGTCCAGGGTGTATCCTGCCTTGATGCCCGATGATGCCTGAGATAGGCACAGGCTCCTCGTGACCCGAGAAGTTCGGATAAGCGGTAGAAAATGAATGAATGAATGAATGAAGTCTCCAAGAGCTCACTACAAAGTTGCCAGGAGGCGCTCCGAAACGGTAATTCCTAATCTTGCCGCTAATTTGAAACATTCTGGAGTGAAATTTAGTGTTTGTGTATAAATTCACTAGTGTATATCAGCATCATAGCTGAGGACTTTGTCATGTCACTGATCTGGACACACCCACATCTATGCTGTTGCTCCTTATGCCAGAAGTCATTAAAAACGAATGATCTACGATCGTGATCCACGAGGCCCGTTTCATCTGCTTCAAGTCATAGCAATTGCACAGTTTCTGCACTCTATGTACAGTATGTCTGGTTTGCCAATTCAATAAAGTTTTGTGAAACCTTGTCATGACATATCAATAACATAATATATTATGTTATATCACATAATTACAAAATTGACAGGAAGCACGTCAGCACAAGGACAGGATTTAACAACTCAGGACAGGATTTAACAAGTTTCCCTCTCCATCTTCTTTTTAATACTATACAGAGCTTTATTATTGAACACCGTTCCACCTGTGGAACACTACCGCTAGGGGCTGAAGCTGCATAATTTCATTGTAACTTTTAAGCATTAAATCCTCTAAAAACACGAAAAAACTTATGTTTCTAGTAAAGTTTATACTCTCTATTTTTTTAAGCCCACGCACAAAGCATAATATGATTCATAGCCGTCATACTCTTAGAAAAAAATTTGGGGAGAAAACTGACCTAGGTGGCGCTAGACCAGTTTTTCCTTACCTTTAGACGCATCCCTTTCTTCACTGGGGTAATATATTCCAAAACAAATATTCCACAAAAATCCACACAGGTCCAAGGAACTGAAATCTGTAAGCCTTTTAATCCAAAACGCTTTGGTCGCGCCGCAAATATTCAGAAAAATTGGAAACAGTGGTGCGCCACCATCATTGTTTCGGCTCTAACTTCTCATTGGGGTATTCAAAAATTCTAAATTTACGTCTCATTTATAGCCCAGGGCGTAACGAATCAAACAAGCCCTCACTTAAGCCAATCGGTGCTTGTATTGCAGAGATAGACGGCTGAGAAGCCAATGAGGTCAGACATCATTTTTGGGAACCCTCCCTTGACTGACAATTACTCCTTCCAATAGCAATGAAATTGGCCGGGACCTATACAGCTCTTTAGCCAATAAGGAGACGATTCCAACGGTATGCCACGACCCGCCTCTCTAATGCTGGCTTCTGCGCGAAAATCGTGCGCGATGGGTTTATTGCGCAATCCTTGAACTTTTCACACTCACAGCTCAGGGTGTCAGGTTACAGGCCTCTTTACACAACAGAATAGTAGAGAGAGAGGCTGTGTTTGTTTTTGGCCATTTAAACTGAGCATGCAGTCTTTTAATTCAAAGTTATACAGTAAACAAGTAAACAAGAAACACGTGACCGGATGGACATGTCCGTAGAAAAATAGTTTTATTGAAGCCATTTTTGGGTCTTTTGACTTGATTTTTTTTTGGTGAAAGCCAAGACATGTGGCTATGACCCTCAGGTGTTAAATGTTACCTAACATGTTCCAGAGAAATAAGATAAATTAAAAACCTCAGGCGAAAATCAAAATTTTCCATTCTAGCCTCTGTAACTTTGTGTCAGTAAGGCCTAGAATCAATCTGACACTTGTATCTGAAACTAGGGAATCACTTCTTTCCAATGAGACCAGGCTCACCCCTGTGTGTTAAAGTATGTGGGAGCTGTATCACTTTTTGTTTTGTATACAATTTCGTCCGATCGTTCGTGTGCGATAACAGGTTAAAAGACAGCACTCAGAAGCACTCAGTGACGGATCAGAAACAATCCACAACTATCAGAAAAATTTTCCAGCCTGAAGGGACTGGTAATCAAACGTCAGCATATTGATGAGAAAAGCTTCTGACCCTGTGGTTCTGCACTTTAACCACACTCAAGGCCACTGTGAGGAAGATAATTGGCTCAAATCAGGAAGTATTATGTCAGTCGCTAAAATATCCCGACATCAGCTTTTCAACATACAGTGATACCTCGAGATACGAGTGCATTGATATACGAGCTGTGATTCGACCAAATTTTGCCTTGAGATACGAACAAATTTTTGAGATTTTTTGAGACTAGCATTCGAGCCGACGCCGCCGAACAAAGACCCGTGTGCAACGTGTGCTCTGTTTCCCCCGAAACATTTCAAAAGGGACGAAGACACAAACCTCCTTGGACAGGTTTTTATTAAAACAACTGGCAGATATTAGTGAGGAAAGAGTGACAGAAAAGGCAAAAACAAGTGAAGAGAAAAGCGATGAAGAAAATTAAGCAAAATTAATGTAAAGAAAACAGAAATTGTAGCAGTTAAGAGAATTTCAGTTAAGTTCATTAATTTGAGTGAAATTTAGTTAAGTTCCATTTAAGTGCAAAGTAGCATTACTGTGAACGAAACAGTGAATGAAAGTGAAAGTGTACGTACGAGACAAAATTCCTCCTAACTCCTCCGCCTGTTTACTCCTCCCTCAACCTCCGTGCACATCTTCCGTTAGCTCAAGTCGTCTGATCTCCAAGGTAAATAATTCACTTTATAGTAAAACCAGTTTATTTTTTTAACATTCTCTTTTATTACTGTACGTTTTTATACAATATTTGTCATTTATAAATACAGGTACTGTACATTTTTCATATTCAAAACACAAACAAAACAACTGGAGTGGAATTTTGCAAGCTGGAACGGATTAATGGGATTTCAATTAATTTAAATGGGGAGAATTGCTTTGAGATACGAGCAAATTGAGATGCGAGCAAGGTCACGGAACGAATTAAACTCGTATCTCGAGGTATTACTGTATTTACATTACTCTGGTGTTAGCAAAGATGCTTATGTTCATGCAGTAGGAAGTGAAACGAGTATTACTGAGCCGCCGTGATTGGCTCTCTTCCACAGCGCAAGCTTTTCGGCCGCTCTCGTCGTGCGGGGGAGGTGTTAGCGTCTATCACAACAAAAAAAAGCCAATGTTTATTTGTATTTTATAAAAATAAAACCGAGGATTTGTTTTTATTCATAATGAAGCAAGGCTGGAGCAGTTTGCCAAGCATACACCTTGGAACCATGGGTGAGGTGGGACTGGGACTCTGGGACTCTGGTCCATAAGGGCAGCATGAACAGATTTATCATTATCTTATTCACTTGCATGTTTTGGGAGTTAACCACAATGTACAGTGCTTTGCATAAGTAATCACACCCATCTTGTTGACCTTCTACACCTTGAAGTGGATCTTAAATAGAATGAATTAAGATTGTATGTGCACTCAATACCCCAAGGAGTTTTTCTTTTTTTTTTTTTTTTACTCAAATAAGCATTCTGTTTGCATAAGTATTCACCCCCAGCCGCTAACCCTTATATTAGTTTTTTGACCATCATCACACGTCATATAATTAGTGTCACATCATCTGAGGATAAGCAGCATTATGAAGACCGTCAACAAGCTGTCAAGTGTTGGGCCGCTGAGAGAGGTTTAACTGTACAATGTCTGAACCCTCATTTCCTAACGATGAACATTTCCATTCACGAAAGATAGATTTTTTTTTTATTGCTGCAATAAGAAATCGATCTTAGAAAGCGTAAAAAAAATTTAGCTAATAGCTAGAAATAATAATAATAAAGGTGGCCCATGTGCTCTCAGTGCTATTTCTCTCCCTAACTAATTCTCTAAAAAATCCCATTTTCAGACTTCTCTAGATGAATATATTGAAACATGAAACCAACCTCCCAAAGTATTACAAACCCCCGACCCAAACGAATAAATCTAGATTTTACACAACAAAAGTCTGTGTATTTTATAGAAACAATAGTATTTTAAAACAATCGTGTTAATATAAGCCTGTTATTAACCATCCTCTGAGCTGCTGGTATAGAAAAGAAATCAACACATCCTAACCAACAAGAATTCAGTTGTGCTGGGGTGTGTTTTGAGATGATTTTCTGCTCACCACAGCGATTACGAGCAGCTGTTTGAACGAATAGACGACCTGTCAGCTCTGGCCGGTCTCTTCACTACTTACCTCGCTCGTTATCGGAAATTCAAATTCTTCCAATTCAGCAGTTTGTCTAATAGCAAATACTCTTCTTAAGCTCTTTCTGAGAAGGATACACACCACCACAAGTCTGAAATTGATGGTGATGGATAATTGATGCTTTGAGCTGGTGGTTGAAAAGCGTTTGTGAAGATTGATGGCATTATTAGGTCTGCTAAGATGTCACAAATATGCCTTGGGCTCTCAAATGGCACCGCAAAAGAGAGTTTCTTCTGTCGTCTGGGGATTGCAAGTTCTAATCCTGAACAATGTCGTAGTGGCCAGGAGCAAAGAAAGCAAAATTGGCTGTGCTGTCTGTGAGGAAGAGATGGCATACTCCAACTTTGCTGTCCATCACCGTGACACTAGGTGACTCCGAGGCCACAAATGCCGAAGCGGGCCGATAGAGGAACATACTGGATACTGTGTCTTGTCTCAACAAGGCACGATTTCATTGCTTATACTCACTTTTATTAAAATGTCTTATTACTAGATTGAACGATGTCGGCGAGCACGTTCAGTTCACTTAGTATTAACGTCAATCCGTCACATTGTGAAATCTAACAAAGGGTGTTACCGCTGATTGGAACTGTACTATTAAGTTTGCTGGAATATTGTGGTTCTTGAGGACACTGATATGAATTCATGTTCTCCCCAACAAAGGAAATGTTTTCTTTAATGGTAGAAACCCACACACTTAAGATGGGATCATCATAGATAAAGTTGGACTCAACAAATGGACTCTTGGAGACAGCACCATCGATTTTCTGTCTTGTAAATCTTTGTGTTGTGGGCATATCACACTGGAGCTGGTGGGGTAGGGTGGGGGGATCGAGAGAGAGAGATGCCCTGCGAAACATCTCTTCCTGAGGGGGAAAAAATCAATTCGTGGAAGTTGTTGCGGTTCTGGATTGAGTTGATTTTACTAGGGAAAGGATATACTGGGCATATCATACACAGCCTTGTGTTGTTCTTTATCAGATTACATACAGACATTTACTCACTCACTCACTCACTCGTTCACCTACATGCCGCAATGGACATGCCTGTGGTGATTGATTTATTTTACATATTTATTTATTTTGAATGTCGCTGGGGAAATCAGCTGATTTGCTTTACACAATCTATAGATGGCAACAAACATTGAGTTTACCCACAATGGTTTGAAAAACAAAAGACATCCAAGGAAACATCTTATCGATGTGAGCGGTCAGAGAAGAATGGCCAGACAGGTTCGAATGAACAGGGAGGCTACGGTCCTCTTCTTCTTCTTCCGGCTTTTCCCTTCAGGGGTCACCACAGCCAATCATCTCTCTCCACCTATCCCTATCTTCTGCATCCTCAACCCTTGCACCCACTAGCTTCATATCCTCATTAATTACATCCATATACCTCCTCTTTGGCCTTCGTCTTTGCCTCCTGCCTGGCAGCTCCATGTCCAACATCCTCCTACCAATATACTTACTCTCCCTCCTCTGAACATGTCCAAACCATCTTAATCTGGCCTCCCTAACTTTGTCCGCCAAACGTCCAACATGAGCTGTCCCTCTGATGTACTCGTTCCTAATCCTGTCCAATCTTGTCACTCCCAAAGAGAACCTCGACATCTTCAGGAAGGCTACGGTAAGGTAGGTAAAAAAATAAAAGGTGAGCAAAAATGCACACTTTGATGAGAAGAAGTTCCACTCGTGTCAGTCACACTCACTGAACTAGAACAGTTGGAAAATCTACACCTGGTCGGATGGAGCTGCTTTTCTTATGTTTGTTTGTAGATGGAAGGGTTTTAACAGAATAAAAATGAAGACTCTTGTCAACAGGGTGGTAGTGGTTATGTAATGGTCTGCTTAATATCTTGATGCACACAGAGCTATTTTTTAAAATAGCGAATAGAAATTTAACCATCAAATGTACAAGTGTCAAAAGTATAGCCAGGCAAACTGGCATCACTGGTGACTTGGCAGTCATCCGAAGCCTTCTGGGATGCGTTAGTGTTTACACCTCAAATGGAGCGTATCCCAGTGATGTGGTATTGTAACTAGTAGTCGGTAGCTAGTCATTACCAATCCCAGTGATGTGGTATTGTAACTAGTAGTCGGTAGCTAGTCATTACCAATCCCAATGAAATTGTATTGTGACTAGTCGTCGGTAGCTAGTCATTACCAATCCCAGTGATGTGGTATTGTGACTAGTAGTCGGTAGCTCGTCATTACCAATCCCAGTGATGTGGTATTGTAACTAGTAGTCGGTAGCTAGTCATTACCAATCCCAATGAAATTGTATTGTGACTAGTAGTCGGTAGCTAGTCATTACCAATCCCAGTGATGTGGTATTGTGACTAGTCGTCGGTAGCTCGTCATTACCAATCCCAGTGATGTGGTATTGTGACTAGTCGTCGGTAGCTCGTCATTACCAATCCCAGTGATGTGGTATTGTGACTAGTCGTCGGTAGCTAGTCATTACCAATCCCAGTGATGTGGTATTGTGACTAGTAGTCGGTAGCTAGTCATTACCAATCCCAGTGATGTGGTATTGTGACTGGGACTCAGTATTTGATAACATTTAGCTAGTCAGTACCAATCCAGATGATATAACATGATTTTTGATCTCAATATTTATCAGCCACTTAGCTAAAAGCTTTGTAAATATTAACAACAAATTGAAAATCATCAGCATCGATGTTTCGGCACTGTATGTAAAAATCCAGTACCGCATGTTCCCTTTTATCCCGTTATTCCTCCATCACTTCCTAAAAACATGCAGGTGGATTATCATTTGTAAAAAATGCCCCTAGTGTAGTTTCTAATTGTGACAAATGCTAACATTTCATCACTGGGCAAATATCGCGTACACTAAAAGGCCAGAAGTTTTTGCCACTTGTGTATCTCCTCTGATACATCTGTAAACATTGACCTTCAACAACAGCAATGTTTTTCTTTCCTCCCTTGAGTAAAGCTACAGGGATTGAAAAGACCCTGCTCAGACGAAGGGCCACGGCATCATAACATAACAGAGCGCAATGAATGAAACGAATCAAGCACAAAGTCAGAGAGTCAGAGAGCAAAGTCAAATCCTTGGCAGTAAATCTTAACCCTCGGCTGAAGAAACTTCGGCCCACGGCATCAGAGGAGTAAACTCCCACGTATTATTCTTTAAGAGTGCAGGGGCACCTGAGTTCTCAGCTGTTTTCCTGTTTACACGATTTAACTGTGTGAGGGTTTGGTCTCACACTAGTAAGTAGCATAAGTAGCGTTTAAAAGAAATCTTTTCGTGTCAAGTGACTAACATGGAGTAGACTTATGGAAAAATCATTAAGGTTCCACTGTCTTTATTATGTCCTGTCCGTTGCTTTATTTAACCATTATAAAAAGTATTTTTTTCCTATAAAAAGTACTAGTATTTTTATTCTTCTAATATTACTTACCTCAAATTTTTTAGTGGATGGTTTTTCATCAAGGTTTTTTTTCTTTTTTTTCTGTTTGGGAAACCACTTAAAAACATAAAGGGTCTTTTTCAATTATAAGATGCTAGATGAGCATTTGTTTCTGTACTGGTTTAGTAAATATAATGGTCACAGCTCTGAAAATAAATAATAATAGAGAAGCCTTCAATAAAACTGTGTCTGATCACATCAAGTTTGGTAATTGATTCTTCCTTCACAAAGTTTAACTCGACCCCAGAGCAACAGATTGCACGAATATTATTTTTCATAGACCTGGCGTTCAGTGATTCATACCTAGCCTTAAAGGTGGGGTGTACGCTGTCTGAAAGCCAATGTTGATATTTGAAATCACCAAAACAAACACGCCCCTAACCCAAATTGGTCCCTCCCCTGTATTTATAGCTCCGCCCACACATACATACGTAACCCAGGCAACTAATGGAAAGAAATGTGTCTTTATCATAGCTGAAGGGAAGAACAATACGATTGCAGATAAACAAACAAGCAAAAATGACACACAAGCATAATCATGTAAAGGACAAAGGCATATATTAGTTCTGTGAAACAAAGCAAAACCAACGTTACTCACCTATCGAGAAGGAAAAAAGCGAGCTTATCGTCCCATCGCAGGCCTTCCTTCTCCTTCAGTTCTCTCCAGCGCTGGAAAGCTAACCCTATATTAACACGTTTCCTACTTCTTACCTTATCATAAGCCTTTTATTCGCGTTTCGTTTTTAGCCGCCATGTCAATGTTAAATCGCTTTCTGCTAATGTCACACATGAACACTGAACACTCTCTCCGCCCATATTGACAAGACACGCCCCTTTCTGCTAATTGGCTACACCTTTTTGTTTGTCAGCCCGACTCAGTTTTCTGAAGCATTTCTCACACATCGTACACCCCACCTTTAATGGGGTCCTTCCACACAAAACCGTTTTTACTTGTATTTTTTGATAAGTCTTATGTGTTTGTGTTGTGTCGGGAAATGTGAACCTACCTCCCCTGTCAGTTCTAGCCACTTAAAAGAAATAAGCGGAGAAATCAGGTCAGTTAGAAAAGCTGCTCAGTGTGATGTGGAATTGATTGAGCTCATTACTATTTATGAGCTCTCCCACTTGAGACCACGCCCACAGAATTAGCTCAGTGAGTTTCCTATACAGCAAGGATGGCTGAACGTCAATATACCCGAAGAAGCCATTCTGCCTCAATTCCAGGTGATTGTAAACAAAGTTCCTCTAGACTAGGCTACTTATTGCGCTGGGTGAATGAATAGTCATACTCTCATATCCTAGCGGTTAGCCAATCGGAGCCAAGCAGCATAGCTCATTGAATATTAATGAGAACTGGCGCAAATCGAGCTGAGTCTTCCTGCAGGCTTTCTATACCACACTAGAATGACTTGAAACAAGGTAACCAAGCCAATGTTACAGAGTCCATGGTAAACGTCAGATATTACCACAAAAGTAATGAAATACATGTAGCAGGGCATCTTTAATCATAAACAGTTCCAGGATGTTCTAAAGGCGTATATTTAATTGAAGTTCATCTGCCTGGCCATTTGACATTCATGGTGTTTCATGCTGTCGATACAGCTGTTGTGCTCGGAGTAGCAAAAGCACAGCCCGGGAGATGCAGGAATAATTCAAATGCAACTTTTTTTTAGAAGACTTTGAACCCTGGGAGACTGATGGACCTCCGTGGGTTAGGATCATGGTCGGTTTGAACCTAATTTTTTTTTTCTTCTGATAACCGTGAAGCAAGTACTACTTGCCCTAGTTTGCAGCCTGCCATGTCTTTGCTCTCCTCCTTCTCCTCCTCCTCCTCCTCCTTCTCCTCTGTATCTGGCCTATTAAAGGTGGCAGAAGCAGAGCTCGTACTGGGTCCTCACTGGGACTCTGCTCTCAGGCACAATGGACAGCCTATGCATTTAGATGAGTGTTAATTCTAACGAGGCAGAAAGAATGAGGTCCACCCCACTGCACCATGACCCACCAGGAGAACTTTCCACAGCGCAACTTGTTTCATTAGACATCTTTCTAAATGTCTTATTTTTGGGTAGCATCATTCATATCAAGCTTTTAGTCCTGTATGATGGGAATGGGTTGTATTTTAAGTACGGAGGAGTGGGAATAAACAAGACTCATCCAGCTGCTCATCCTGTCATATCGCTGTTCCTGCTGGTTCTTGGCTTTTTTTTCGCCCCTCTTATTTTCTCTCAGTTTAGAAGAATGAGGCATGCTGGTAGTGTTCTCTAGGGAGAAATAATTTGTGCTCTTTCTATATTGCTTTTGCTCTTTGTCATATCACTCTCACTCCTCCAGAGATAGTGGCTTGTGATTGAGTGACTTAGCAGTAAGACTGCAGTGACGTATTCCGTTACCGCTACTCATCCCTTAGCCTCAGCAGGTTTCCATAGTGAACCAAAGAGGCAGCGAGTTCCACTGTCTTGTTATCGTGCCTCATCCCTTTAAGAGCAACTCTAGAAACCAGAAATGAAAAATTTTCGATCGTTTCTAACTTGCAACAAAACCTGAATAAATAGAGGCATAGCTTATACAGAATTGTGTGATAAACAAAAAGCTTCCAGATGCAAAGCAGTTATAATTTGGCAATAGCTTATCTTAATCAAGGAGGTCAGAGGTTTGGTTTTGAGGTAAAAGGAATGTTGCAGTAACTGAAGTAACCAATCTTTACAACCTTGGCAAGCAAAAATTAGCTAAATCTTGAGGATGGGCTACAAAAACAAAAGCCTGCATTAATTTCTAGAAGCTTCTAGACTTCTCTACAACTCGGATCCATGTTCTTGCCATATGTGAGTGTGTGTGTATATGTGTATTCACTTGTGTGTGTGTGTATATGTATGCTGCTGTAGTGAATCAGCCCAAGGTTTAATGTATTATCTACTCTGAAATGCTCCCTCGTACCTGCTTCGACCCAACTCCATCAAATCATATGAATGGCACAAGCCGAAGAGGGTGAAGGCTTTGCACATGCTTACTCTGAAACCCGCCAGCCGATTTCATCTATTTTTGAACAGATGCTTATTCCGCATCACAGTGTGCTGTAAAATCCTCAGGTGCTATCTGGATTTTTCCTCATACATGAGCTCACAGATGCACAGGATTGACTAACGCCTCTGTGTACATCCCTTCCACCAAGAAAGCATAGTCATTTTTTTTTCATTTCTCTCATAATTTGGCACCAACAACCCCACCGTGGTCAAAGGTGTGAACATCAGATGATCTTGATGTGATTTTGTGGACCTCACTGCTGCTACTTGATTGACCTGAATATGCATGTGTAGATGAGGTTCTTAGTGAGGTGTTATTAAAGCAGTGTACAAACTCTGTACAATCTCTCTCCCCCCCTACACTGAGATGAGAATATAGATAGAATATAGGAATCTAGAGAGAGATATATAGAATCATATATCATAACAAATAGAAAAAGATGTGCTATTTATATATTTCTGCTATCTCTCTCTCTCTATCTCTCTCTCTCTCTCTATCTCTCTCTCTCTCTCTCTCTCTCTCTCTCTCTCTCTCTCTCTCTCTCTCTCTCTCTCTCTCTCTCTCTCTCTCTCTCTCTCTCTACCCCCCTCTCTCCTCCTTATTATTCTCCCCCATATCTAACCATAAGTTGTCCTGAAGCACAGTCAATCGCACTACGTCCCTGGGGTCCAGATTTGAAAGCAATGACGTTTCACACAAAGATTTATCATCTCCGAATACTCCCCCTGTTTCTCTTTGTTCTAATTCTTCTCTTAGTTGCTTCTTCCAGGCTTTGTTTTCTTTTAGTCACATTACTTCTGGGATATCGTCATTTCATCTTGATTAAAGTTAACACCCCTGTCCCCGACCACCACCCGCCACACCCCATTTTATTTGGGTCTAAACTCGTTCTCTCTGTAGTTTCTCTATGACCGCTCGATTCAGCGCGTTTATCATTCTTGCCTAAAGACAGCTGTCAGCTAAATGAGTGGGCAACTAAAGTACCACCCAAAACCAAATGTGCTGAAGGAAGCTTTTTTTGCACCATTAATGAATCAGCTGGGGTTTGTTCAATATTGCATGTTATATAAGTCATGGGGAAGGGATGAGAAGGTTCAGCTCAGGAGCAAGCAGTTAAAGCTTTTCATAAACATCCTCACTGACGTGATGGGCCTAAGCACGAGAGAGCATTTCCTGTGAGCACATATAATGAAAAAAAGAAATATTGTTGCAACGAGCCAGGCGTCAGTACCAAGATTTCCCAAAGAGAGAGAAGTACTATAGACATATTATTGTGAGACTTAGGGGCTTTTTACACCTGGTCACTTCATGCGTTTCTGTGATCCGATAGCTATCCGATGGTAAAAAGACCAGGTCTAAATGCCCTCCGAAACGTTTTCGAGACGGATATAAATCCGATCGTTCAAACCGCTTCAGGAGGTGGTCTGGGACGCGTTTCAGCTGAAACTGGACAGGTGTAAATGCATGTGGTTGTTCAAGCCACATACGTCAGCGCTATACAGTACTCCTCCCAAACGGAAGTACGTCACTCGCGAGTGATTTTTCACCCAGGCGTCTCGTTGGGTCTTAAAATGCGCTGTTTAATGCTGTTTTTTTGTAGCATAACCGTCGTAACGAGTTTTTCGTCTTCTTTTTGATGGCATTCTGAAAACCACATACACCAAAGCGTGTTCCATTTCAATTACCCCGGAAATGAGGTAAAATATATTTGCATTTTGGGCAGGAGTAGAAAGATTCGCTGAGACGTATTTATGTGACCTAATGTAAATGGAACAGTTTTAACAAATCAGATAGCTATCGGATCGGAAAACCTTATTTCCTAAATTTGTCTAAGCTTTAGTATGTCCGTTAGATAGCCGTTGGGTTCAACAGACTCAGAAGTATGAGTGGATAAAATAAGAATTTAATTAAAGTATATTTTTAAATTTTAAAGTCTTAACAGCTATTCATTCGAGGTTCCTGTTTAAGTTACACTAGATCAAGTCAGATGACACCAGATGACCCAGCGCATGCTCTGCATTTTGAATAGCAAAACCCACTTCAATCAAAACCTTTTTGTTTGTGCAGAGGGAAAAGTGTTCATGGTATCGTCTGGAGCTTGTGTTTGAATCCCGATGATGGCCCGGCGTCTCTGCGAAGGACGGTGTTACTCATCCTCTGGTTGATCAGATGACGTCTAGCCATTCATGATAGAAGATACTTCATTCCAATTTGGGAGGAAATGCCAGATGAAAGATGTTGATGTTCGTAGGTTGAAGCCATGCTGATGCATCAATACCAACAATAAGTCAACAAACGATCTAATTCCATTTGAAGCCTATTTGAAGCAATGTTTTCACATTTAATACAAGATTTTTGCTGGTGTTTTTCCCCTTCACTGGAGTCAACCTTGAACAATTTTGATCTTGTTTTGCCTGCTTCTTTCTAAAGTAATTAAACACAAGGATGAACGTCATCTCTCCATTTTGTCACCTTCAATCAAGCCGTGCCATCAAATTAATTCCGTCCCCGTGCTTTTTCGTGCCAGCGTGGTTTTGCATCGATGCAAGTTTTATGAATCTCATTTTATACCATCCTCCTCCTGGAGGTCCCTTTTAAAGAGCTTTTCCTCCACATTCAGGATTTTTTTTTTTTTTTTTACAGCCGGATCAAATATAATAGAAGCGGTCGAATATTCACACCGAACAAAGCAGGTGCTCTTGAAATTCCACATATCTTGAAGTCACATTTCTCCTAAAATTAATGTTTCGTTGCTGGCGGTTTCTGAACTCTCTTCAGACTTATGGGGTTGGGGGTGATGGGGTTTTAAAAAAAAAAACAACAACAACAACAACAACAACAACATCTTCAGCAGTCGTCTTTGATAGTGTTTGCCTTGTAGTCTTTATGGCTGAATGTACTTTTTGTGGTAGTCCCTTACGTACTCGCCTGCTTCCTGGGGGCACTTTTAGCAGAGGCAGCAAGTAAACAACCATCTGCTGGGATTCATTCAAAAGGCTCCTTGCTTTCTGTTGGCTCATATTCAAAGCTTCGTTCTAGTTCGAATAACAAGAGCAAACTTGTGACAAGATGCAGAAGTTAGTTTCTTCAACCATGCTCTTTGATTATGGCTTTTGTCTTTCATTTTTTGCTCAACGTGTTAAAAGACAGATAAAGAGAGCTCTAAAACTCCCTTAGACGGTAAAGGAAGAAACCTTGTGAGGAACCAGACTCAAAAGGGGAACCTCATCCTCATGTGGGTGACACTAGAGGGTGTGATTATATAAATATACAGTCTGATAAATGTGGTATTGATGCAAAAGATCACATGGAGTTCACATCTCCTCTAAAGTTTTGCAAAGTCCAACTAGAGCAGGTAGATCTCTAGATGCCTCAGGATCCTCAGTTCTACACTTACAGACCAGCTTTTTTATACCAGGTCTCATTCTATCCGTTTTTCTTTTACCCGATCCTTTTGACTTTACGTTTCTGTAGAAAGATCTTTGTATATTTTCAACCATCAAAACATGCTGGATGTAAAGGCAGAAGGTCATCAGAAACATATCAGTAAGCCTTAGAATCCACACGTCTGTCATCCAGACTTGCTTATGGAGTGCCTAAAGCTTTTTGGTAGTATCTGGTTGGACTAGATGTTGAAGGATTTATATAAATAAAAAAGAGAAATGTGTAAATCTAATGTTAATATTCATCTTTTTGGGTTTTGCCGATACTTTTGCTGACCAGTGAATACCCCCTTGTGTTGTTTTCCAGGAAGTTCCTGAGGGACAGCAGCCACAGCAGGTCGACTGGGTCAGGTATGACAACTCCTTTTACCTTTTTTGGATCCTAGAGCAGCTCCTTCAAGCCAGGTCATGTAGCACAGGGAGCGAGCACCACCACCACCTCCAACTTTCCCAGCTGGAAAAACACATCCTTCCTCTTTCGGATGAGTTTCCCCTGTTCGCTCTTTACATGTGGAGAATCGAGGGACTTCTTAAGCCTGCTTGCACTCGAGGGACCTGAGCTTCAAAGCTCCTGTGTTTTTCTTCCTGACTTAGTTTTTATCCATATCTCTCAGGCAAGATGATGTTAAAAAATATAGACAGTCAGTGTGCAGTTATTGGTCAAGTCCTTGGACTAAATCTAAGACATGTTGTTATTGACAAATAAACCAAGTGAACTGTTCTGATTAATTTGCCTTGATGAATGAGCTGGTCTGTAAGTGCAGAACACATTTGCAGGAATGGTTAGTGTTAAACTGATTTCGGGGAATTATTGTGGACTATGCATTGGGGTTTGTAAGTTGGCGCTCACCTGAACACACTCAGAGAAGCAGACATAAGTGGTAGAGGTCTTCACGGGTCCGAAAACCCGAGGTCCGACCCGAGACCCGAGCGGGTTCGGACACGGGTCGGGTCTAATAATAACGGCATCGGGTCTCGGGTAATTTAAAATAAATGTGTTTTTACCGGACGGACCTGAGAAGACCCGAGCTACTGTATCTCGCATGTGTGCATCGATTCGAGTCCTTTTCCAACCTCTCCTCTGTTTGCCAAGACCGCTTGCGACATCGTGTTGCGGTAAGCTAATTTTCGTTGAAACAGACCTGTCAATCAATTTTGAATCCATGCTGTAGCGGTTACTTTTCTGTCTAACTGGTGCGTGCAGGGCTGCATCGGTGTGTGCAACATTCGGGTCCAGTCGGGTTAAAAAAAAATTTGCAGTCGGGTCGGACTCGGGTCTAATTTTTTCAGGTTTGTCTCAGGTCGGGTCTTTCTTAAAAAAAAAAATTATGCACGTCGGGATCGGGTAAAAAATGATTCTGGTCACTTCGGGGCGGGTCAATTTCTTTAGAGTCGAGAAGACCTCTAAGTGGATCATCTTTTCAAGTGTGAGTATTTACACAACAATGGTTTAAATTCCACTTAATGTGTGTGTCTTATTGCACAGTTGATAGAACCCGGTGTGTGTGTGTGTGTGTGTGTGTGTGTGTGTGTGTGTGTGTGTGTGTGTGTGTGTGTGTGTGTGTGTGTGTGTGTGTGTGTGTATATACTGTACAGTACATATGTTGTATATCAGTGACATTCAGTCCACTGATCTACAACACATTAAGGTTTTATAGTACTTTTTTTGTTATTCCTTGCAAGGACTTTTCCCTGAAGCAAAGTCTGACCAGTAATCTTGTGCTAGAAGCATCAGATCACTATCTAATCAGTAGCTTTTAATTGTCCCTCGTTGCCACCCTACAGCAATTAGGATAGTGTTAGATTCATCCTAAATATCCACATTAATCCTAAATACTTCCCTGGAGCCTGGAGCTGAGCCTTCCCTGATTAACACGATAGACTCCAATCTGTTTTACCTTCATCTCTCCGTTCTCTTTCACCGTACGAGTCTCAAAAAAGATGTCCACTTTTATTAAATTCTCAGCTAACCTTTAATGACGGCTTATGATATTATCGTGCTGTCGGCTGTGATGGTATTACTGAACGTTTAACTGTTCAGGCACAAAAACAACATTGATTTCTTTACTTTTTTTTTAGTTGAATGATGTTAGTTTAGTAACTTTTTTATATAGCTGACTATGCAGTCTGTTTACAAGACAGCTGACAGCAACTTTTATATCTCTCTCATAATCTGACAGGGTGAAAATTACAACAGCTCACTAAATTTTAAATTGTGTGTGTGTGTGTATATATATATATTTTTATATATTATATATAATATTTATATTATATAATATATATTTATATATATTAGTGCTGGGCAACGATTAAATATTTTAATGATTTTTCTGTGATTAATCGCAGCATGCGCAAAATTCAATAATGAAATCAAAAGTAGTGTATTGCATAATTTTATTGTTTCAAAGTACTGCTGTGTGAACAAAAGTGCAATAACATTTGGTTTGTCAAAACTTTAAACAAATAAAGTGCTTTTTTACAGCAGTTAAAAGTTAGTAGCAGTTAACACTTCTTGTAAATCTTAACTTAAACATTAATGTAATCAAAGTAAATCTAACATTAACGTATAAGTAAAACATTAAAACATTAATGCTTTAATAAATAAAACATTAACGTTTTGTTTTGTTAAAAAACAAAAAACAAAAAAATAATGTCCAGAACCTTGATCATAACATTATAACTGGCCCTTTCCGAGTGATTTAATTGATACTTCAGACTCAAAGTACTCCGATGATATGACAATTTAGCTTTGCAGTGGTTACAAATAGCTTTAGTTCTATCAACTCCACCGTGTGGAAGAGGTTTAAAATAAAAATGTCTATTTAAGATTTCGGTACCTTTTTCCATTTTTCTGTCCGCACCAGATATTTTCTGTTTCGCGCTGTAGCTCACTTAGGCACACAACAAATGCTTTCATTGGTTGAGACGCGTGATGACGCTCATCCCAAGCAGCCAGTAGCCTACTGATAAACATCCCACCCCTCCTGTGACCCAGTCTATCTATGTGTATTCAAACGCAGTGAGCAACGGACTTTCAAAATAAAAAGTACGTTAACGCGCGATAAACTAATTGTCGGCGTTAATTAATTAATGCGTTAACGCGATAAAAACGCGTTAACTTGCCCAGCCCTAATATATATACGCATATATATATATATATATATATATATATATATATATATATATATATATATATATATATATATATATATATATGTGCTGGTCATATAATTAGAATATCATCAAAAAGTTGATTTATTTCACTAATTCCATTCAAAAAACGAAACTTGTATATTATATTTATTCATTACACACAGAATGGTGTATTTTAAATGTTTATTTCTTTTCATTTTGATGATTATAACTGACATCTAAGGAAAATCCCAAATCCAGTATCTCAGAAAATTAGAATATTACTTAAGACCAATACAAAGAAAGGATTTTTAGAAATTTGGGGCCACCTGAAAAGTATGAGCATGTACAGTACAGTACAGCACTCGGTACTTAGTTGGGGCTCCTTTTGCCTGAATTAGTGCAGCAATGCGGCGTGGCATGGAGTTGTGTTGGAAAATGAAATCTGCATCTCCATAATGTTGGTCAGCAGCAGGAAGCATGGAGTGCTTTTAAACCTCCTGGTAAACAACGACTGCGTTGACCTTGGACCTCAGAAAACACAGTGGACCAACAGCAGCAGATGACATGGCACCCCAAACCATCACTGACTGTGGAAACTTTACACTGGACCTCAAGCAACGTGGATTGTGTGCCTCTCCTCTCTTCCTCCAGACTCTGGGACCCTGATTTCCAAAGGAAATAACTTTGGACCACTCAGCAGCAGTCCAGTCCTTTTTGTCTTTAGCCAGGCGAGACGCGATCTGCATTTATTTCCCTACCAACATTAGAATGGACAGAGAACAGGTGAGTGAATAAATAAGCGACGTTTACCTCAGTTTATGAGAGCGAGGATGATGCGGGTGATGCTAATCCGCATCATTTCCCATTGTGAACTGCTAATAATTTGAAAATTAGTTGGAAAGTTAGAAATGTAGATATTTATAATCGTAGAGGTACAGTAGGTGAGGAGTGTTTCACTGGAAAGGGAATCTAATCTTTTTAAATGATCTTCTAGCAGGGTTTGGACATAGTGCTTTTTCCATCTCTGTTCCTAGTATGAACTAGAAAACTTTTGTGTGTTCTGGTATGTAAGGAATAAATCAAGTCTGCTGTTACAGGATATTAATCGACAACGAGGTTCCCTGACATAAAGTAAAGTTACAGCTACCCTCATGAAGTGGTTACTTTCCAATCCCAGTACACCACCACAGCAGTTTTCCACTGATTCATACATTGTCCAGGTTTCCCTCCCCCACCTTCAGGAAAGGAATACTTTATAACCTTGCCATGAAACTGCAGTGGTTCACATTTTCTCGTTTGTAGTGCTCATTTTTTTTCGTGAACCCATTTTGCTCCATGAGCACTCCTTCCTTCTTTACTTCCTCTCGCTCCCCTGAGTTCACAAGCCCCTCATAAATAGCTCCATCAGTGACCCTGTGATGCTGTCGCACTGCCATGCTGAGATATTTGTGCAGGCAATAACATCCCTGATGCCAAACTCATTTGATAGAGCATCATGAATTATGTCGCCGGAGCTGGACGCGTTGCTCGCTCGACTCCATGTTGCTGCCTGATAACGATCGCCTGTGTATTGTCTCGACTCCCGCTTCTCCTCCTGCCATCTCTGCATCTCTCATATCCTGTCGCCAGCATCCCGGGGACGTACTACAAGACAACAGCAACCTCCGGGATGAGTGGGGGTCGAGGTGGCTCTTGTGTGCTTAATATGTCAGAAAGCTGTATGGACAGAACCACTTGTGCTCATTCACATGTCTGCTCAGGAGCCTGGAAACTCAGTAAGCAGATTCAGTGTTCAGAATCTGTCGTCCACTGTAGCCTCAGATTTCTCTTTTTGACGGACAGGAGCAGTTTCCTGGCGTTATAGCCAATCCAAACCAAGGGTCAATCTGTTGTGTGTTCTGAGATGTTTGTTTGTGGAAAAATTTCTGGTAGATTCTGAGATACTCGATCCAACCAATGAAAAAAACTAACCGTTTCATATCGGATTGAGATTTTTCACCATATAGATGTTTGATGTACTGTAAACACTGAAGAAAGCTCTCGTCCTGTATCAGTACGGTTTTACTGTCTCATTGTCTTTCTGCTGCTTCTTTTTTTGAGAAACAAACAAATGAAAACATATTGATTCTGAAGAACCCCTCAAAATTTGGTCCGTGAGGCTGCTCATTATGATGATGATTACTAGGCCACCAGTGAATACGACAAGCTTTGCTTAAAATCTGTTACTGAAGCCTGAACACTTATTTGGTCTTGTTTCCTTATTATCGTTTCAGGTAATGATCGGCAAATTAAAAAAAAAAAAAGCACTATCGTTCGAAGCAAGTGTTGGGTATTGAACAGAAAATCATCTGTTTTTTAAACCATCTTAGACCTTACTGATGGTATAGTGGCAAGTAATTGATTTTAAAGTGAACTTTTAACAAAACCTGACAGTAAATTTCCAAATCTAGGTAACTTCTTTCAAATATACTGTACATCTGTACATCACACACCAACACACCAAGCACTTTCTGTAGTCTTCACTTAGAAATGCCATCAAAGATGCCCCTTCTGATTTTTGACCTTGCCCCACACAAGTGAAGGTTTTTTGATTTAAAGACAGCCGATTTCACCGTTTTTTATTTATTTATTTATTTATTTATTTATTTATTTATTTATTTATTTATTTTTGTTGTTGGGGTTTTTTTTTTTTTTTTTTTCCTTTTCCTCCCCATACTTTAAACATCAAAAGCTATTTCGAGCTCCAGGATTTTATGGTGCTTGTAATGTCTTGCCCAAGGTTATAACCTTTCAAAGGTAATACGAGACCATCAAAATGTCTTTTGAGTTAAAATACAGGTAAAAACGCCGTAACGAAACTGTAAACGTCAAAATGTACACTTCCTACGGAATGCGTATAAAAATATAGAAAGAAAGAAAAAATATAAATAAATAAATAAATAAATAAATAAATAAATAAATAAATAAATAAATAAATAAATAAATAATACCCCTCCCAGTGCATCAAAACCATATTAATCTCTCTGACTAGGTACTCCATCACAGTATGACGACTCCTTAATTACCGCAGAGCAATTTTCCGTGTGTGTGAAAACATTAAAAGCTCATTACACTTGATAACTCGTTACAATTAGACATGAGTTGCATTCACAAAACTGGGGCCTGATAGTAAATTGCAGAGCGAACTGATGAAGGAGAGACAGATGGAGGGAAGAGAGGGGAAATGACAACAACGTGAACTGACTCTCTTTCTCTCTCTCTCTCTCTCTCTCTCTCTCTCTCTCTCTTTTTTTCCGCCGAGGTGAGCGTTGATCATCGCTGGCAGAAACGAGAGCGTCTCAGTAGGAGGCAGAACGCCACAGAGCTCGGCGGAGCAGCCTGGCTGTGACATTCTCGTTCTGATTAGTCATATGTTAATGTTCAGAGTTTATGCTACATCTTGAATGCTAGCTTCTCTGAATTACCTTCATAATAGATATGTTTAATAATCTTCTGCCTGCCTGGGAAAGCATTTTACGTAGAGGTTTTTTTGTTTGTTTGTTTGTTTTTTGTTGTTGTTTTTAACTATTGAATAAACCACAAATAGTTTGTGTAATTGAAATTCAATTTTCATGGTTTAACATCAATTTCTACCATACTAAAAATCATCAGTGCAGCATCGGTGTGTTGGAAGTCATGGCCTAATTGTTAGAGAGTCTGACTCCTAACCCTAAGGTTGCAGGTTCGAGTCTTGTGCTGGCCAAGACTGAGGTGCCCTTGAGCAAGGCACCGAACCCCCCCAACTGCTCCCCGGGCGCCGCAGCATAAAAATGGCTGCCCACTGCTCCGGGTGTGTGTTCTTGGTGTGTGTGTGTGTTCACTGCTGTGTGTGTGTGTGCACCGTACTTAGCCGTATGTCACGTCACTTTTCACTTTCACTTTTAAATCTTTCTGTCTACGCGTGTGACGAAGAAGCCGTAATTCAGCAACAAGACATTTTAAATGCTTTTAATTTGTTTTAAACACATGTACGCTGTAGTACAGTGAAATTCTTTTTTAAATCTCTTGTCATTAAGCTGAGGTCAGAGTGCAGTAAGTCACCCCAGGAGCACACCTTTACCCATGCATTTGGTGATTCTAGGGTTTGAACCTTTAACATTCTGATCAGTAACCAAGTGCCTTAACCGCTGACCATGCATGATGAGATAAAGCGACAAATCCACATTATAATCAAATCCGTATTATTCCCTTGTGGTGGAAATGTAGTGCAAATGTACTTTGTTTCTATGTACTGCTTGACTCAAATATATATAACTCTCATTAACCATTTATAGAGACATCAAAAAGGAAAATAAAGCTTGGAAGAAAATAGCAAATTAATTGGTGTAACATTACCAGCGTTTGTACCTTGTACATTTAGTAAATTGTGAAAAGGTCTACACCAAACCGATCTTTCACACTTTTGTGAAGAGCTTCGGATTTGTCATGTTGTATAGTGAACAAAATAATCGTCCGGAAGACAGAAAACCTACATAGCGTTAAGTCACTCGAGCCACGTTTTAAATAAATAAATAATCTGCATATAAACAGAACACGTCACCATATCCCGGATTATTTTCTTTTCTAGCATTCTTTCAATAAATTCATTTATTATTTGAATTATATTGTGTCAGGACCAGTGAATGTAAGTGTATCAGAGCTGCTGTCAAAGAAAATGAATCCGCACCTTCCGACCAATCAGATTTAAGATTCAGCAGCACCGTGGTAAAAGTTAAAATGGAGGCAATTGCATTAATACTCGAGATCGTGTCTCTATTATGTGTTCAGGATGATTCGAAAGCCACTACCGGACACCTGCGTGATCAAATCGTGATGTTCCCTATATGTCATCTACCAAGAATTCATACATCTTGACTGTTTTTTCTTCACCCACCACCATCCAAAAGGGATTGTCTTCACTGGTTTAACTCGGTTATACTGACTTTACCACAGCGATACGTAATATAATAACAGTAATATGACAATAATATATACCTTTAGCAGGTTCGCTTCCAACTTTTCCCAGGGCAGCTCGGCAGGGTTAAGTTCAGATAGCTGGGCAGGTCATTCCATTACTGACCCGTCTCCTCCTTCCTCTCCTGATATCGCTAACACAGCTTAGAGGCATGGCTCGGGTTGAGGGAATCAAACGAAAATTGTTTTAGAGCAGAAAAAAAAAACTCAGGCACATCAGCAGCTTTCAAATCAAAGTGAAAATATTCTAATAAAGCAAAAAGTGGTAAAAAAAAAACCATTAACATTATAAAAATGTAATGAGAGAGAGACTATAGCTTAAACAATGTTTACTTCACCTTCAACACCCCTACAGTGTAATTTAATAATACATGTAAATAGGTAAAATAGATACCAACACATTTAAAAATAATAGCTTTTTATTAGTTCATGGCTCTTGAAAGTCTCCCAGATCTACATATATGTCCGTTTAGTTTCTGCCTGAAGTGTTGATGGTCAATTTTTTAAGGCTGTTCCAGATACAAGCACGCCGAGGTGAAGGTGACCTTGATAACCGAGAACCCGGTCTAACAGTGTTGCATGTACTTCTTACATGTTATTTACGAGGTAGCAGCGGGAGCCGTCCCCGTATCGTCCATATGAAGTAACGATACGCGTCCTGATTTAGTGTCGATGGAACGATTGCTCGTTATTAGACAGGAATAAAATTTATTGAGGGTGTTGGCGTGGCACTGATATTAACAGGGTACGCTGTCAGTGCTGCAGTGTGTGAAGATCAGATGAGAATGAATCTGATCAAAGTTTCGTGCGTTCGACAAAGTCATATACTTAAAACCTGTCTCCTGAAACGTATGTTTTCTACTTGAATTATTTTGGCTGCTATATCAAGAGGTGGAAAAAGACTTTACATGATTTCTTGTAGCTTGCAGTTTTAACAGGGGACGTAATTTTTTTTATTATATAATATGTCGTACAACTGACAAGGAAAAAAAAGACTTAAGCTCAATGTAATTCCTCATAGGGCAGAAAGATGATGCAATAATTAATAAATATTAATTGAGTAATAGACTCATGTTCTAAATAGACCAAAACGACTAAACTCTGCTAATGAATAAGCTTAAAATGAGTAAAAATGTGAAGAACTAAAAATGAGCCTGATCATTTTTATCTTATAATAGGAAATACTACACAAATGACTATATTAAAGATGTTTCTCATATTAAAGATGTTTCTAATTGTCCGGATGTTTTTTTTTCTGTCTGTGGTTATAATATCGTAACATTATTATTAGCAGAAAACGTCACTGTACCTTATCTCTTACATTCCCTCAGCATCCTTTATTTTATCTCGCCTGAAGTTAATTAGACAAAGTCCTCCATCCATGAAGATATTCTCATATCAGAAAACATGAAATTACAGTTTTAACAGCTCTGACTGTTTACAAGAAAACCGCTGGAACTGAAGACTTTTCCAACAAGTCCCTGGTGTTTGTTTGTTTATTAACTAATTGATTTATTTATTCAATTTTTAAACAAGATTTCATCATTTAAAGTGGGTTATTTGACTCGATTCATCTTTAGTTGTTGCAGCCAGTTTAGCTATCGACTTTCATTTAGTCATATAATCACTTGACACTAATTTCATTGCAAGCCACAAGTTTGGTTAGTTTGTTGGTTTCTCGGTTGGTTGATTTGTTGATTGATTTGTTGGTTGCTTGGTTGATTTGTATGTTATTTGGTTGATTTGTGAGTTTTTGCCCTAAAGTCTTGAATGTGAATGTGATGCTGGGATGTTGGAAGTCAAAAAGGCAAATTGTTGTAGAATATTATAATTTAAAACACTTTATCTGAATGTTACATCAACGAATGGTTTAGCGAACATTTGGTTGGACATTTAAAAGGAGCATGTGCAGACTTGTGAAGAGCTGACATGAACTCTAAGGGGCTTTTTACACCTGGTCACTTCATGCGTTTCTGTGATCCGTTAGCTATCTGATGGTAAAAAGACCAGGTCTAAATGCCCTCCGAAACGTTTACGAGACGGATATAAATCCGATGGTTAAAACAACTTCAGGAGGTGGTCTGGGACACATTTCAAATGAAACTGGACAGGTGTAAATGCATGTGGTTGTTCAAGCCACATACCTCAGCGCTATACAGTACTCCTTCCAAACCGAAGTACGTCACTCGCAGGTGACCTTTCACCCAGGCGTCTCGTTGGGTCTTAAAATGCGCTGCTGCGGCCAGCGAAAATGCAGCAAACAGTGAGCGCTGTTTTTTTGTACATGTAGCATAACCTTCGTAACAAGTTTTTTGTCTTCTTTTTGATTGCATTCTGAAAACCGCATACACCTGTCAGGACTCAGCCCGGACTTTTGGCCATGTGCCTTTGTTTACGTTCCTTGTCAAGTGTCTGCCCCGCCTTCGTCTGCCCCTCCCTGTCTCCACACCTGTTCCTAATCCTGTCTCATTGTCTTTTGTATTTAACTGTGCCGCGTTGCCTTGTGCAGCGTGGAATCAACTGTTGTCTTTGTCTGGTCTAGTCTGTGTTATGTTTCATGTTTTTTCGTTATTAAACCCTGCTATTTTTGCCATCCTGCGTTTGGGTCCCTTTTATCCAGCGTTTGTGACAACACCAGGAGAATCAGAACCATAAACATGCATGGTATTGAAAGGTTTGAGTACATGTTTTGAAAATGAATAAATAGGTAAAAAAAGGGAGGGGAAGGATGAAAGGGAGAAGAAGAAAAGAAGGAGGGAAAAGAGGATACAAATACGTGGAGATAACTTAATCGGACTGGACAACGTGTTCTGGCTCGGAGGAGTCAGGGTTCGAGGAGGGGACTGAAATGTTGCAGCAAAGATTCGCGAGAAGCGGCTCGAGAAACGGGGATTTAAAAGGTCGGAAATTATGGAAGTCGATTAGTGGCCTAATGTAAATGGAACAGTTTTAACAAATCAGATAGCTATCGGATCAGAGAAAACACATGAAGTGACCAGGTGTGAAAAGGCCTCAAATTAGAGTTACTTTAAAATAATTACTCCTTCCAACCAGAGTGAACAGAAAAGGATCTCTAATCAAACAACACATTGAAACAGCAGATAATGATGTCAGACTCTGCTCTCATCAGCCCAGAACAGAATTATGAGCGTTTTTGTATTTTGTATTTTTTATTTTTTTAAAGGACAATGCTTGGAAGCAGTGGTTTTTGGGGTTAATGGAATGTTTGTTTGTGAAACCTTACCAAATCTGATGAATCTTTATCTGTGGTGGTGGTGGTGTAATAATACAGCGAATCAAATCAAGTTCTTCGTATCTGAATCTAACTGTAGTCCATAACTTTTACTGTGAAGAACCAAGACTGCTGTGAGAGTAAAACCCAGTGGTAGGTGAGGTGTATATAATTTTCTATCCAAGCTTTCCTCCTTTCTTCTCATTACCAGATACCTCATTATTAAATGAAACAGGAGGGCGGAAATGAGCAGGTGAACTGATTGGTTTACGTGTTCTGAATAATAAACGAGGACGTTGACTCCATTCATTTACAGGAATAAATTAAAATGCTCTGCGATATCCAATTAGCATCGCAGGGAAAAGAACAGACAAGACTGCATTGTTGTGGTTTTACTTCAACAAAAGCTCGCATATTTTAACTACACCGCAAGTCAACAGCTTTTATGCTTACGTCCAGCCAGTTTATCGTCTCACTCTCCAAACCTTTCAACGTACTGACAGCAGATTTTTCCTGTCACATCATGTGATGCACGTCGCCTGATCCCGATTCTTTATCACTGGGGTCTTTGTGAATACGTCACGTTCTTGAGCTTCAAGCTCATTTATGCCATTCCGCTTTTAACCTCAAGCTGTTTGCATATTGAATTTTTTGTTTTGTTTTGTTTCTTCGACAGAAATCTTTGTTCACATGTTCACCCATGTTATTAAGATTTCATTAGCAATGTAGATCAGTACGAGTGAGATTAGAGTTCAATGTGCCGACAGGGTTTTATTCCCTTTCTAATGCTAAGTTGTTTTTCTTTTTCTTTTTCTCGCTTATTAAAGGAGGACTCGTCGTACATGTTGTGCATTGTCATGAACTGTACTGTATCTCGAAAACTCAAGATTTACTAAACCTTTTTGGTAGGTTGAGAGGGTTTTAAAATTCAAACGCTACGTGTAACCGGAAAACAAGCTAGTTTTATTACTTAAAAAACGATTTGGTCAGTTGCACATGGTTGTAGCCTTAATTTCTGAAGATGAACAGGCAAACAACCCAGCGGCCTTCTCAAGCACTTGTACACGTACTGTAGATGAAAAAACAAGCTCAGTTATGGATATTTGTAGTAAGTCGGTAGTTCTCCATGTTTATTCAAGGTTATTCAAACGCTTTGAAATTGCACCATTGACAAAAATAATTAACTACAGTATTTACAAAATGCTGAGTTTTTCCTCCAACGTAAGAAAAGTGGATAACACCGGTCTCTATTCCCCAGGTTCGTCATACAGCCCAACTCAAAGTGCACTTGTTAAAGCAGTTCATAACCTGTGTCTCTCATCAGATCTCGGGCTTGTGTTCATGGACTTGGATTGAACTCTGTTAGACTTTATCAGGTCACCTCATCAGTTGCGTGTTAACGGTGCCAGGCCCTCAGTGACTGCGTGAGAGAAATAGGAAATCATTGTCTGACTTCTGAATCCAGCTCATTTTCCAAGTTTTAGGACTCTTCTAAGAGACCGTTCACTTTCTTGTAAAAGTTTCTCATGATTTATCTGCTATAATTTTTACACTGGAAAATTGAGCTCGAACTATTCTCATTCGTCTTAATTTGCCGTGTTTTTGAGTGTTAACCAGATAACAAGATTATATCCACGGCAGCTGGCTGTATTAATGTGCATTATAGTGAATTATTACTGCCGGGTTTGCGCGAGGCAGGGAGTGGAAAATGGATGGACAGAGAAGGAGAAGTTCTGTAAAGGAGGAGAATACTTTACAGTATATCCCACGTCTTCTTGTCCGTCAGTCGAAATGTCACAGGCAGCAGGAGGCTCCTGGTTCACTTTTTTGATGATTTCTGATCTCAGCATGAAAAATAAATGCTGGTTGACTGATCGGTGTGTTGATATAGTTGTTTGGCCTTAAAGGTGTGACACTGTATAAGAGCAAGCGTAAGAACCTTGAGTGGGATGTACGGTATTTTCCGCTTTTGTTCGCAACCTCGATTCCTGTAGCCTTTACAATCTTTTATAGTTTTTTCTCTTAACGATTCAATATTCAGACCGTTTCCTACAGGTGACCTCGAATATACCTCGAATTGCTCTATGACTCAGGTTATCGTTTTTGATTCAATAGAACTATAAACAGCGTGAATGTTTTCAATAACGAGTTCATAAGTTCCGTTTTGGGGAATTGAGTAAAACACTTCAGGATGTAATGTTATTGGAAAATACAAAAAACTCTTCAGTGGATGCTGTGACATAACTTCACCCAACCTTCCTAGTTCTGAATATTTTCTGTAACAGCACACCATGTGGTGATTTATTCATTAATTATGTACTGTATACTTCTTCCTTTGGCTGCTTCCTGTTCGGGGTCACAGCGGATCACGTGGTTATTGGATTTTGCACGGGGTTTATGCCGGATGCCCTTCCTGATGCAACTCCCTTTTATTTTTATCCCAGCTTGGGATCGGCACTGGGAGTTAACTTTTCTGTGGCTGGGTTAGGGCCCTGTCCGGGAATCAAACCAGGGCCGCAGCAATGAGAGCGTGGGATCCTGCTGTTGAAGCATTTGTGGGCCTAAATTATGTACTGTATACAAAGAGCTTAAATCCCAGACACTAGTCAGAATTTTAGCAAATTTCGTTCCTGGATTTTTAGTTAAGGGTTTTTAGTTAAATGTATTTTATTTGGGGGGGGAAAAAGATTATTTATTTATTTATTTATTTATTTATTTATTTATTTATTTATGTATGTATGTATGTATGTATGTATGTATGTATGTATTTATGTATTTATGTATTTATTTATTTATTTAAAGGCAGTGATGGCTCAAGCAGTTAAGACTCTGGGTTGTTGATAGGATCATCGTGGTTCAAGCCCCAGCACTGCCATGCTGCCACTGTTGGGCTCTGTATCATGGCTGACCCTGCGCTCTGATGCTGTAATGTATATGTGACAAAACAAATTCTTCTATACTATTCTTATATAGTCTCTGTTTCTTTCTTGAAAAAAGACGGTTGCTAAAAGCACTTAGGAGGTTGTCTGAGTCGTTAAACATCATTACGCCAAACTATTCAACTAAATCCTTGTATAACAATAACACCAGTTTACAAACTATCACAACTTATTCGTTTGGATTAATCCACAGAAACAGCACAGAGGACGATCATCGGCGAACACGCTTCAGTCGAACCACCCTGTAGTTTATTTCCATTCTCACTTTAGCTTCTCCAAAAGCCAGTAGAAAAATCCTACTTTTTGTTCACTCTTCATTCTATTTGCTTCTGTATTCTACACTCTCTTCACAAAACAACAGAATATTTGAACAATTAAAACAAATTATAATACAAATACTTTTCGGCTTAGTGGTTAGCATGTTCGCCTCACACCTCCAGGGTTGGGGTTTCGATTCCCGCCTCCGCCTTGTGTGTGTGGAGTTTGCATGTTCTCCCCGTGCCTCGGGGTTTCCTCCGGGTACTCCGGTTTCTTCCCCCGGTCCAAAGACATACATGGTAGGTTGATTGGCATCTCTGGAAAATTGTCCGTAGTGTGTGTGTGTGTGTGTGTGTGTGTGTGTGAGTGAATGAGAGTGTGTGTGCCCTGCGATGGCTTGGCATTCCATCCAGGGTGTATCCTTTTTACAAAAAAATTATTTATCCACGTAAATAATTCCTGCAATGCGCTGCACATGTGACTGCCTTCCAAACTTCTTAAGGCTTAATTTTTCTGTTTCGCTTAGTTTTTTTTATTTCTTGTTTAGCTCTATCGCTTAGTTTTTTCTCCTCACTGAATGTCACACCCAGAACACTGAGTTTGAATTCAACCTCCTGGAGTTCAGTGCCAAACAAACCAACAACCAAAATTCATCCTTTAAATAATTTCATTATAAGTTAATGATCATATTCATAAACGTAATGTATTGTAAACGAGTATGCCTAAAGGTGGTAAGTTTCTTTGTGAATAATCATTGTAATTCATCTGTACGATTGTGTAACCTCCTGAAACATTACATGAATGTGATGTTTAATCAGATTCTATTGGCTGCCAGCTGCTGTGCTGCGAAACAAAATTATCCGATCATGATCATTACATTTTTCCTGTTTCTCTCTGGCTGCTGTTTGCCAGAAAGTTACACCCGGAGCCAGCCGATAAAGTACCGGATGAGAGAGAGATAGATAGAAGGGACGATTTGGTGATAGACAGTTATGATATGATTTTCAATGGGACTGTCAATATTAAATGTATCAGCTTATACTTAAGGAGCAAGTCAGTGGCGACAGTAGTGAGGTAAAATCTCCCTAAGACTATAGGAAGAAAAGAGGAAGAAAAGAGGAACAAGACTCAAAAGAGATCCTCATCTGGTCACACCGAAGAGCACAATTCTGAATCATTTCCATTCTATAACTGTACTGTATATATTATAGGGGTGGTGGTGGTGGTGATGGTGATGGGGTGGTGATGAAGGGGTGGTGGTGGTTATAGTGATGAACTGGTGATGGAGGTGTGGTGGTGGTGGTGATGGGGTGGTGATAGTGATTGTGTGGTGGTGGTGATGGTGTAGTGATGAAGGTATGGTGATGGTTATAGTGTGATGAACTGGTGATGAAGGTATGGTGATGAAGGGGTGGTGGTGATGGTGTGGTGATGGTGATGGGGTGGTGATAGTGTAATGGTGATTGTGTGGTGGAGGTGATGGGGTGGTGATGAAGGTGTGGTGGTGGTTATAGTGATGAACTGGTGATGAAGGTGTGGTGGTGGTGGTGATGGGGTGGTGATAGGGATTGTGTGGTGGTGGTGGTGATGGTGTAGTGATGAAGGTATGCTGATGGTTATAGTGTGATGAACTGGTGATGAAGGTGTGGTGATGAAGGGGTGGTGGTGATGGTGTGGTGTTGGAGGTGATGGGATGGTGGTGATGGTGTGGTGGTGATGTGGTGGGGATAGTGTGATTGTGTGGTGGTGGTGATGGTGTGTTGGTGGTTATGGTGTGATGAACTGGTCATGAAGGTGTGGTGGTGGTGATTGTGTGGTGGTGGTGTTGATGGTGTGGGGATAGTGTGGTGGTGTTGAGCTGGTGGTGGTGATGGTGTGGTGATAGTGTGATGGTGATTATGTGGTGGTGGTAGTGATGAAGGTATGGTGGTGGTTATAGTGTGATGAACTGGTCATGAAGGGGTGGTGGTGATGGTGTGGTGGTGGTGATGGTGATGGGGGTGATAGTGTGATAGTGATTGTGTGGTGGTGGTGATGGTGTGGTGATGAAGGTATGTTGGTGGTTATAGTGTGATGAACTGGTGATGAAGGTGTGGTGATGATGGTATGGTGGTGGTGATTGTGTGGTGATGGTGTGGTGATGAAGGTGTGGCGGTGGTTATAGTGTGATGAACTGGTGGTTAAGGTGTGGTGATAGTGTGGTGGTAATGTTACTGTATGTAACTGTATATACCATTTTATCAAAAAAGTGCAGTTCTGTAACCAGGACGTTTTTCCCATGAAATCTATTTTCTTGAAGTTTTCAGCTGTTTACTGATGAAGACGTAAGACCAAAACTAATTACAACAACTACAGTCTAAAGCCAGGCTCATGATTCCTAAATTGTACCATTCACAGTAAACTGACGTATCTCCGGGTTGTCCGTGTGACCATCGTCAGCAGCAGCGGGTGGTTTCCAACTGATGAGAACTCCAACAAGATGAACAGGCAGGTCCAGAGAGCAGAAGGGGTCAGGATCCCATTTCACTGTGAGATACCTCCTTTAGGCTGCTTCACACTGAACTTACTCAGATACAGAGTCTCATTACTGACCCCCATCAGACCAAAAACATGTTTCATGATTTCTGGTGGACCTTCTTGACCAGTGGCTTCTTGCATGCTGTCATCTTCTTTTACATATTTCCTTATTCCTTTTTGGGATGAGTTCCTCTACACCACCAGAGGAACACGCTCATTTTACAGGTTTATTATGACTTTTAGAAAAAAACGGAATCGTTAACATTCATGGATCTCCGCCGGTAATCGTTATTTGCTTATTTAAACCGATTACGCACAAGAATTGACGGATCACGCGAACCATTCATAAATCTCATTAAACAACGGGTTTTAAATCCGATTCACATTCCTCACGTCATTCAAGCAAAAAACGAAGATGATCAGAATGTAATCTTAAACACACAGCATGTAATTTTCCAGCTTGTTGGTTTGTAATGATAAAACTGTTTTACATTTGATCATTTGTCAAAACGTTACTAATTTATTCTGAAGCCGCAGACAGGCGGCGGCATATTCATGGTGGGTGGCATTTAAAGGTGCCTCGCTTAATAAATTTCTTGACGTAGATCCACATCATCAGCTGAAGCATTCGATAATAATTTTCATGGTTCCTTGTTTACTTTAATTCTCGTAACTCATTAATAAACCCGATATGTTTTATTCATTTCTATTACAGAGCGGTGCTGATTAATGAACATGAACAGCAGCTTTCGCGCTATTTCCGACTGCAGCATAAATTATTGCACTCGTTCTAATTCGTTATCCTTTCTTTCAGTAACAGTTCACACGCAGCAAAGCCTTCGGGTCGGCGCTCCACGTACAGCCCGAGGTTTCCTCACGCGTATTTTGTTGCACGAGTTTTAGCGTTTTGAGTTATTTGCCGCATCACTATGTGCTAATCCCCAACCTGAAGTCTTGACTTTTAATTGCAAGGATAACAAAGTAAAGGCATTAATAGTTTCAACTAGTGATTTTGTTCAGTCATGATGGTTATCACTGAAGAGCCTTCGACCACTGAAGCGCCTGGTTTTAAAGCCTGTCACAGCAAAACAATGTTTTTGATTCTAAAACCGATGCAGGCTCTATGATTCATGTGTTTGTTAAAAGCCCTCATTATAAAAGCAGTCTTCATTAGCTCTTACATTTCCGGCATCAAAGAAGGTTTTGATCAGTGGGGGATGAAATAAGAAAGTGTTCTTATCACTTCCTGTTTTTTGGGGGGGGTGTTTTGTTTTTTTATAAAAATTTAATATCTCTTGGGTTTATTGATTATGTGACTAGCAGCAATGGCTTTTGGATTTTCTACCTCATCATTCTTATTAAGGGCAGTGTTGGCTCAACTGGTTAAGGCTCTGGGTTGTTGATTGGAGGATCAGGGTTCAAGGTCCAGCACAGCCAATCTGCCACTGCTGGGCCCTTGAGCAAGGCCCTCAACCCTCCCTACTCCAGGGGCTCTTTATCATAGCTGCTCCTGCACTCTGACCCCAACATCCTCAGTTCGGGTATGTGAAGAAAAAGAATTCCACTGTGCTGGAATTAATAAACTGTGGCGATAATAAAGGCTTCTATGCCCCCGTTCTTCTTCTTCTTTTTAATTGCCCCATAACCCAATTGATGGTGTTTTTACTTGCAGAAAACTGCTTAAACTGTGATTTTCAGGACAAAATTGTGAAATGCACCAAATGGAACAGGGGAGCACGTTCAGTCACCTATCCTGAACCCAATTGAGTATTTTACTAGAGAAAATGTCCTCGAAAGACGCAGGAGCTGAAAGGGCAAATTACAGGACTGACAGAGTGTGACCGGTGTCACATATGACGTGGTTAAGATCGTCATAAAGGACACACGTCGTGTCGACTGTTACTATCCGGAGTTCTTCTCGTTGCGATTTGTTCTTTTCTTTATTAATTCAGGGTTAATTGTTCAGTTGATGTACACCTCAAGGATGGCGTCAATGCCGAGATGTATTTTTCCTGTAATTCTTTTTCAATTTTTCGAGACCGTTGTGTGTAAAAATCCCAGATTGAAGCAAGCACATCTGCTTCCAACCACCATGCTACGATCCAAGTCACTCAAAGCACAATCGTTTTTTTCTGATGAAGGATATGATCATTACCTGAAGAGCTTGAGCCGTATATGCATTAATTATTTACTTATTTATTTGTTAGCTTGTGCTGCAAACAGGATAACTGGCTCTTTGGATAACTGTATAAATTAGCTTGTGTACATGTGTTCCTAATAAATTGGGCAGTTTTGGTATGCCTGTTTATCTTGCCTTAAAAAGCTCTGGCGTGTACCATTCATTGAAAAATAAAGTTTCTTCTACAGAACATTTTAAGATTTTGGTTCCTTTGCCTAGAAGGTGCACGTAGTCTCCAGTCTGATCACGGCACCGCATTTAAAAGTACAGATGCTGCCTGTGAAATCCACTTCTGTCTAAGGTGTAACAATAGCCATGATAAGCAGACTTGTAAGGTTAAATGTACGGAGATCCTCAAAATGCACAAAGATTCGGTTTAAACCCTAAAATCTTCCTGAAAGGGGATTCCACTTGTTTCTTTGACCTCTGCGAAAGACGTTTCTAAGAGTTTTGCCGTTTCCAAACTCAGAGCTTTAGCGACATATCGTTCAACACAGCACCTTCACTTTGTGTGAAAACTCTATTTATTTTCCTATAGAAACATTTTTCAATGAGTTGAACTCTGTGAACTATCGTAAACTCGTCTTTCTTTCCGTTTCTATTCCGTTCGCTTCTTCAAAATCAAGTAGCGAAATGTCACCGAAAATTACATTCCAAATTATTGCTTGTTAGAAAGATTGGCAAATAAAATGTGATTGAAATCTGACCTCAAATGAAAAGTCAAGCATGCGCAAAGAAGACTTTCAATCGTGACCTGGAAAGAAGAGAACCTTGAGGTCGAGGGAAAAGAGCGACGTAAATGATGAGATGTAAAAGCTGAAAGAAGACAAAGCCTGGATGTATCGATCACAACATCCCTCAAACGAAATGCTGTCATTTTGGCTTTGACTCAGCATACCAGAGTCCTCTAATAACTTTAAAAGGACTTTGTTCTACTCTGCTCGTAAAGTCGGATGCGTCGTGTTGTGTAAATAAACATTTGGGAATATTTCACCTATCGGCAGAAAAAAACTTCCCCTGATATTAGAGGAAGGCGAGAATATTTAATGGACCGTGCTGAATGAATGATCTCCGTCTCTCAACCTTCATCATCAAAGAATTCGGTGTTTAGCGAACGATCGAGGCGTCGCAGCTTCGAATGAGCCGTAAACAAACACAATAATCACATCAAAATAATAAGGATCTCTCTTTAGCCGCCGGTGGGTGGAATCACTTAATTTATGTACATCCTCGAGTCTGACAGCAATTAATGAGCAGTTCTGAGCAGTCCAGCCTGCTTTACAGACCAGATATCAAGAACAACCTTGGAACAGTCCATACTAATGACAAATGGCAATGTAAACGGAACTGTAATTAAAATGGAAATGTAGCAAATGATTTATTTTACAAGGCGTGATTGTTTTCCTCGTTCAACAAAGACTCTGCGAACAGAGAGAGCAAAACCCATCAGGCCACGAACACCAACAGCGTATGAAGAGTTCGGTTGATCTATTGATCCCGCTGAGCTTTTTCTAATTTACTTTCTAAGGCGAAGGTGAACGCGTGTCAGTTTATCGCCACAGCTGACTTCGTATTGGTGTAAATTCTTTGAAAATCAAGCAGCTCTCAGGCCTGGCAATAAAACTCTTAAAAAATATGGTGAAAAGTCTATTGACAGCCGTTGACAGTTTAATCTCCTGTTTAAGGATTTCTGGCTCAGCAGGTTCACGAGGTTCAATGTCACGAAGGTCGTCGCTGAATTGATACGAGGAAGGGCATTTCAGATTCTGACACGTGTTGTTCCTGACTCATAATGATACTTTTGACGTGGACACGTCAGCGGAAAACACCGCATGAATACACAGCAGTGTCCTCTTTATAATGAATGAATTACACAAAGGTGGTGCGTACGGGCTGGGGGGGGGGGGGTTGTCACTAAATGGTTGGGAATATTAATGTTTAATCCTTTTTTTCTTATTATCACACTAAAAAACCATTATGTAAAATATAAAACCTTTTATATATATGCACGTTGTACATTAGAATTATGTAAAGGGTTTAATTTAGATTACTTTTATATAAAATATATCTTTGATATAACTAGTGTCTGGGTTTCAAGGTTTTGGGGACATTTGTGGGATGTGGTAACTTGTGGGTAAGGTATCGGATTACCGATTGGAGGGTTGAGAGTTTGAATCGCAGGTCCACCAAGCTGTCACTGCTGGGCCCCTGAGCAAGGCCCTTAACCTCTTAATTGCATGTACAGTACAGTTCAGTTCTAGCATGTGGTTAACAAAAACAACACATGGCCTAGGACAAAAAGGGCTTAAGAGTCTAAGGCCACGTTCACACTGCAAGTCTTAATGCTCAATTTGGATATTTTGCTCAGATCAGTTTTTTTTTGTTTGGCTGTTTGACATTACCTTTTAAAATGTGGCCTATATCAGATACCAGTGTAAACAAGCAATAACAATGACGTCACACGCAGCACGCCGTTGCGCTAAAAAGTTGGCGAGGTTTTGGAGGAAGTATTGTATCATCTGGTGCAAGCAAACATATCATGTAATGTGATGTATTCAATGCAAACATTATGAGCTGGTTCACGTAACCACTTTATATAACATTACCAGTCACGTGTGTGTCACGTTTTCGCATAATTTCACATATGGAAGTGGCCCAGATCTGATTTGAAAAAAATCAGATCTGGGCCAGATTTGAGTGTTCACACGACTCCTGAAGTCTGACTTGGTCACTTGACCCCAAAAAAATCGTATTTGCGCCACTTTTACCTGCAGTGTGAACGTGGCCTACGAACCCGATTAACTCGCCGAGAGAGGAATTATTGAAAACCAATTGCAAGTGGTGGTGTTTTTATTTATCCTCCGGAGTAGGTTTAGTACTCGATTAAGTGGTGTGCCATCAGTCTTCATTTAAAGGCATCTAGTGACTCAGACATCCAGGGGAAATCTGACTCACGTCTTCATCCCATCTCGAGGGATTGAAGGTCAAATCAAGCCTCTGAAGAAACACGCAGTAGTGATTGTGCTGCAGCGGTGTGATGCGGACGTACTTAAACAAACAATGCGCATAAGCGGACGCAGGGGAAAACTGCCAGGAGCCTGTTGCTGTAGATCAATCTGGAGACAACGAGAGACCGAACAAGCACCTGAATTTGCCCTTGTAGATAAAAGCGCCTGACTCCTGATGGAAGCAAAAAAGCTGCACAATTTCGAGAACTACACCAATAAGAGATTACAAGAACTTGATGGATCAAGCATATTCATCCAGGAGCGTCTGAGGGAGAAAGTTGATCAACTAGCATAGGCAGGAACTGCAAGAAACAGCTTCAAAAAGTTCACAAATACGAGAAAAGAGGATGCTGACGCTTTACTCGGACGCTCTTACATTTTCTGCTTAGGTGTTTTTAAATCTCCTCATTTAACTGACCCCAACTTTAAGCCTTTAACGGACCCTTAGTACTGACATAGACACCCTTGTGTAACTGGAGAACATTTTGATCTCATTCATGTGAAATAAAACCAAATCAGCGTTATGTCTGACTTCGAAAATTAATTGATTAATTAATTAATAATCATGTTAGTTAGCTTCTGTTTTATTAGAGATGGCAGCAGAAAATGTTTTTTTTTTCTATCATTAGAACATTTTTGTAATGAGGAGTCGTAAGGCTGATGATCCATTTGCAGCTTTAATGAGAATCTCGCAAACAAACAGGCAGGGTCAGGACGGGCTAACACACAATAACGTAGAAAACGGAAAGACAGGCAGAAGGTCAGGGCAGGCAGCAAACAATCAGAAAACCAGGATACAAAAACTGAATCAAAGCCAGAACTAGAAACACACAAGAATTGCTCAGAGTGATCGCAATGGCATATCAGGACTTCGCACTGGAGTCAAGTTCAAGTTCGTGTTATATAGGAAGTGGCTGATGGGTGCAATCGGTCTCCGTGATGGATGATGAGAGGTGTAGTCCGGAAGTGACTAGTATTCCGGAGACGCTTCTCTATGTTGGCGTTCGGGAGGCGAGGCAGGTGCGCCGACTGTAACAATTTTGGTGTTTCTTCTGGTTGATTTGACCCTTAAACAGAACAAATGTCACTCTAAGGATTTGTAAAAGGTTTATACTGAAATCTGTGATCCCGTGGAGTTTTTGCAGCAGTTCCTGAACATTCAGCAGATTCATTTTCTTTGGGGTTTTTTTTTTTTTTTTGGCTATTGGTTCTGGATGATGAAATTCCTGTTTTGTTTTGTTTATAGTAAATTTAAAGATGTGACGTGACAATATCTGTAATTAATGATGTTTGCAAAGCAACATTATTACTATTGTGCCGGAGAAAAATTCGGCGCGTAACTTGTCTCGCAGCTTTTGTCCTAGACCCATGATTGACGTGTCAAATCGACCGGCTCATTGAGGAGAGGTGTGCTATGACTTTTCTCAGCGATCCGAGTACCCGTACTTCCGGTACCGGGTCTCAAAGTGGCCTTTTTTCTCATAGACTCCCATTATATTTGGAGGTTTATAACTCGGCAAGCTTTCGAACTGTCTACACCAAACTCGGCCAACTCCTTTAGGGTGATACTCTGAACAAACTTTTAAATTGGTGTACCAACTGGCCTTTCGGTTGTCCCACAGCCCCGTCCCCAAAATATGCAAAATCAAAAAACTTTTTACAACACGGACATGTGGCATATCAAAACACTCAGAACAATGAGGGGAACTACCTCATGGGTATTCTGATGATGTCACGTGATGTCACGTCAAAATAAAAAATTAGCACAACATGGACATGTGACATATCAAAACACAGCACAATGAGGAAAACTTCCTCAAGAGTATTCAGATGACGTCACATGCTCGTCTCGACTAGCCTCCGGGATTTGCCACGTGCAAGCACCACTCACATTTTCTTCAGGAAATGTACATTCTAGTTTATTATCTACTGTTCTAAGGCTCATGGCCACATTGGTTTATATATGTAAAGCATTTTGAGCTACATTGTCGCTCATTCAGTTGCTTGAGATCCAAGTAATAATGCTATAAACGTGAAAAAAGGCCTTCTACTGATTTATGAGAATAGACTGACTTATTAATAAAAATATTTCTAATGCAAATCTGTTTGATTCGAATGTCATTTAATATCGGTCGATTAATATTGGTTTCTGCTCAGTCGTGCCCAGAATATGTACTCGTCACATACTGTCTTTTTCTTTCTACTTCAGTCCAAAGTCTGTACTGACCGTTAAATTAAACAAAATCGCTCTTCTATACCTTTATTTCAAGTTAGTTTATTATTCAAGTTTACCTTTATTTTTAAATCCCATAGTAACTTGAAGTTACTAAATAGTAAGTTGAAGTTACTAAATAAGAACAAGTTACCAAGTCCAAATATATAAGAGCGATATATAAGATATATAAGAGATAATATATTGGAATAAGGAGTTAAAGGCCATATCATGTAATGCTATACTGTAATGTAATGTATTCAATGCAAACATTATGAGCTGGTTCACGTAACCACTTTATATAACACTCTTAACACACACATGTTACCAGTCACGTTTGTGTCACGTTTTCGCCGGCGCAAAAAATAAAAAAATATTTTAAAAAATTTCGCCGGCGCATAATTGTGACAAATGTTGATGTAGCTTGACGTAAAAGTCGCATCAAATCCACCTTGGCTGTTCACACTGTGGCCACATTAGGAAAAATCAGATTTGGGTCTGATTCAGGACCAGATATGGAAGTGGCCCAGATCTGATTTGAAAAAATTAGATCTGGGACAGATTTGATTGTTTACACTACTCCTGAAGAAGTCTGACCTGGTCACTTGACCCGAAAAAAAATCGGATTTGGGCCACTTTTACCTGCAGTGTGAACGTGGCCAAAGTAAATGTCTCACGTCAGAATAATGTGGTAAAGTGTCACAGTGACAACAATGAGTTACTGCGTCCACATAAGGAGATTTTATCACGAAATAATGAGATACTAAGTCAAACTAATGACTCAGCACTTCAACTTTGAACACCTTCAGGGCTTCCGTTTACGTTCACATTCTGAATCCATCATGTCTTTCTTTTTTTTTTTCCTCTTGTTTCTTTTTTCTATTTCGTTCCCAGACTGCATCTGCAGACATCCAGAAAGATGGGTTTTACCTTTTCTAACATGTCCAGTAGATATAGATGTATAAATTATACATAAGTCAATGAATATTTTTCACAGTGTGCTGAAGCTCGGCTGTTGAACAAGACTAACTAATGGTGGTAATAATAAAAATGAAAAAAAAAAAAAAGGCAGCGGTGAGTGATGGAAACGTACCCGGGGGCGGAAATACAAAATATGGCGTAATTAAGGTTATTTGCATATCTGAAGTATTTCAGCGGGGTCGAGGCGAATGACCCCAAAGCTAACAATGTCCTCTGAGTCCATAATAAAAGTTCACAAGGAAACAAACTTGACTTGAGCTACAGTGAGCGACGCAGGGTATGAACTGTATTGTGGATGAGCAGGATCAAAGAAACGCGAAGGTCATGAGATTTTTCGAACGGACGGACCGGAAATATCTAAACGTACTTCAAGAGCTTGACATTTGATGTTCTTTTATGTTACGGATTACAAAGTTATTTTAAAGAGAAATAGGTGCTTGCTCCCAGCTTGATTCTTGTGTTGTGTCAAAATACAAAACCTGTTTGCAAATGCTGCCCCTAGTGGTCAATAACACACAACAGGACATGTTGAAACGTAGAGATTTTTTATCGACGTGAGAGAACAAGAGGTTGCGTCGTTAAAGAACGTGTCCTTCGGTTTGTTCCGTAAGACGTATCCAGTAATGTTTACTCGAGACAATCGATGCACTTTGTTCATTTTCACATGAATACATTTCATAGGGATTTCCGGTAAAATCAAATCAGTCAGAGGTAAAGCAGCTCCAGTCTCACAATGCACTGGAGATATGTACAGTGGGAAAGAAATGAGCATCACCTAATACATCATTCTCTTGAGCAAACGTTTTACTGCTACTAATTCAAATTAATATTATTTTATTTGTATAGCGCTTTTAACAATAGACATTGTATACAGGACATAAGAAACATAACGTCGCTGTCGGGCGGAATCCTCGTATCTCCAAAACCATTATTTTTCAGGAAATTAAAAAACGGCGTATCTTATCTGCAATGCACAGCGGTTTATTCCGCGTTGCAGTGGATTGTCTTGAACTAAATTCCTGCCCACAGATGAGCACCAGAACCAGCGGGGGTCAAGATTTTTTTTTCTTTGAGCCCAGTGTTTTGAAGACATTTACCTCAGAAGACGTGTTGATTCGTTGCGACTCTTAATCTTGAGGACATGCCGCGAAGCTCTCCCGCGGAATGAAGAAGAGGTGGACAGTTGAAGTGTCGAATAGAGTTAAAAGATTTGCGCTCAAGCTATTTTCAAGACTTTAGATTGGTTAATAACTTGTAAAAATAACAGACCCACGTGGGGACTGACCGATATGGGAAAAAATATGATATTGACAAAATTTGGACATACGAGGTTTCCGCTCGACCGCGACGACAAGAAACATAAAACAAAAAAGATCAAGATTAATATTAGACTTATATTTAAATGTGTTTTATTTATTCCTACTGAACAAGCCTGAGGTGACTATGGTGAGGAAAAACTCCCTTAGATGGAAGAGGAAGCAACCTTGAGAGGAACCAGACTCAAAAGAAAACCTCATCGTCATATGGGTGACACTGGAGGGTGTGATAAATATAAATATACATTCTGACAATTGTGTATTGATTTGGATTTGAATTGTTCCAAACCTCTTCACTTTTACTCACTTAGCTCTGGCCCTGGGGTGCGTATGTGGTAGCTGTAGTGGCCGAGCTTCATTATTGGAGTCATTTTTTTTTATCTCTATAAGATTTTTTTTTGCTTTTTAAGGACTTTTATGGGTGTCACTTAAATGTAAAGCAGCTGTGCCTTGTACCTTGATTGAAAAAAAAGTATATATATATATATATATATATATATATATATATATATATATATATATATATATATATATATACGTACATATACACTTTTAAGTATGAAGTAAGAAAACATTTCCACACAGCTTTACCGCCTGACAAATTATTTTGACTCCTGCTTTCCACATACAGCAGTTAAATTACTAAACCGAACACAGAGTCTTGTAGCATACAAGCAAACGTTTCATATTTTACATCATGCTCCCTCCAGTTCAGATTTGAACGAAATACAACACGAATGTCGTTTTCTGTGACAGATACGTTTAATTGTCAGAGTCTCGTTCTGTTTTGTTTTATGCGGCAGCCTGTTCTGTCATTTTTTATCAAGGGTAATAAAATGTGGGGTGGAAATATTACTACTAACCTACAGGAGGTAAGAAACGAGGACAGACAGAATTAATGGGGCGAATCTCGCCGAGGATGTCACTTTTACTGATATTTGATTTTCCGTGTGTGTGTGTGTGCTGTTTGATATGACATGACTTAAAATCCTGCCTTCATATTAGTCCTTGAGTTTTAGGGAATTGAACTGAATAATGGGCTGCAGAGAGAGATTACAGCGTTCCCGTCGTCTCCATGGTTACCTGTCGATATACCTGTTCAATTATATACCAGCAGGCTGTTGTGCATTATTTATGATTCATTTCTTTTTGTAGCCTTCAGCAGGTGTTCTTATCAAGAACAACTTCTCTGTATAACACACAACCTCGTACAGTACTTCTTTAGGAACCAAGAGAAAGAAAGAAAGTACTACTGTATAATATATAGGTTTTTCTGCTACGACTGTCGGTGTGTCTGACAGGTAGGAGAAACTCAATCTATCACCAAAGTACAAGGAACAGTCTTGAGGGGGGGATGACGCCCATTTGAGCCATGTTAGAGGAATTGGGTACAAAAATTGGTTTGAAAACGAGGTATCCAGCTGCAAATTTGGAGTCCGATGGTGCAAATTAGCCACATGTACATCAAAATCTCTTTGCCACTCCAAGTGGCAAACCCCTGGTGACCCCAGAATTCATCCTCAGGAGCGTAGGATGGTTTCCTCGGTTTAGCAGATCAGCATGGCTGCTCAACAAATAAACAATATGCACAGTGCTTACCTTTATTTCTTTCCTTCAAACAAGAGCCGTAGTATATACAAGTATTTGCTTTATCGCTTTACATCCAGATCTACTGTGTTTGCTTGTTAAATTCTTTACATTGAGGATTGTGAGATAACTCCTCACAGTTAGCTTACAGACAATAACACGTCCATGTTTAAACCCCACTTGAATGTACAGAGGTTAAAAATGAGTTTTGAGCTCTGAGGTAAGTTTAAACGCAGCCATGGATCACTGGGCAGTTTAACAAAAGTTTTAGACACTGGTTAAGGATGTGAGTGATCTCAATTAGGGGGGCACGGTGGCTTAGTGGTTAGCACGTTCGCCTCACACCTCCAGGGTTGGGGGTTCGATTCCCACCTCTGCCATGTGTGTGTGGAGTTTGGCATCTCTGGAAAATTGCCCGTAGTGTGTGAGTGAATGAGAGTGTGTGTGTATGCCCTGTGATGGGTTGGCACTCCGTCCAGGGTGTATCCTGCCTTGATGCCCGATGACGCCTGAGATAGTTTGGATAAGCGGTAGAAAACGAACGAACGAACGAACGAATGAATGATCTCAATTTTTGACCTGAGCAGAAGCAGAATACGGATCATTTGTGTGTTTTCTTTACAGTGGCCTTGGGAATCTAGCCAAGGGTTGCAAGCCAGTGACTTCTGTGCCGGTCTCGAGCCCGGATAAATAGAGAGGGTTGCGTCAGGAATTGCATCCGGAGTAAAACATGCCAAATATAAACATTTACAAAGGCCTTGGCATGTGTGATGCTCTGTAAGATCACCTGACTGCACTTGCTACAGAGAAAGACAGACTAATAATGTGGTAGCTCAGTGGTTAAGGTATTGGGCTACTGATCGGAAGGTCACAGGCTCGAACTCCAGGTCCAACAAGCTGCCACTGCTGGGCCCCTGAGCAAGGCCCTTAACCCTCAGTTGCTCAGTTGTAAGTCACTCTGGATAAGAGGCCATAAATGTAAATGTAATTAAACAGAAAGCCAAAAGTGAAGGGTTTACATCAGAGATGGGGGACTCAGTCATATGACAAATTTGAGACATGCTTGAAATATTAAAAAAAGATTGGACTTGACTTTGACTTGACATTCGTGACTTGAGACTTACTTGTGACTTGCACATGTGTGACTTACTCCCACCTCTGGTTTACATAACGCATAATAACCAACAACGAATCTGACTTTAAGTTGAACAGGAATAACAATGTGTTCTTGTATCTATCTCAGGCAGAGGCAAAAACCGTCGAGGCAAATTGCCTGAGTGTCCATAATAGCTCTTTTAGCTAGTTAATTGATTAAACTGATTGTTTATCTGGAGTAAACCTTTGTGCCTTTCAGATTACATTGACATTGTGCATATACATAAACACCGATTAATTACAGAGTGTCAAATAAACAGATTTGCAGAGTTCGTTGCGAATCCGTTCGAATTGGTGAAAGTGTTTGTCATGAGGGAAAGAAGAAGTGTTGATGAGAGACAATGAGTGAACTAGGGAGGGAGTTCTAGTTGGAGAAAAAGAGAGAGATGAAATGAAGGGTGAGAGAAGTGTGTGTGTGTGTGTGTTAGAGAGAGAGAGAGAGGGAGAGAGAGAGAGAGAGGAAATCACAAGAGAAGGTGAGACAATCAGGAGTGTGTGTGTGTGTGTGTGTGTGTGTGTGTGTGTGTGTGTGTGTGTGTGTGTGTGTGTGTGTGTGTGTGTGTGTGTGTGTGAGGAGGAGAGCAGGATGAAATGTAGAAGCCTGAACACAATGACATTCAGTAGAAAATCGAATTTCTACGCCTCTGTCTATCTAAAAGTATGTCCAAGTGCAGGCCTTTGTGTCAGTGCAGCTTAGATTTGTTCTCTTAACAGCTCGGTGAATTGTGAATCTCAATTTCTTTCAATTCTGCCTTTTAAGCTTTAGTCACTGTAAGTATTGTACATACCAGTCAGAACACACACTCACCAGACACTTCAGGATCCCTCTGCGTTTTAGTGTAATTATCCAATCATCAAGTCACGTGGTAGCAGCACAATGCCGAAAAACAATACGGATCGAGAGCCTCACTGCATTTACAACGAGGAAAAGAAATCTCTGTGTGATCTCACTGACTTCAGCTGTGGTGTGGTTGTTGGTGCCAGATGGGCTGACTATTGCAGAAGCTGTCACTCACACGGGATTTAAAGAGAACAGTGCAAGCAAAAAAAAATACATTCTGTAAGACCCGGAAAATGATTTTATTTTAGGAGTGGACAGAAGAAATTCCATATTTATTTTAAGATTACAGAAATGCTTTAGGGGGGGCACGGTGGCTTAGTGGTTAGCACGTTCGCCTCACACCTCCAGGGTCGGGGTTCGATTCCTGCCTCCGCCTTGTGTGTGTGGAGTTTGCATGTTCTCCCCGTGCCTTGGGGGTTTCCTCCGAATACTCCGGTTTCCTCCCCCGGTCCAAAGACATGCATGGTGGGTTGATTGGCATCTCTGGAAAATTGTCCATAGTGTGTGTGTGTGTGTGAGTGAATGAGAGTGTGTGTGTGTGTGTGTGTGTGTGCCCTGCGATGGGTTGGCACTCCGTCCAGGGTGTATCCTGACTTGATGCCCAATGACGCCTGAGATAGGCACAGGCTCCCCATGACCCGAGAAGTTCGGATAAGCGGTAGAAAATGAATGAATGAATGAATGAATGAAAGTTCTAGCACATCAACCTGTACTCGTTTCATTTTTGGCCACATTGCTAGTCTTAATCCAGGACGGTAAAAGGGACACCTTACTTTAGGATACTTCTTATCCAATATCAACTCCCAATATCAGGTTTAGTTTTTGCCCTGGCTTTCATCTGAATGTCATTCTGAGTGCGAATTTCTTTTCTTCGGGTTTCTCCCGTCAAGGCGACAGTGATCCCACTCGAGGCTTTATCTGCTTCATCTGATAGCAGAAAACATAGGATACACTTATATGATTCGACATGTTCCGGCAGCGCTCGATGAAACGTAACTGAGCTGAGATAGAAAGCTTAGAAAGCATATGATGAAGTACCACTTCATAGTGGGCATAGTGTCATAGTGCAGTTGTAGATTTCTTTTAAATGCCGATCAACCTTTATGTCAACATATTGAGGATGCTTAGACGTCTGTCGATTTCAGTATCTCTCTTTTTTTGTACATTGCAATGAAATTTTGAGTGTGGCCAACCATCTCCAGTGCCCTATCAGAGAATGACACTATAAATAAACTAACATACCAACCAATCAATGTGTTACACTGAGACACGCATGGGAGTCGCGCGGGGTCGAACAAACCTTGACTGCGACGGCTCATAAAATGTCCAATCATCTAAACATACTTACTGTAACAGTTTGTTCTCATTCACAAGCTCTCTGAAAGCTCTGACATTCAGACCTAAAGTCGGTAGTAACTCCTGTGTTTGTGCTCAGGTCTTTAAATATCATTCTATGGTCCTTTTTACACCTGGTCACTTCATGTGTTGTCTCTGATCCGATAGCTATCTGATTTGTTAAAACTGTTCCATTTACATTAGGCCACATAAACGCGTCTCGGCGAATCGGATATCGATCCCATCTTTCTACTCCCGCCCAAAATGCAGATATATTTTACCTCATTTCCGGGGTAATTGAAACGGAACACGCTTTGGTGTATGTGGTTTTCAGAACGCCATCAAAAAGAAGGCGAAAAAACTCGTTACGACGGTTATACAACAAAAAACCAACCCTGCGTGTCGTCCATGTTATTTGTTTCTGGCGCGATGCACGACTCGTGAGTCACTCGCGAGTGACGTACTTCTGTTTGGGAGGAGTACTGTATAGCGCTGACGTATGTGGCTTGAACAACCACATGCATTTACACCTGTCCAGTTTAATCTGAAACGCATCCCAGACCACCTCCTGAAGGGGTTTGAACCATCAGATTTATATCCGTCTCGAAAACCTTTCGGAGGAGATTTAGACCTGGTCTTTTTACCATCGGATAGCTAACGGTTCACAGAAACGCATGAAGTGACCAGGTTTAATCAGGTTTACAGAACCTGAAGTGTGTGAAGAAAGAAATGTTTTTCTCATTAAATAAGTGCATAAAGGTGAAACACCTGTCTGTACTTCTGAGAGCTTTCATGCCCTTGATTAATAAGTGTTATTAGAGAGCAGAGATTGATGGAGAAAAAGAAGAGATTATATCACACTGAAGATCAGAGACATGCTACAGGCTGCCCTTGCCTCTTTGCCAGCGTTTTCATATTCTTAACTGGGCCGTGTCCCAAATGAGACAAATGAGAAGACTCTATGGGATGTTTCTCTCTCTTTATCTCTCTCTCTCTCTCTCTCTCTCTCTCTCTCTCTCTCTCTCTCTCTCTCTCTCTCTCTCTCTCTCTCTCACACTCTCAAGTGCTCCCAAATCTCTTCTAAATCTAAAGGTCACCATCTGCGGTCATCAAATCCCTGCTCTTGGATTTAAGAAGAGAGCCAGAGAAACTGAGTGATCGGTGACTCATTCTCTTCTATCTATTTATTTTTTTATTTTTTTATTTATTTAAAAAGTATGTCATGTTCAGCTTCCTGAAAGCATAAATGAGATCATTATAAAGTGCAGTCTCGAGGGGTTTTTTTTTCCTGCTCAGAACCAACTTGTTAGAAAAAGTTATAAATGCTTAAAGGTTAGCTTAAAGGGCAGATTTATTGATTGCAGCCCCTTTTTTTTTTTTTTAACTTTCTTTATCCGTATGAAAGGAACCGGAGTTGCTTTAGTTTCTCTGACGCTGAACATTTCTGCTTTTGAAATGTTACAGGCTTCTGAACATTGACCTTTGATGAATATAATGATTATTTTCCCGTTTGGTGCTAATTTTTCATTTAAATCCAGGAAGGAAAAAGAAGGGTATTTATATATTATAATATACATTCACACCAATCACCAAGTGAATAATAATAATTATCTGATTACACTGACACCTGTCATGATGTGGGATATATTAGGTAGCAAATAAACACTCAATCACTCAAATCTAATGTGATGGATGAAGGAAAAACAGGAAAGCGTAAGGTTCTGATGGACTTTGACGACGACTAAATTGTGATGGTTAGACGACCGGATCAGAGCGCCATCAAAAACAGCCGGTCTTGTATAAAGGCTCCATGGAAGGACAACTGACCGTATCATGGTCATCCAAGGCTTGAAGGATTACTTTATTTCTGATTGGGCAAGTCGTGGCCTAATGGTTAGAGAGTCTGTCTCGTAATCCTAAGGTTGTGGGTTCGAGTCTCGGGCTGGCCATGACTGAGGTGCCCTTGAGCAAGGCACCGAACCCCCCAACTGCTCCCCGGGCACCGCAGCATAAATGGCTGCCCACTGCTCCGGGTGTGTGTTCACGGTGTGTGTGTGTGTGTGTGTGTGCACTATGGATGGGTTAAATGCAGAGAACAAATTCTGAGTATGGGTCAGAATTCGTCACGTCACTTTCACTCTCTAACACTTTTCCTGATGAGCAAGCCTGAGGTGACGGAGGTGACGTGGCACGGAAAACTTCCTGAGATCATTTGAGGAATCCCGTTTTCATTTAGGTGATAATGGATAAAGTAAATAACGTCCTTTCTACAAGAGCTTGTAGGTAAGTGGAATTACATTTACAGCATTTAGCAGACACTCTTATCCAGAGTGACTTACATGGTTAAGGGCCTTGCTCAGGGGCCCTGCAGTGGTAACTTGGTGGACCTGAGATTCGAACCAATGACCTTCCGATCAGTAGTCAAACGCCTTAACCACTGATCTACCACTTCCCTATTAAGCCACCGAGGGCTCTCGGGGAACTAAAAATTCGGCACAGTTCCGAGGTCACCACAGACCCAACGCTGAACTTCCTTCCTGTCGAAGTCTTCAAATGATCGCTGATGTTATCCCAACCACAAAGCCAGCCGACACAACAGAAAGAAAAGCTACAAAGTTCTCACTCGCCCCATATACAAGCCCCAAAATGGGAAAATGGAGGGATAGTGTAAAGGGGAAAAAAAAGAATACAAAAAAATAAAAAAGAGGATTAAAGACTATTAAATACAAGTTTTCCTTTGTGAAACCGCTGTAGAGTCTGAGAGTGTACAGTATTTAAATTTCTCGAAATGAAGAACAGACTCAAGGTCCTCAAGCTCCGAGGAAATGGCAAGGCAAGGTGATAAAGGGATTTTCCAGAGCAATGTAACTTCTACACGCGATTAGAAACACAAATGTAAAGCAATTAGATTTAATCTACTAAGTGTTCCAGTGTCTCCGTCTTCTTTACGGTACTTATATAACAGTAGGTTACGAATAGAAAACCTTCGAATGGGAACATCAGGTATGGCGAGCTCTTGGAATGTTTTTGTATTTCTAAACCACGGTCTTTGTATTTTCTCTTTATTTTCCGACAAAGTAATACAGTTCTGCTTCATGAACCCGCGTAGGTTACAAATCCTCCACATTAGACGACGTGCATGAACACCTCTTCATTCGAGTCACTTCAGGGGTGTTTGAAATGTGAGAAGAAGGGGAAAAAAAACGCAGAAATGAAACATCTGTTGCCACTTCCTGTAGGTAATTGGATGGGTGACCCAGCGCTCACTTCAAACAGAGGATGAGGAGGGTGTAGAATGAGCCAAGCAGGATGTGAATTATGCAGCTCGGGCCCAAGTGGCTATCTGGCAGCTGAGACGGGTTCACAACAGAGAGAAAAGCGTTTGATTTCTGTTCTCCCTCCACGCCAGTTGTTCATATTGCTCCAGCTGGGCAGTCTTTAGAGGTTTATCAGGACTTGTAACTCCTTGAACCCATTCTCGAATTCTCCAGAGCGCTGGCCTTTTTTTTTTTTTTTTTTTTTTTCAAGTGGAACTCTATTGTCTAATCACACGAGATGTAGATCAGCCTTGATCTTAAACGCATTAACTGTTCATTTGAATGAATTTTCTTTTTCAAGTCTAATATCAGACTCGTACAATTCTGCTGTTCTTACGTTCTTTCTTTTTTTCTGATCCTGACAGTCACTCCTAAACCTGTTTTTGCTTGTTGTTGGTGTTGTTGTCGTGTGATGATGCTCGATGTATCCAAGCCGCCGTATTTCACGCCTGACACGACCCTGAGTGCGAATTACTGCTACAAGTCAAAGCAAACCTGGACTATCATGTTTTGGAGGCATTTTTGTCTCCCGATTCAATAACAGTATGTTTGGGGATTTTTTTATTTAAACTAACAAATCCTATGCAACAAAATCTAACATTCACAAAAAAGTGTATACTGTAATTGGAGACAAGCTTGTCATGATTCATGCAAGTGGATATTTTGGCAAAGCAGAAAGAAAGAAAACACATTGCGCTGTAACCAGATTGTCGCACCGAAATACATTCCCAGAAACTCAAAGAAACTATTGAATGCTATTTGAGGTCACTATTAAATTAATTATTAATAATATCATCACTTTATCTTCACTTGAATTTTTTTTACTTATCCCCCAACTGCACAAAGATTTCCTGAATACAATTCCGTATAATATTTAGCTTTATCACGTCTATGTTGGTTTACAATATTATGAAGGTGCACTGATTAAGTAGCTCTACGTGGCAATGCACTCGACTCCTATTAATGTTATCTAGGGAGGGAATGTTATCTAGTGAGGGAATGTTATGTAGTGAGGGAATGTTATCTAGTGAGGGAATGTTAACTAGTGAGGGAATGTTATCTAGTGAGGGAATGTTAACTAGTGAGGGAATGTTATCTAGTGAGGGAATGTTATGTAGTGAGGGAATGTTAACTAGTGAGGGAATGTTAACTAGTGAGGGACTGTTATCTAGTGAGGGAATGTTATCTAGTGAGGGAATGTTAACTAGTGAGGGAAAGTTATCTAGTGAGGGAATGTTATCTAGTGAAGGAATGTTATCTAGTGAGGGAATGTTATCTAGTGAGGGAATGTTAACTAGTGAGGGAATGTTATCTAGTGAGTGAATGTTATCTAGTGAGGGAATGTTATCTAGTGAGTGAATGTTATCTAGTGAGGGAATGTTATCTAGTGAGTGAATGTTATCTAGTGAGGGAATGTTATCTAGTGAGTGAATGTTATCTAGTGAGTGAATGTTATCTAGTGAGGGAATGTTATCTAGTGAGTGAATGTTATCTAGTGAGGGAATGTTATCTAGCGAAGGAATGTTATCTAGTGAGTGAATGTTATCTAGTGAGGGAATGTTATCTAGTGAGTGAATGTTATCTAGGGGAGGGAATGTTATCTACTGAGGGAATGTTATCTAGTGAGTGAAAGTTATCTAGTGAGGGAATGTTATTTAGTGAAGGAAGTGGTACGAAGTGGTTTTACTCACAATTTGACAGTTTTAAAGGTTTTTTATAATCTGATTGGAGCAAACTTTGCTGACTGAGAATACAGCATTGTGTCCAACGTGGATGCTTGTGTTTTTTCATAGCTACAAAAATATGGCGGAAAGGAAATTGGCTGGGACTCTGGGCTCTGAATGATGTGCATGAACTCATGAAAATGTCAGGGGGGGTGGGGGGGAGCTGTCAGCGCTGATGGGAAATGTATGATGTATGCATCAATGTTTAAAAGGAAACCTCTAAAAGGGCCACGTTGTGTTAGCATGTTGGTCATTTTTGTGCGTGTTAGAAGACGACTTCAATTCATTTACAATTTATTTGTATAGCGCTTTAAAGAATAGACATTGTCTACAAGCAGCTTGTAAATTTATTTTGCATTTATTCCTAATGAGCAAGCCTGAGGCGACTGTGGCAAGAGAAAAAACTCCCTTAAGGTGGTATGAGGAAGAAACCTTGAGAGGAAACAGACTCAAAAGGGAACCCATTCTCAGTGAGAGTGTGATTAGAAATAATGTGATTTCTACTGTCATGTACAAACAAGTAGGAACTGTGTAACCAGGACGTGGCTGTAAGAAAGTGGATTGAATCAAATTTAATCTCCATTTGGAGTATTATGGTAATTATGGTAATGATTTTTTAAGATTATTGGTTCGTATTTGTCGTGTTGTCTACAGTTTTTTTTTTTACAGAAGTTGTTCCTACTTTTCTCTTCCCTCACTTTCTCTTATCTTTTTGTCTTCACCAATAAGAGCTAAATAATCAATAAGTTCCTCAAAAGCTGTGTGAACTCCACCACCAGCATCACAGCACCAGCCCCAGAGTTGTTTTGCTGAAGCAGACAAATCTTATTGCTGTCATACTGATTTGTAACTAAACTCACTCAAAGAAAATGAGTCAGCTGGGTCACAGAAAGTTTCTTCCTTTTACCCCCCTCACAGACCCCCACAAAAACTTATTGATAATGAGTGAGGGTTTATGCAAATAGAATTCCTTGCCTAATTAACATATTGCCACTTCCTGTTTTATGTACATCTTTCTACTGATCTCAAAATCATTCCACATTTTCAGCTAATGGGATTTCTCTGCGTATAAATTGTCTCTGTTCCCCGAGTACATTTGGAAACCGCAGTGCTCTTTCATTTCATTACGAGCGTCGTTTCAGAGTGATGCACAGATGGTATCAAAACATTTGAAAGGTTGACTATAAACGAGAAGGACAAGCCTCGAGTCTCGGCGGCAGTGCACAGATCGCGGACCTGCCTCCGGTTGAGTTTTCAAGCTGATCTCGTGAGAAATTTGTTAGGATTTTTTTGTACAAACAATCCCTAATCGTCATCTTCTCCTAAATTCACCCTTATTCATGATTTGTCTTTAGCTTGTACTGTAGACTTGTGCGAAAAACCACTGCTGTAATCCTAAAGACCTCTTATTCACTATGCGCTTCTACTCGACATCCCTTCAACACACCTTACACGTATGTTCTCTTCTCAAGGTTTCTTCTTCGTCATCTCAGAGGTTTATTTTTTAATTCTTGATGCTGTCACCTTAAGGGACTGAAATCTATTATCTCTACAGCACTTTTTTTATGAAAATATGTCCATAAAAATTTTTATGCATTGTCTCGGTAGCTCTCAGTCTTCCCGGGGAGATAAATACAGATATTTGTTGGAGAAAAGGGAAAACTATGCACACATTCCAACAGTGTTAATTAGTCAGTAATTACTATCATTACTATCACTGAGAAATCCACCCAGTGTTTTGTGCATCGAGATTTAAAATCCAATAAATACTTCTGCTAACAGGTCAAAGTGAAAAGGCATGTTCATTAAACTAATCACTTAAGTGCACTGTCTTTAGGGAATGTTACCAAGTGAGGGAATGTTAACTAGTGAGGGAATGTTACCAAGTGAGGGAATGTTAACTAGTGAGGGAATGTTATCTAGCGAGGGAATGTTAACTAGTGAGGGAATGTTACCAAGTGAGGGAATGTTATCTAGTGAGGGAATGTTATCTAGCGAGGGAATGTTATCTACAGTAGTGAGGGAATGTTATCTAGTGAGGGAATGTTATCTACAGTAGTGAGGGAATGTTAACTAGTGAGGGAATGTTATCTACAGTAGTGAGGGAATGTTATCTACAGTAGTGAGGGAATGTTATGTAGTGAGGGAATGTTAACTAGTAAGTGAATGTTATTTAGTGAGTGAATGTTATCTAGTGAGGGAATGTTATCTAGTGAGGGAATGTTATCTACAGTAGTGAGGGAATGTTATCTAGTGAGGGAATGTTATCTACAGTAGTGAGGGAATGTTATCTAGCGAGGGAATGTTGTGTAGCGAGGGAATGTTATCTAGTGAGGGAATGTTATCTAGTGAGGGAATGTTGTTTAGTGAGGGAATGTTATCTAGTGAGGGAATGTTATCTAGTGAGGGAATGTTGTTTAGTGAGGGAATGTTGTTTAGTGAGGGAATGTTATGTAGTGAGGGAATGTTAACTAGTGAGTGAATGTTATCTAGTGAGTGAATGTTATCTAGTGAGGGAATGTTATCTACAGTAGTGAGGGAATGTTATCTAGTGAGGGAATGTTATCTACAGTAGTAAGGGAATGTTATCTAGCGAGGGAATGTTGTTTAGTGAGGGAATGTTATCTAGTGAGGGAATGTTATCCAGTGAGGGAATGTTATCTAGTGAGGGAATGTTGTTTAGTGAGGGAATGTTATCTAGTGAGGGAATGTTATCTAGTGAGGGAATGTTGTTTAGTGAGGGAATGTTATGTAGGGGAGGGAATGTTATCTAGTGAGGGAATGTTATCTAGTGAGGGAATGTTATCTAGTGAGGGAATGTTGTTTAGTGAGGGAATGTTATCTAGTGAGGGAATGTTATCTAGTGAGGGAATGTTGTTTAGTGAGGGAATGTTATGTAGGGGAGGGAATGTTATCTAGTGAGGGAATGTTATCTAGTGAGGGAATGTTATCTAGTGAGGGAATGTTATCTACAGTAGTGAGGGAATGTTATCTAGTGAGTGAATGTTATCTAGTGAGGGAATGTTGTTTAGTGAGGGAATGTTATCTAGCGAGGGAATGTTATCTAGTGAGGGAATGTTATCTAGTGAGTGAATGTTATCTAGTGAGGGAATGTTATGTAGTGAGGTAATATTGATGAATATCATTATTGTCAAATCGACGGCATCCTAACATCGGTGTGAGTGTGTGATCCACTGACAGCAGTAATAATTATAATACAAGCCCCTCAGAATCTGGCCTTTAGCAGACTCAGGTTTACTTTTCTCACACTCTTTGCTTTTTGTTCTTTTTTCCTCTGTTTTTTTTTTTGGATTAGAAATAACAAAGGAAGTGAATTTACTTGTAATTGGCTGTGCACTCAGTGCCTGTCACTGTATGAATAGCATTTTACAGTGCATTATTTACTCTCATCACAGCTGCTCAGCTCTTACAAAAGAAGTGGTAACAGAAATGAGGAAGGTGGCACCAAGCTTGAGATATATTCACTTCTTACAGGTTATTTTTCCAGTTCACTTGTTTAATTGCTGCGCACGTTTTTTTGTTTGTTTGTTTTTTGGGGGTTTTTTTATGCACACAAGATTTGCACACATCTCCAATACACATCTGAACAGGTCTGAGGATCCTGTAGGCATAGAGATACAGTAGTTCCCTTCGGATGTTGAGGCTGTCGATTACAGCGACCTGCTGTTTCCTCGCTTCAGCCGTGAGCTGAATTAAAGATTTTTTATTGGTCTATATCCAATAGAGGGATAACTTTGTTCCTTGTTGTTCCAAGGGAATGAGGTCAATCTAGTGTGAAATTTCCTTCGTACTTATTCCCACCTGTCAAATTAAACATGCATAAAAGTAGCCAGGTGCTGGAGGTATTTGCAGGAAGGATGAATCACAGGCAGGTTTGATTTGTGAGTTCTAACGTAAGCCGGTTGATCTTTTTTATGTGTTGCGGAACATGAGTGTTTCAGTTCAGGAAAAAAAAAAAACCTGCAACTGACCTGATTCATCAACAATTCATGATTTATAGATACACTTTGTTCTCATGAACACAAAAGATGACAGAGAACAGACTGTGATTGATGGAGACAGAGGGAGCGCACTGTCTTATTTGTCATTCCCTGATTTATTATTTCTACGCCACCTGGGTCCTGAAAAACAAGGGACTTCTGAAACTGGGCAAATATTAAACCGACTAACTATTGTTTTTGTTTTTAAATATATTGCTCCAAAACATATCATGGAACAGCGAATCAAAGGAGGTCAAACCTACAGTAGGTAACGATCCTGGGGTTGATCCTGAGCATAGCTGTCTTTCGGGCTTCACATGGATCTCTTCCAGGTATTCCGGTTTCATCCCGCTGTACGTATCCGTACCATCCTAATCGAATTCTCACAGCGTATTCTGCACTCACATTTCCTCGGATTCGCTCCAATGTTTACTGCAACATTTTCCTTGATTTATTTCGATGCTTATGATTATTCTTTACTGGTATTGAAAGGTGATCGTTCTCAGGGATGATGATCATGTGCCAGGATATTTATACCAAAATACTGTATGTTGTGTAAAATGAAACGTCATGAAATGAAAATATATCAAGAAATACAATCTCAGATGAAAAGAATCCAAAGAAACTGGTTGATTTAGTTATTTAATGGATAGAAAAAGTCTACACACCCCTAAAATGATTGAAGGTTTTTGAGAAACCGAGATAATTTTTTTATACAAGGTGGAAAAAAAAAACACCTTGATGACATGATTTAAGTGAAAAAAAAACAAGAAGAACATCTAACATTAACCTGGTTGTTTGCAGTTTGACCTGAGTTCTTGTGTACTTTGAAGACTGTTGAAGCACCACTCAAGCATGGCGTGTCTTGACTTGGTGATATTTTCTCGTATTTTCTCGCAAAAACGTTCTTGATTCTTCAGGTCACACCAAAGAGTTTTAGGTGTGGGCTTGGGCTAGTTTGTTCAAAACGTGGGTCAGAAATGTCTTTGTTGATTATAGATGCATGCTTGGGTCAGTGGGGGATGTCGTAGCTTAGTGGTTAATGCGTAGGACTACTGATCAGAAGGTTGTGAGTTTGAATCCCAGACAAATTCAGCTCTGACAAATTCTGGAACTGAAACATTAGTGTCATGCTAAAAGATTAGCTCACTAACAGACATCTGAAGGTTTGGCACTAAAATCAACTGGCATTTGTAGCTATTCATGATTCCGTCCTCCTTAAAAAAATCACCAGTTCCACGTTAGCGATAGACTTCGGTCGCGGTTTGATTCGATAAGATCTCTGAATTATTTGTTTCGAAAGCTACTAGAGAGCAGTTTTTGAACTATAACATATAAAGCATGTTGGTTTTTGCGGTGCAGATCGGGTCCTGTGGTGTCAAAATATTGCGCCTGCATTAGATGCATAATTAACATAAAAGATTTTGTAGTCCACCATGTGGATTTCACACGTCCACAATCCTCAGGGTCGTACCTCCAGAAATAAGCAATATCTATCATTTAAAACACACGACATTATAAATTCATCGCATTCCTCGACTAGCACAACTCTGTCCTTTCGTTTCACGTGTATATTTAATGAATAATTCAAGGTAGATCTGGAAAAATGTGCTCCATGATAATGATCATTTCTAATCGAGATAAATACTGACTTATGATACCGAGTAAATAAATAAGGATTAAAGACTGAATAATCTTTAATGGTTAATGAGTATCGAATATCCAGCTGCTGGTAAAGATAATTTAAGCAAACCAAGAACCAACATTCATGCTTAATGAGTGGAGACACGAACATCCCCTCTGTTAAAGTTAAATCAGTTTATAGACATGAGCAAGACCACGAGCGTCCGTGTGTTTACTGAAGTTATCCAATCTACACAAGGTTGTGGCCTACGGAGCGTCTATGTGGTCGGCTTAATTAGGCCTTAATTTCATTATCTCGTCCGCCTTTGGCTCTTCTTCCGAAAGAGAGCATCGAATTTACAACGAGAAACAAGTCTGCATGTGCAGGACACAACGAATAAGGCAGGCGCTGCTTCGTCTAGACGATTTATCTTTAAAAGTAACCGGTCGTTTTTCTTGCCGCCAAAGAATACGTTAGAAATATTTTCCCAAAATGCAGATGACATTCTGTCAGCTCTCTCTTCCTTTTCATCTCATGGAGTGTTATCTTCTTATTTTCTGCTCTTTTAGGAAACCTTTGTTGATATCAGAAGCCAGAAGAGACCCATGCCACCCTTAGTCACAGTGCGAAGGCTGAGCTTCTCTTTCACAGATGTTTTATTTTATTGGTATAGACACCTGCTTGTGAGCTAAGAAAGGGTTATAACTTGCACCTTCTTGGTTAGATGGCATACGATACAGGTAGAGACAGCCCCACCCTTGACGATCACATTTGCTCCATCTCACCATGTGGATGGCAAACAGGAAGTGGCTAAACAGGAAGTGAGTGAGTGCTAATGAGTGCTGAGTGCTAATGAACATAAGCGCCATCTAGTGGATAAACATTATGGACTGGAATCTTTGACAGCAGATACAAGACCGTTTCTAGCTGACAGGAAGCCTACGGTAACTAAACACGGCTACTCTTTACCAAAAAGCGTAGAGAGGATGAGCTACACCAGCTAAACGCTACACCGAGTTCGTCTCCGCCCTCAGCCTGACTGCTGTGGAATCAGATACTTGCTCTCGGGTAACAGGAGCGAACCCCGACGTAGTCTTTAAGCTGTGGGTTTGATGTGGTTCTGTGCTCACCGTGTTTAGTTAGAAAGTGTGGCTGTTGATCTTTCTCTGACCTCTGTCTCATCAGCAAGGCGGCTCGACTCGAGTCGCTGGATGGTTTTTTTGGTTTTCACTACATTCTGTTTTGTTTGTGAAAACCAGGACTTTCTGAAATACTCGAACAGACCTGTCTGGTAGCAAGAATTTAATCAGGGAGGTCACATTTTACTCTCAGATGAAAGCTTTCACAGCAGCTTTCAATCTGTTTGTCTGCAGCACACAGCTGCCACATGATGGGAGGTTTACTGTGCTGATGACCAGTGTGTACAGACCTTCATATTAAAGTGGACACTATGACAGTATAGTATATAGCGCTATATATTATATATATTTATATCGAGTATATATATATATATATATATAGATATTATAGGTCTCTATATGTAATATATCTCTCTCTGTTACTCTCTATAGATATAGATGAGAGAGAGAGGTTAATATATAGAGAGAGGGAGAAATTGTGGTATTTGAAAATATATATGAGAGATATATGTGAGATATATGGAGAGAGATGTAAGATATAGAGGAGAGATGATAAATAGAGAGGGGGGAGAGAGGTAGATATAGGTGAATATAGATATATTCTAGGAGAGATTATATATAGAGAGAGAGAGAGGGTGAGAGAGAGATGATGATGGCAATTAATATAGCGGGATAGAGTGTTAAGAGAGAGAGATATGTTAAATATAGAGAGAGAGATGAGGTGGACTGTGTATAGACGAGAGATAGAGATAAAATGAGATTATAGAGC
>NC_062526.1:22891851-22949351 GCF_022655615.1 Tachysurus fulvidraco | reverse complement strand
GCATGTACTCCAAAGTCGGACCTTATAAGGAACGAGAGATTTGAATTGCACACCAAACCTCATGTATCAGTCATTTATCTAATCACTAATATGCTAAAGATTAGATCAGATCAGTAAAATTCCCAACAACAGGGTAGGACATGGGGAAAAACCAGAAGTCCCTAAAAGTCTACAATCTGTTGATTTGGTGTGTCATTAAATAAAGCAAATTATTGTGTTACTTGGCTGGGATTGAGACCAAAAACCATCAAATCCTTTTCAAGACTAAGCCATTCAACACCAGCACTGTGTTTACTGAGGCTAAATTTGAAGACAAGTCCATATACATGACCAGAGAACACCGTGTCCTGAATAAATAAGGAAGGAACTACTCCTTTATTGCAGATGATGCAGAGCCAGTACGTTCTCTGACCTATTTATTTGGTGGATAGCAATCTTTAAGTATTTTTCTTTAAAAAAAAAAAAAAACTGTTCACAGTCTGTTTATAAAGGGCTTTTGTAGCAAAAAAAACAAAAAAAAAAAACCAACAGAATAATGGTAACGATGTAGAGAAATACATACAGGTCAGCATACAAGCTGTCATGTGCTGAAGTTTCTCTCTTCACGTCCACCGTGACCTCGATAACAGTGACATGTTTCCTGATTATAAAAAGAAATAAACGAATGAATAATACAATGATACAATAATACAATATTAATGCAGAACCTGAAGAACATGATACTTGCTAGCTAGGAGACATGGCTAACCTTGACCTTTAGCAGCACTGCTTACTGCTGCATTTTCTTCTTGTTTTTGACCATCTGTTAACTCGTATGTACTGAAGTGGTTACAGACGCAGACAAGCAGTTTGGGAAAACGCACACTCACTCACACACACACTCACACACTCACTCACACACACGCTCACACACACGCTCACACACTCACACACACACACACACACACACACACACACACACTCACTCACACACACGCTCACACACACTCACTCACACACACACACACACTCACTCACACACACTCACATACACACTCACACACACTCACGCACACTCACACACTCACTCACACACACTCACGCACACTCACACACTCACACACACTCACACACACACGCTCACACACACACACACACACTCACGCACACTCACACACTCACACACACTCACACACACACGCTCACACACACTCACTCACACACACACACTCACACACACTCACTCACACTCACACACACTCACTCACACACACACACTCACACACACACACATACACACTCACACACACTCACACACACACACACTCACACACACACACACACACACACTCACACACATACACTCACACACACACGCTCTCACACTCACACACACACTCTCACACACATACACTCACACACACACACACACTCACACACATACACTCACACACACACACTCGCACACTCACACACACACACACTCATACACACTCACACACATTATTCTTATTTTTGGTTTGTGCTTGTTAGTCGACATGACCGTGTCCTTAGTGGCACAAATGAGACGAAAACAAAAGTGATGTCTCTGATACAAGTTCTGCTTCTGCTTGGAAAGTGCAGATAAGGCAAACTTGCCTCTGAAGAGAGAAACAAAACGAAAACATAAAAAAATGGGGAAATGGACGTAAGTGTGAAGAAAACCGCTGTCATTGTTTACTGACTCAAAATTTTTTGAAATTAGTGGAGAATCAAAAAATGAATGCAGATTGTAATATAATATGCCCTTTTAATTATTTCTACAAAAATTAAACAAATCCGAAAAAAAAAAAGACCTTGATGAGCGGAGGGAGCTTACGGGCTTCTAGTCATGCAGTTCCATTGACAGCGAAGGAACTAAAATGAGGTAAACCAAGCACATTGTCTGTATATTATGATATGGGGAGGTTAGGGTTTATTTGGGGGAGGCTACACCAGGCAATACAACAAGTTAGTTAGTGCTCAGCATCCAGGACAGCTAGTCAGTGAGCTAGCGATGGACAGCATGTAGCGAGATGGATGACCTTAACTTGGTAGCTGAACTTTAGCGATGAGAAAGTGATGAAAGCGCAGCTATGGTGGTGACACATCCTGTCCAGATGTCATGTCCAGGTCTATAAAATGACTCCCCATCACCCAGCAAGCAGAAATGAAAAGTAAATGAATTCAGCTAACCCGCTACACTTCAGACAGATAAACACAAAGCTGAACGTTTTACAGACCTGCCGTTTCACAGCTACATACATTTCTTTGGAAATTCAATTAAACAAAACACAATAAATAATGCATTGGGAAATGAATCATTTATGTCCTTTTCTCGGCAGCAGTCAACAAAACACAGCTAGCTAACATACCTGTTTATGAATAATATAATAGTAGTGTCTGTCACGTGCCAATGATATTTGGTTATACAAGACATATAAGGAGGCTATGTGCACATTTTTTATTACTGTATATACAGCAGGGATGTCAAACTCAAAGTCACAGTGGGTCAAGATATAAAACTGAGATAAAGTCACAGGCCAAACTGAATATTTATTGAAAAATGAACTGCAACTGATTTGTAATGTTCAACCTTTTTCATATGGAAACAAACTTTAGTTTTGCTTAAACACAGGATTTGGAACAACCAGAGCTTGATATTACAAACACATAAGAAATTCAATTTGAAATAAAAGTCACATCAGTGGTGTTCATTTCACAAACTTTGACCATACACTTTTTGACAAACTCTCCCTCATTAAAGGGCCGGGCAGATTTTGCCGTCTCTGCTGCCACAATAAAGCTTTACAGCCTTTACAGCAGCTTCACTTTTTATTTTGCTTTCATGAACATAGTCTGAAGGGAAACCAGACTTTTTTTTCATCTCCTCCGCCTTCTGGAGCTTCTGCTTTACGTCCAGGTCCTTATACTTCTCATAATGTTTCGTTTCATAGTGTCTTCTTATGTTATATTCTTTCGTTACAGACACGTTAGCTCCGTTAGCATACAAGACAAACAGGTCTGTTCTTTATGTACGTGAACAGATAATCTGCCTCCCTCCTGTCTTGAAAGCTCTTATTGTCCATCTTTCGTTTGGCCATTTTTGTGGAGGGTGAATTAACTTGCCCGATGTGACTGTAACATGGTTGTTAACGACTGTCAACAGAGAATGAGGGGCGCTTGCTGTTCGTGACTACGTGTCAATACAGTGGCAAGGCATTCTGGGATTTGTAGCATTAGCGGAGCATGCGGCTAGCCAGCTGTAATGCACATTTGATATGATCTCTTGGGCCAAATATAATTACACCGCGGGCCAAGTTTGGCCTGAGTTTGACACCCCTGATATACAGACACATTAACACCAGAGAGAAACTTTCTTTCTTTGTGTAGCACTTTTAACAGTGGCTATTGTTTTAAAGCAGCTTTATAGAAATCGAAAAATTCTGAATATGTATGTATATATATATATATATATATATATATATATATATATATATATATATATATATATATATATATATATAAATACATAATATAGGCGACGGTGGTGAGGGAAAACTCCCTGAGATGACATGAGGAAGAAACCTTGAGAGGAACCAGACTCATGTAATACTTTTTAACATAAATTCTTTCCTACAAAACCATCAAATGTTCGATGATGAGACCCGAGACATGTCCCTTCACAACCTCTTATTACTCTTCAGCTTGTGAAATATTCATTTAAATATTTTATTGTAAATTAAATAGCAGTGCGAATCGATTCAAGATCATTTTTCATGTGGTTAGTGTCCCACAACATTCGCTCAACCTTGTAGGTTAAAAAAAAACTCTCATTTTGTTCTATTTTTGCTCGCCATGATGTTGCATCATTTAGATTTCCTGAAGCAGAAAAGCAAGTTCTCTCTCTCTCTCTCTCTCTCTCTCTCTCGCTCTCTCTCGCTCTCTCTCGCTCTCTCTCGCTCTCTCTCGCTCTCTCTCGCTCTCTTACTGTGTCATTGATTTAAGTCACTTTGATGTATGTGCACGAGCATGACTTCACAGTTAATTATAGGTTTAACATAAAGTCTTTCCAAATGTTTAATGATGGAGACCGGAGCACAAGCCCAAACCCGACATCAGCGGTTTGAACCCACTGCACGATACTCTTAAAGATAGAAGCCTTCTATCCTATTTATCCAGAGCAACTTACATTGATCTCTTTTATATAGCTGAGCAATTGACAGTTAAGGGCCTGGTCAGGGGCCCAAGGAATGGAGCTTTGTGGCCCTGGGCATCAAACTCACAACCTTCTGATCAGTAGTCCAACACCTTAACCACTGAGCTACAAACTGATCAACATTCACAAAACAAATCCCAAGTCAGAGCTAAACTGAACTGAGGTACAGTAGATAGAGACACTTAATAAAAAGAGACTAAACTGTATCTCGAGTGAAATTGAAATATTAATTTATAAAGAATATTGAGTTATAAAGATCGTCTAGCCCAGGGGACGGTAACCCGCGGCTCCGGAGCCGTAAGTGTCTCTTTCATCCCTCTGCTGCGGCTCCCTGTAGATTTGGAAAATAACCATTTAATTTAAATTTATTTTATTTTAGTTAGTTTTTTTAAAAAAAAATGTAATTCTAAATTCTAAGATTATGATGCTCTTGTAACATTAAAATAAACCGTGTTTAATTTGTTTGTCGCTCAAAATATGCGTCATAACCGCCGACTTGCGGAATCCGACACACAGAGTTTTTGGTTTGCTGCAGCCGACAAGTTAAAATTTTGATGTCATGAATACGAAGAGGACTCAATTAGATATTGGACATTTTATTTGAAAGTAACCTTCAACCCAGCGTCATTTTTGTTAAGGTTAGTTCAAACTGTTCAAAATATTTTTGTTTGCCTGCAGAAATAAAATTTCGTTTACTCTGTAGCAGTTCATTGATCTCATAAATGCAACACACTACAGTTTTTTTCTACACTTTCCATAAAGGTACAGTAAAAAACGATAGATGCGGTGTTCTCTTCATTTTAGATGTTAAATGGGTTTTGTGGCTCTCTGTGTTGTTTTATATCTGTGGGAAACGGGTCCAAATGGCTCTTTGAGTGTTTAAGGTTGCCGACTCCTGGTCTAGACGATACTAAACACATTTATTGCATCTATTATTAACTCGAAAGCCGAGAATCGAGACTTATTAGTTCCTTGTAAACCACTGCCCTGTTCCCAGCTCTGAAGCCCTTTACACTGATTATAAATGTTCAGATGAGTCACCAACGTGTTTTCCTTCCATATGATGACAGGGCCCCAAACATACACTAGAACAACCCAGGCTCAGGAAACCAGACGTCCTGCCCTTTCTCTCAACACCGGTGCAACTGGATGTCAGTGAAATACTACATCAGGCTGAATATCCACAACACAAACCAAGTGACCTTTAGACACAATAGTACAAAACATGCAGCAGTCATTCTGATGGACTTACATAAGTGAATCGATCTTCTACTACCTTTTACAAAATAAACTATTTTTTTTCATTTCAGGTAAACCTTCCAGTTGTACTCTATTAATTCAGAGCATAGCTCCAAAGCACTTCCTGTGTAACGGTTGAATTTGCATAAATGGAAGAAAAAAAGGGTGGTTTTACATGTGTCAACTGTGACTGTATCTGATGAAATGAGGACTTTCATGTTCTAAGAAAGAGAGTCAACAACAGGGTGTGCTGGAGATTGTGGGTTAAACATCTAAAAAAACAAAAACAAATGTATCACAGAAACAGCTCTAATAACAGTTATTCTAATCACCCCCCCCCCCCCCCCTCTCTCTCTCTCTCTCTCTCTCTTCCTCTCTCTCTCTCTCTCTCTCTCTCTCTCTCTCTCTTCCTCTCTCTCTCTCTCTCTCTCTCTCTCTCTCTCTCTACAACAGCAGAAGACCACATCAGGTTATCATATATGCACATAACTGGTGAGATAAAGATTAGAAAAAGAAAGTGAACGTTTTCTAAAAAAGCAAATGTATCACAGAAACAACTGTAATAACAGTTGTTCTAACCACCTCTCTCTCTCGTACGGAGAGACGAGAGAGAGAGAAGAGAGAGAGAGAGGAGAGAGAGAGAGAGAGAGAGAGAGAGAGGAGAGGCGACGAGAGGAGAGAGAGAGTGAGAGAGTGAGAGAGTGAGAGGAGAGGAGAGGAGAGAGAGAGAGGAGAGGAGGGGATAGGAGAGAGAGGAAGAGAGACAGAGAGACAGGGAGAGGAGAGGAGGAGGAGAGAGAGAGCGAGAGAGAGATGAGAGAGCTCTCTAGTCATCTAGATCGCGCTCTATCTATTCCTCTCTCTCTCTTCTCTCTCTTCCTCTCTCTCTCTCTCTCTCTCTCTCTCTCTTTACTTCTCTCTCTTCCTCTCTCTCTCTCTCTCTCTCTCTCTCACTCACTCTCTACAACAGCAGAAGACCACATCAGGTTATCATATATGCACATAACTGGTGAGATAAAGATTAGAAAAAGAAAGTGAACGTTTTCTAAAAAAGCAAATGTATCACAGAAACAACTGTAAGAAACAGGGGTGTTAGAAAAAAAGAGAGAGAGAGGGGAGAGAGAAAGGAGAGAGAGAGAAAAGAGATAGAGAGAGAGGAAGAGAGAGAGAGAGGAGAGAGAGAGGAAGAGAGAGAGAGAGAGGAGAGTGAGAGAGAGAGGAAGAGAGAAAGAAAGAGAGAGAGGCAGAGAGAGCGAGAGAGAGATAGAGGAAGCGATGCGAGAGCAGAGAGAGCGAGATCGAGCGAGGAAGGAGTAGACGAGGAAGACGGAGAGAGAAGGGGCGCTATCTGTCTATTGACAGGTAATTGACGACCTCGCTCTAGATCTATCTACTCCTCTCTCTCACACTCTCTCTCTCCTCTCTCTCTCTCTCTCTCTCTCTCTCTCTCTCTCTCTCTCTCTCTCTCTCTCTCTCTCTCTCTCTCTCTCTCTCTCTCGCTCTACAACAGCAGAAGACCACATGAGGTTATCATATACCATCCTGTACATAAATGGTGAGATAAAGATTAGAAAATTTAAAGTGCACGTTCGAAGACTTCGGCAGGAAGGAATCAGCGATAAGTCTATAACGAGCTCTTTGGTTACACAATTCCACTCGTCTGTAAACCGAACCTTATATACGTTTGCATTTTTTACTGTCCAGTGTTACACAAACGCTCCATCATACTGCTGTGTTTGTGCTGCATCGATGACGTGCGTAATCCTCTCTAAACTCTCGCTGACAGCAAGCTTTCCGTATACAAACATTTATTCTGACAGACGCCTGTTGTTACAGCAAAATATGCACATGTTTAGAATAAGCCATGATGGATAGATCAGGATTTACAACATTATGACGTTCAGATTTTCACCCTTTCTTTGTGGCACCTACTTTATGCTCCAGGTTCTTTAGGTTGGTTGGATAGTTTTGTTCAAACCGTACCAGTGATATTCAGATCTTGGCCACTACAGAACATTCACCTGTTTGTTTCTAACCATGTGAGGCTTTGCACATGTATTGGGACAATGTGTTTGCTGAATGCTGAGGTTTTCTTTAGGGTTTTTTTTTTGATAGTTTTTTGCTTTGGTTTATTAACCTAAATCAGGTTCTCTTGTATCTTTTCCCCACACTGTTAGCCCAGACAAATTCCAGCCCTTCTAACGATTGTTTTAAGTTTAAGAACTAAATACTTTAAAGTTAACCTATTATCAATTGTCCTGTCCAATTAGTAACTTTTTACTCACTCACTCATTTTCTACCGCTTTATCCGAACTACCTCGGGTCACGATCTCTCAGGCGTCATCGGGCATCAAGGCAGGATACACCCTGGACGGAGTGTAGTAACTTTTTAATTGCATGAAATTTATTTATTTATTTATTTATTTATTTATTTATTTATTTATTTATTTATTTATTTATTTTTAAAACAAGCAAGAACAATTTTTTCCTCTTTTTTTTCAATGTAATCTTTTCATTTCAAAATACAACACACAGTGAAGAAACATCATCCCTCACCTTCAAGTCTGAGAGATTTCTAACTCTGTTTTTCTACTCAGAAACGAGTAGAGTTAGTAACCCTACTGTCCTTTAATGAAATGCTTAAAAGAGGCAAATTTCCCATAAAACATGTTATTTCTTGGAAAAATCTGTTACCTGGGCCTTTTTTTCCACATACAGTGAATATTAAAAAGTGGCATAAACGAGTCCTAAGAGAAGACAGAAGGACAGGTTGTCTGGTTTCTTCACTAAACTCCCTTCCAAGATGATGTAAAGGGTTTAGCTGTGGACTTTCTGCATCATGATCATTGACAACTTGTTTTCTGCGAAGAGCAAATGTCATGTTCATGTGTTTCCTAACAAGGGATCCGTTTGGCTTTGTCTTATTCATTCCACTGACAAGGGCTTGATGAGCTCCTTCCAGATTTTGTTCATTTATCCTCTCTGGATTTTCATGTAGGAAATTTATTTCCCATTTCTTTGGCTTCTTGATGTCTTTGTTGGAATGGTCGCCATCTTTATTGTGCCTCCTGTGTTTACCACCTTTGACAGTGACTTATGTTTACCTAGCCTGAATTTTACACTATTTTTCCTTCCGTCCCAACCAGAGGATGAGTCTTGCTCTTCCAGACATGGGTGCGTTTGTACTAAGATAAGATAAGGTCAGAATCAGAATCAGAAAGGTCTTTATTGCCAAGTATTTGTTCTAGTACAGGAGCTCCACAGTGTAAACAGAATGGCATTGATAAGACATTGGAAAAATGTGCAACAATGTAAGTATGTGTAAGTATGTAATAAGTATGTGTAAACAATGTAAGAATAGGGTTTGTTCTGTGTATGTTCATCAGATGTGTGTTAAGTGTTCATCAGATGGATGATGATAGACCTTTATTCGTCCCACAATATATATAAAGACATAATATAGTATACAGTATATATATATATACACAACACAATGTATAAATAAGTAGTTACGCTAACAGACATATTGCACACAGGTAATATCGCACGTTTTTAAAATATCTGTTATGTTACGTGTTGTTTAAAATACTTTTGTTATTGTTTATTATTGCAGTTAAACAGTAATAACAGTGTGTATTACGGTGACTGGTTCCCTGGGAGCAGCTTTGATTGTAAAGTTTAATAGCAGCAGGGAGGAAAGAGCTTCTGTATCGCTTTGTAGAGATGACACCGTTTCATACAGGGGGTGAGAGTCGTTCTCCAGCAATGATGATAGTTTTGCTACATGTACCATCCTCCTGTCTCCCACTTCCTGTACAGTGTCCAGAGGAATCCCCAGGGCTGAGCTGGCCTTCCTGATCAGCTTGTCCAGTCTCTTCCTTTCTGCAGTAGAGATGCTGCTGCACCAGCAGACCACACCATAGAATATGGCTGAGGCCACCACAGAGTCAAAAGGCTAAGGCTTTTGCAACAATTTCAAATTCTTCCTTTGTTGGATACGTGTTTTCCGCCAGCCTCATTTCATGTTTCATCTCTTTTTAGATACAGCAAGTTACCTTGACAAAGTCGATACTCTACATTAACAGAACATTTTTAGAATGTCGATATGTCTGGCTGCTGAGACCCAAAAAGAAGATGGACATGATCTGTGTCTGCCTGTCTGCTTGTTTCACTAAAACGTCTCGTTTGTGCATTGATTGGTGCGAGATGAATTACAGGGATAATTTTGTTTAGTTGGATTCTCTAGAAGCTCAGAGGTATCTCTAATATTGCACAGTTAATCGTTAGATTCAGGATCTTGGTACTGTAAAGTGAAGCTGTAGTTTGTTTGAAGAGTGTCTTTGAGCCACTCAGTCAGATCTTCAAGTCTGTCAGGTTTTGTTGTCATAGTCATTTTTCTTATATATCCCTCTGCGACAATAACTCTCACGGTTCATTTCTGTTGGACAGCCATCTGGGGAAAAAAGAATAAGACATTTTTAGCAAATACTACAGTATATCGTCTCAGGGTTACGGTAAGTTCTCCTTGCACCTTGTATGCTGATGATGGGAAGACATCAGCATACTGCAGAGAAGCTGATAAGATCTCAAATGCTCACAGTACCATGCTGGCATTTTGTAACAGACAACAAAAATGCCTGGATGATAATTAATACCATCTAAACAAACAGATGATGCATGAAGAACTGATCCAGACTGTGCAATGTTTTAAACATTTACAATCTGACCATTCAAAGGGAAAGAAACAAGCAAAACTGGGGTGACGTATCAACCGATGGTTTGAAAAAACTAGCTACAATCAAGACGGTAACTCTATGCTTTCTGGTGTTTGGTAGCAAGTGTCATTGCAACATTTTTGAAATTCTGAGTATTGCAAATAGCCCTTTTAAAGAACTTATGCTTCCCCTCAAAGCGCATCGTGCAAACTTCACACAGAGGGCCAGATTTCCTTATTAGCTGAAGGCAAGGCTCCATATACTGTAGTGATGTTTTGTCTTGAAATGAAAATCTGGAAATGCTGACAGCAACAGCTGTCTGTGCTCTGATACTGTATCTCTTCAGTATGCCTTTGTTCCACAGCTAGCTCAATAATGTCTTTGAGGGATCTAGTTACCTAGTATGAGAAACATTAGGAGTCATATGAGACACAAATTCTCATGGGCATTTCCACCAATGATACCCTTTGGAGAACTTTTACCGCTGTACCAGTGAGAGTATCCTCACAAATGCATCTCAGTGTGGTACAGCAGCTGCACAGCTTCAGACCCTAAAGCCCTTCAGAAGGTGGTGAAAACCGCCCAACAAATCATCGGTATTGAACTACCCAACGTGGAAGACATTTTCAAAAACCCTCTGTTTGCAAAGTGCGAGGGGCATCATCAAAGATCCCTCTCACCCCAACCACGGACTGTTTACACTTCTCCCATCGGGCAGACGCTACCGTTGTCTCAGAGCCAGAACAAAGACTGAAAAATAGCTTCTTTCCCGTGGCTGTTTCTGCACTGAACAGCTGATAGGGCGTTAACAATCACCACTGTACTGTCACTTTTCTTCTGTGTTTTGCACTATTTTATACCACTTTAAAATCATGCATCCTTGCACCACCCAAAAACTATCATTACACTTCTGTATGTCCATCCATATTTATTCTGTCTATTCTGTGTGTGTATATATATATGTGTGTATATATATATATATATATATATATATATATATATATATATATATATATATATATATATATATATATACATATATACATATACACTGTATATATATATACAGATGTATATATTCATAATGACATTCCTTTTGTACAGCTATAGCTGTCATACCACTTCATACTGCATCATACTTATATAAAAACCACACTATATATTTACCCTTATTCAGTTATATGTACATATTACTACACCTTCTGTATAAACTCATACCCTTGTTTATTACACTGCCACTTGTAAATAAGCCATCTATGCACTTCTGGTTAGATGCTAACTGCATTTCATTGGCTCTGTACATGTACCTTGCACAATGACAATAAAGTTGAATCTAGTAATCTAATCTTTGATAGTAAAACCCTTTCAAATCACCTGCAGTCTGTCAGTTTTATCAGTAAACGTGTAATTGTTTGATGATTTAACACTCTCACTCTGTCTCAATCATTTTCTACCGCTTTCACACGCACACATTCATTCACTCACACACTACGGACAATTTTCAAGAGATGCCAATCAACCTACCATGCATGTCTTTGGACTGGGGGAGGAAACCGGAGTACCCGGAGGGAACCCCCGAGGCACGGGAAGAACATGCAAACTCCACACACACAAGGCAGAGGCAGGAACAGAACCCCCAACCCTGGAGGTGTGAGGCAAACGTGCTAACCACGAAGCCACCGTGCCCCTATGATTTAACACATCTAGAGAAAAATAAGTTTTGCCTGTCAGGAACACAGGGACAACTCAAATGGGACAATGCCTTCTAAGACACATGGAAGTGATTGAGATTCTCAGTTAAAGGACACCTTTCACACCATAAGTTCTCACTTCCAGCACCAAGCTACCATGGACGTCTTTGTCTCTGAATTAAAAGAAACCAGAACATACAGTACATCTTGTTGCTGAGCGTGACTAATGCTTTCAAACAGAATCTGCAGAACTTTTCAACAGTGAAGCTCTCCAGGAATCCTGCAAGGGAATGAGCACCCTAAATGATACTGTACTGTACCTTTAATAGTTTTACCTAGTTTCTCCTGGTAAACTCTGTTGTGCTCCAAAAGCTTTAGATCACACATACGAGGTTTCAGAACTTTTGCATAACCACACTTTTTGACTGTGGAGGTATTGCGTAGTAGAGCAAGTTGGATTGAGTTGACAGTTGACCTATATTTTGCAGGTTTGTTGGTAATGTTGGTAACCCTAACCCATTATACAGCACACAGTTTGTGTTTCAGCTTTGAATTTCTTGGAGGATTTGCAATTTTGAAATCATCAATGTAAAGGCCAAGATCGATTGTGAACTCATCACTTGTAAGAAGTGAGTTTTCATTAAAGTACTGCCCATCTGTTTGCACGCGTGATCTGTATTCATGTAGCGCATGCACTTTTTCTGCCATAGCATAATTTAACACATACGTTTTGTTAAGCAATTTCTAGAGCATGGGAAAAACATATGAAAGTGGCTTTTGGTCAGTGAGGTTTACTAAAGAAAAATGTCTACGTACATCTTTTTTGTTTTTTTAGCATTTCTGTCTTTGGCAAAAAAGACAGCACTTGTAACCTCTCTTACACTGGTTTGATCCATGTAGCATATTTACATATGCTGACTCTGTTGTGCAAAAGAGGCTGTGATAGCTTATGATAGCTTATGACAAAGCTATAACTTTCTGCTATGTACAATTTTACTTTACATTTTTAACAAAACAGATGCCAAGTTGTGCTTAAGCTATTTTTCTTGTCATCAAGATCATTATCGCTCAGTTCTTCACTCAGCACTTCTGACTCCTCCACATCATCAGCATGTGATATTTGCTCTTGTGTAGCATAATTATCATAGATTTACAATTTTGACCAACAATTTCAGATTCGAATCTCTTTGCGTTCTTTTTTTTTGTTGTTGTACGTTATTTATTCTTCTGTGTATTCATTATTCTTTTAAATGTAGTGTCTTTGTAAAGGCACATGTCTTCGTAATTTACTTTTAAATTGTGCATTATGCAGGTGAGTGAAGTAATCAGCCTCAGAACAATACTCACATGGCAAACCGCTGAACTTAACTGGTACATCTACACTTGGCTCTGGTTCTAGCAAAAGGTCCATGTTTACAGTAAGTATGTGATGTTTACATCTTTTTTCACAGTTAACAGGACAATTCTTACACTTCCAAAGCATTTCTTCCTGCCATCCTTCACACCCCTAAATAAAACCCCAAGAACAATAAACGAACGAACAAATGTCTGACAAAGTGAAAAACTGAGTGAAAAAAATAAACAGGTTAAATGTTTTTCACAAACATGACTTTGATGAAGAGAAAACAACGAATGAACAGACAAAACTAGGTCTACCAAATTTGCCTGTCAGCTGTTCAAGTGGGACGAGCACACGCGAGAATAAAAGTCCAAAATAACTTAAATTTTCACTGCTCACAAAACAGAAACCATAAAACGGTCTAAAACATTTGCTTCCCATCTACAAACCACATGAGTAACTATGAGAAAATGGCGGTGCCTGGCCTACATGGGACAGCAAACCGCAGCGGAGGGTCAGTGCAAAATCTTTACCATTTAATCCAGCGAACTTAAAAGTTTTCCGCACATTCAAATATGTCTACAAACGCAGTAGAATTTACTTACATTTTTATAGTAATGCGCCGAAATAATTTAATGATGATGTAATTAAATCCAAATCCAGGCTAACAGTGCAGTGTTCTGCTCCATCCATTTTCCCTTCAATTATAACAATAAGCCCAGTGTCTATGATTGTCGCGGTCAGCGCACCTCCTAAGCCCACCGAACACCAACACCGAGAAGCGTCTCCTGAATACTAGCTATCCCGGACTACACCTCCCAGAATCCACCACTGTCTCTGATTGCTCCACCACCTGTTCCTCATCAGCCGCTTCCTATAAAGACTGAACTTGAACTTGACACCAGTGCGAAGTCTTGATCTGTTCCGACAATCATTCTGAGCAATTCCTGGTTTCTGCTTCTGTGTTTTCGTTTGTGATTGTTTGCTGCCTGCCCTGACCCTCTGCCTGTTTTACCGATTCCTATTTCTGCCTGCTCTCTGATATTGTGTTTACTTGCCCTGACCCTGTCTGTACGACTACGAGTTTGTCTTTATTAAAAAAGCTGCAAATGGATCATCCGCCTTACGACTCTTCGTTACAATGATGCTGCCACCATCGTATTTCACATACTTTATTTGCCCCACATGCAACCATTTCTCAAAAGGAGAAAGGACACGTCACATAAAAGTGGTACTTAATGGTTGAATTTTGACCTGAGAAATCATAAAACACAGCGGATTGGGTTTCATCTAGAAAAATAAATCATAAATATAATATAAATATAATATATAAATGTATGTATATATGCACACGTGTGTGTATTTGTGGGATATTTGACTTTCATGTAATTCTATGTACAATTTTAAAAAGTCATTCTAGCTGTTAGAATGGAGTTTTTCTTTTCTCTAAAATCCTTTTCTTCTTCGTATGGTGCCTCGACTGTGCAGCGAAATGTTTAATCCAAATATTAAACCCTGTGGACAGTTCAAGCAAACTAAGGAACACTAGAGTTAACAGTTGATGGTACACTGTGTTCTTTGCCCATAAACTTCATGTCTCCAAGAATAATCTGTCCTTATGGTTATTGTTTAAGAATCGCATTAAAGCCTAGTAGTTTAGCAAAAGATTCGTGCACATTTATTTTTTTATGCATTATATTTTTGCTTACACTCTTGGTCAGTAGTTCAACGCTTATGGTCTAGGATTTGGTATTTAAAAACAATTTTCTGACCCGGGAAGCTGATCAAAATGATTCAAGGTATCATGGAAATGAATCATCAGCCGTCACATAAAACTCATTAACGTCGTGTAGGTTCACCTCGTACCATCGAAACAGCTCTGACATTTTGAGGCATGGACTCCACAAGCCCTCTGAAGCTGCGCTGTTGACGTTAGCATCAGATCCTGAAAGTCCTGTAAGCTGTAAGTTTACATTTACAGTAATCCAGAGTGCCATTTATCTCATTTATACATTTAAGCAGTTGAAGATTGATGGGGAATTATCTGTACTGTTCCTCAAACTATTCCTGAACCATGTTTGCATTGTAGCAGCAAACATAACACTGCTGAAAGAGGACACTCCCAGGAGAGAATATCAGGATACCCAGCACGACATCACCCACACTGGTGCATCCTGGTGCCATCTCTTCCCCCTAGTAAGTTCCACACACACACCTGGCTATTTACATGATGTAAATGAGAACATGATTCATCAGACCATGCCACCTTTTTCCAGTGATAGATAGATAGATAGATAGATAGATAGATAGATAGATAGATAGATGGATAGATGGATGGATGGATGGATGGATGGATGGATGGATGGATGGATGGATAGATAGATAGATAGATAGATAGATAGATAGATAGATAGATAGATAGATAGATAGATAGATAGATAGAACTTTATTGTCATTGCATTGTACAGGTACACAGCAACGAAATGCAGTTATGTATCTACCAGAAGTGCAAAATGTAGCTGTCATGCAAAAGTGCAGATAAATATCTAGCATATTTACAGCAAGTCGTATTTATGAAAGCATATACAGTGAATAAATATAAGGTTATAACAGTTCAGAGATGTGTGGACATCATTAAGAATTACAGAAATGGTTCAGAAATGGTTTTATTTTCTATGCTCACTTTCTTATTGTAAGCACATTCTGGAGTGGACATTGGTCAGTAGCTCTAACTGGTCTGAAGCTATGCAGCACCATACACAGCATCCTTTAACAATTTGAGCCAAGCTAGCTATTCCATATGATTCAAAGCTGGTTTCCAAAGGCTCCAAAGGTTTCAACCCTGAAGCCCAACAGCCAGTATAATCAGTTATCTTTGCAGTGGTAGGAAAAATACGACCTTCTGAAAAATAAAAACGTGTAAAGCGTAAAATTTATCTATTTACTTTAGGTTGTGGCTGTTGGCAGGGTTGAAGTTTACTGCGCAATTGTCTTTACGGTTGGTGCTTCAGTGTGAGTAGCCATATGAATATTTTGGAAATTTTGCAGTTAGAAAAATCACGATTTCCTCCAATATTTGATAAGTATAAAATTCTAAAAATAACTCGAGTGTTAAATGTAGTGTAGACTGGGATATAGTATATAAACGATTTAACTATTCATCTGGTACAAAAGCAGCATTTGGTAACCAATCGGGTTTATGATCGTAAGAATGATAAACCTGTTGTTGTTAGTTAGTTCACATGAACAGACTTGATTGACATCCTGGTCAGTAGACCTGAAGATGCACATTCTTACCTTTCACATCCAGCTCAGTTGATGACCAGGACCAAGCAAACCTGAAGGCAGGAAACTTGACAGTCTTCTTCTGTAGCCTTTTCGATATCACTCTCACTTTTACAGTTCATTTGTTTTTTTCTTTATTGACCTCAAAGTCCAAGTCAGAGTCATTTACAGTAAGCTGAACACCTTTCCTGAAAAGAGTCAGAATTTCTCTGGCCAACAGGATGCGGATTATGTCCCATTAGACCATGAGGTCAAATTCCATAGTTAATCAGCTATTATACAGTAATATCTACAGCATCTAATGACACCACTGCTGGGAATAAGCTTTGTAAATTACATCTGTTGTTTTGAATATTCGTTATATGTAGAAAAAGATCAACCATTTAAAATAGAGAGATTAGATTATGCAGTAAGGAGTGTGTTATCTAACCATGTCACACTTAACTAGTACCCTGAACTCTGATATTGACTGAATTGTGTTCATGTGTACTTCATTAGAAATTCCTCACTATAAACATGTCTGTTTTTCGGTAACCTGTCATCATTACAGTTAAGAGAGCACATTCGTATATTCACTTGCAGTCACACTATTAGCATTGTAGTCTGCCTACTGCATGTATTTTGGACAATAGGAGGAAAATGGAGAAAACGGAGGTAACCCACAAATGTCGATGTTGGATGAGGAGGAGTTTCTGTTCATCCCAATGGTATTCAGTAGGGTTGAGTCAGTGTGAAGCCTCTGTGCAGGATGTTCAAGTATTTTTGCAGTACATTTTTAACACACTATGGAGTTTGTGCCCCGGGGCATTATGATAAGACTTCAGTTCTTTTTAGTGAACACTTTAGTGTGTGTGTGTGTGTGTGTGTGTGTGTGTGTGTGTGTGTGTGTGTGTGTGTGTGTGTGTGTGTGTGTGTGTGTGAGAGAGAGAGAGAGAGAGAGAGAGAGAGAGAGAGAGAGAGAGAGAGAGAGAGAGAGAGAGAGAGAGAGAGTGTTTGTGGGTAGTTGATGTGACATGGCTTTTTCACTGTCACAGAAGATAAAAAATTTATTTCACATTTTCATAATTTAGAATACTGTAAATGGTTAAACATTTTCTTGTTTTATATGAATTTGTTGTTTTAATACCCAAGTTATTGTTAGTTTTTTTAGAACTTTGAGCCAAATCTCAAAATTGTCCTATGGTGTGACGGTTGACAACATTATTTCATAAATATTACATTTTATAAATAAAGAAAATAATGTTTAAAAATCTTAATGAACACTCCTGGCATAATTGTGCAAGTGTCTAGTTCACTAAGTGGCCATCACTTTTCATATACACACATTTCTAAAAGTGTAGGAATTTTATAAATTTTGTCACAGAAAAAAAATGTCCTTTGGTGTTATGCAAAAAACTAATTTTAATTTGGGCAATATCATGGACAACTACATTTAATTGAAAGACCCCACTCAAGGTCATGTGACTGAAGACCCCTTTGAAGGCCATGAGAAGTGCACATGGTAAGTATTTCTCTCAGAATTGTTTAAATATTGAACTATGTTTTAAGACCCCTGAAGTTAAGTTTTTTGTCCTTTGGTGTGACACCATTCATCTATTCATGGTGAAAATAATTCTAATTAGTACTTTTATGTAAAATAAATATCACTTTAAGAAAATAATGTTTTAATAATGCGATCAATTCTATCTCAAGTATTTATTTGATGTTATTTAATATCATTTCTTAGTACTTTTTAAATGTCACACCATAGGACACATTTACAGTATTTACATATTTAGAGTGAAAAAGTGAAAAAAATATGTGAAGTCATTGACAAAATGAGTGACCAGTACTATTTTCTGAAACTGCAGTTTTCATACTCCACAAATATATGTGACTTACAAATATATGTAACTTATATGTATCTTAAAAAGTTATGCTTTCCAAAAAAAGTACTTTTTCTTGTGTGTGTGTGTGAGAGAGAGAGAGAGAGAGAGTGTGTGTGTGTGAGAGAGAGAGAGAGTGTGTGTGTGTGTGTGTGTGTGTGTGAGAGAGAGAGAGTGTTTGTGTGAGTGTGTGTGAGAGTGAGTGTGTGTGTGAGAGAGAGAGAGAGTGTGTGTGTGTGTGAGAGAGAGAAAGAGAGAGTGTGTGTGTGTGAGAGAGAGAGAGACAGAAAGAGAGTGTGTGTGTGTGTGTGTGTGTGTCAGTCAGGTGTAAGTATAATTTTTAGCATGTAATATTACATTAGTTTGTTTGTACACGTGTTGTTTGTACACGTGTTGTTTGTACACGTGTTGTAACTGTTACCTAAGATAATTTTAACGCTCCTGCTTTTTAAAGATGTTTTGTGTTATAAATGGTGGTTTTATTAGTCGTCACTATTCCGTTAGACGGTGAGAGAAACTCCCATTTCTGTGCCACCCTCCGCCTCCTCGCGCACTGCAGCATTTAGTGTCTATACTGCGTCGTGTTACACATTTTCACGGCGTCCGCGCGCTGCCACAATCGTGACAAGCCACGGGATGCGCTTTTCGACGGCGGTGCGCGCGCTGCCGCTGCTGCTGCTCCTGTGCGCGAGCTGTTGGCTCGCGGCGGCAGACTGGGAGCTCACGATTCTACACACCAACGACGTGCACGCACGCGTAGAGGAGACCAACAAGGACTCGGGAAAGTGCACGAAGGGCGGCTGTTATGCCGGTGTCGCACGTCGTTTCACGAAAATCCAAGAGATCCGCAGCCAGAAGAAGCCATTGCTCCTGCTGGACGCCGGCGATCAGTTCCAGGGCACCGTGTGGTTCAACTACTATAAAGGCAGCGAGGCGGCGCACTTCATGAACAGACTGGGCTACGATGCCATGGTGAGTGCAGACACACTGAGCGCACAGAGGGTCCACAGTCCGGGCAGATGTTTCTGTGCATACAGGCAACATCTGCATGGAGCTCATTGGGCATCATTTTATTACCAACAAAGTTTAGTAAACAGGGTCTCCAGAGAAACAAGCATTTTACCAGCTTAAAATAACATTTACTATCACTATAAGGAAGTACAATGCTTCTTTCGTGTGTGTGTGTGTGTGTGGTTTTTAAGTGTGTTAAGAACATGGTAACACACTGTGGAAATAATCTCTTGTTTGTTTGCTTGTTTTTTTTCTTAAACAAAGTTCCTGTTCCAGTGTTTTAGTCACCAGTCATTAAATCTTCAACCTGTCTATTAACTCACAAAGTCATGCTAATTCACCCCATTAACGCCTGTATGCTTTTTACTAACGTCCCTATAAAGGCATCATAAACCGTACTGTATCTAAACTTCTCTCCTTTTCCTGGTTCTAAAATGATTTTCATATGAAAGCTCGTTAAAATTCATTCCAACTCGTAACGGTGAAACAATCGCAGAAAGATTTCGATGCCTAAAAGAATTCCACAATGTAAAGGTGTTTTATAAATAATTCTGTTCTCTGTGCTGCTGTTCTTCTGTTCTCTGTGCCGCAGACTGTAGTGTGGTCGAGAGAGGCGTGTGGCGGTTAAATTAGATGCTTAAGTAATACCCTGTAATTTACCGTATGGATGTGTTGTCTGAGAGGATAAACACAACCCTTAGAGCTTTGTTGTCCAGATAAATGCATCATAAAGCTCTGAAGAGGCTGCGCATAAAGACAGAGGTTTATTTGGTCCTCCGTTGGCTCACCATTTAGTATAAAGTTGTGTGTAATGTTGTGAACTTTCGACTAGAGGAGTTTTCTCTCTCTCTCTCTCTCTCTCTCTCTCTCTCTCTCTCTCCCTCTCTCTCTCAGCTCTCGAGATATTTCTCTAAGGATATATAAAAATAAATACAGCTAGTTGTGTTACTGATCACTTCCCATGATGACATTTCTTCCATAAATGTAAGAACATTTCAGCATGTCTGGAATTATGGAATATTTCTTTTCCCATTTATTTATTTCAATAAAGGTTCGTCCGCCGGATACAGTACGTCTTTGCGAGTCGTAGTAGTTCTTCCATAGAAACGATAACGTATTAGAAAGAGGCGTGTTCTTATAACCCTGGGATTTGAATCAGAGCCTTCGTGTACAAGCTGCTGTTCTAGAAATTTAATTAACACCTTCTCGCTAATCAGATGTTGTTCTGAGAATCGATGGACAAGGGAGCAATGTTTTCTGTCCTGAGCTACTTAGATGTACATGTCACACGATAGGTTGTTTTGGTGGAAGGTAGGAAATTCCTAACCAACAGGTGTTTGTGTGTGTGTGTGTGTGTGTGTGTGTGTGTGTGTGTGAGTGACCTTCATGGACCTTATCCAATGACCATAAGGGTGAAGATAAGCACAGAGACAGCAGAAACAAAACAAAGCTGAATAAATACTGTGTCTTAAGTGTAGCTTCTCTCTCCATTTGTTCCTCTTTTTTTTTTTCAATTAAAAAAACATCATTTGGGAAGCGTGAGTCACAAAACCTGGTCCTCGCCCAGAATGCGTCATCTGAGGAAACCTCCACTAAACCACTTGGTTACATGTACTATTTTGATAAACATTTGCAGAAGGATTTGATGTTAGCTGTTTTGTTATGAGTGAACACTTGGAGAATATCAGGGTGAGATGATTTATAACATGGTTTGACCTCTGGAAGTATTCCCAGCCACCCACTAATCACAAGGGCCGTTATTATATCGGTCAGCATGTTTTCGACATGTGGTTTGGGACACATTGACACGTAAACAGTAAAGGCGTTTTCTCCCATGCGGGTCACATTTTCCGAATGAAGTTTCCTAGAGCGTGAGATGATGTTGTCCTGTTCCTGGAGTTAAGGCGTTCCGTAGAGTTTTGCTAAAGACCCAACCTACATCTGCCTCTTTCATGCTAAGCAGAGCCTTTGAATAGATTGTTAATAAGCGTGGAAGGTTTGTGTTGGTCCCCAATTCATGGCTGTAATAAGCGTGACAAAGATTTACAGCCAGACCTCAGTGATTTACGGTGATAGATCTCTAAGTGCAGGTTGGGGTTGGACTCAGCTGCGTTTAAGCCGCTTGGGTTGTTGTTTTCGGATTATCTAGAGGGTTGTGTGTGTTGTTTTCGGAGGGTAGTGACGTTAACGCTGAACATTTTCGTTATTAAAACCCCGAACAATATAAATATCATTTACAGAAAGGTTTGTTTTGGGAAGCAGATCGAGGTACGACTCCTCAACCTCTTCGACCAATTTTATTACATTTAGTGCTTGTTTTTTTTTTCCCTTCCAGTTTGCATTTGTTTATGTTTCACATTTCTGACTCCACCCTCTAGGCTCTAGGAAACCACGAGTTCGACAATGGAGTGGATGGACTCAAGCCCTTCTTGCAGGCTGTGAACTGCACCGTGCTCAGCGCAAACATCAAGGCTGTTGAACCTGTTGCATCACAGATTAGCGGATATTATTCTGCTTCTACAGTTCTAAAGGTCGGCACCGAGTCTGTCGGTATAGTAGGATACACATCCAGAGAGACGCCATCTTTGTCAATGCCAGGTATTGTTTTTAAAAGTAGTTAAAAAAAAGTCAGTTGAACTTATGTTTTTATTGTGATTCCCTTTATACGATGTCATTTTGCTCCTTCCTAATGCTTTATTTTATTTTACTCTTGAAAGTAATTTGCTTGTTCATAAATGCTCAGTGTGATTCGTTCTTCCGTGCGCTTTTTACTTCGATTCGCTTGTTCATTATAATTCATTAAGATTCATTTCTTTCATGATACTTCCCACTGATTCGCTCGTTCATTGTGATTCACTTTATATAAGACTCTGATTCGTTCTCCTTGATTCGAGTCTCATTCAAAGACTCAATTATTGAAAATTCTGTTTCAAGTTTACTCGCTCTTAAAACTTTCTTTTTCTAAGAGCCTTAGTCACTTTTAATTCCTTTTTTTTTTTTTTGATCTGTTTAACGTTTTGTTGTAGATCGTATTAGCAAGAACATAACGTACTTATCGCAGTGCTTTTAATTCAGCTCAGATTAGACATTTCTATTTAGAATGGCAAGGATTCCGTTATTCCTCTAAAAATAAAACGTCTCTTGGTTTATTTTGTGCTTTACACTGTTCCTTGTATCCTCAGGGCCGTACATGCAGTTTGAGGAGGAGGTCGCTGCCCTACAGCTGGAGGTAGACAAACTTATCACTACTAGTGGCGTTAACAAGATCATCGCGCTCGGCCATTCCGGATTCGAAACGGACAAGGAGATCGCTAAAAGGGTCCGTGGCGTGGACGTGGTGGTCGGAGGACACAGCAACACTTTTTTATACACAGGTACTGTAGATGTTAAAATCTTTCATGTAACGCATGAACAATTTCAAAGTCAAAGCTACACACAAGTAAATATTAAGGATTTGTGGATGTCCTGGTACGAGGACGCATTATGCCATAAGCATTATTCCAATTTTAGCAGTAGGACAGAGAAAGAACTGATGATACAGATGATTATTGTACAAAACTGTAGTGAGGTGCAGTTTCCCAGAAGAACGCTGTGTAATGACATCGGTAACCTGACCCACTGCATCACCTGCTTTTGTTCTCACCTCACGGTGAAATAATCACATTTTCATCCCAAGATTCATTCGGAAACCCAGCGACAGACTTTTAATATCGCTTTCCATACAGAATGATCATATTACAGTATTTATTGTCCACTGTTGTGGAAGTTCTGAGGTTCGAGAGGTTTAAAGAATAAAGTATAACACTGGTAGACACGAGCAAGAGTAAAAAAAAGGTTACACAATTTATTTCTGCTCAGCTGCACAGCAGGACCCAACACTCCACATGTAGCATGAGAGACGAAGGGCCAAGATCATTAACTACATCAAGGTTTTTATAAACAGAGCCCAAGAAGAACAGAAGATATGTAAAAGCAAAACAACATTACCTCATGCATCTCCTTATCAAGCTAATCTGACCAGGCCAAGGTCTTCTAGAGGACCTACAGTATAGGACATTGTTTATGGACAACTCGTCCCCAGTCCCTACTGCCCTTGTCATAATCTTAACAAAACCTACTGATGACGATGTCAGTCTCTGGTTATGATGCACACAGGGTACAAGCATAGAAGAACAAAGCCTTATGAACATCTTAAGATTAGAAATTCCCACCACACCACCCAATGTGAGCGATATGCATTTGTTAGCTCGTTCTCTTTGGGTTGTGTTTTGTATTAAAGGACGTCCTGACAGCAAAGCACAACTTGTCCTTGGAAGTGATGTGAAAAATGATTATGTAGCAGACACACACACACACACACACACACACTCGCCGGCAGAAAATATGTCATGAATGTGAAGCGGTGTTGACGCAGTGGTGCGTTTATAAAGGCCGTGTTGTTTTGAGAGCTTCCACAGCTTAGTTTAGCTTAAACAGTGCCAGTGAACATTTAGCTGTGTCACACTGTGTGGTGTGTTTCTATAAACCTGATTTGACACATGGACGTTCGACTCCCACCTCCACCCTGTGTGTGGAATTTATGTTTTCAGCGTGATATCCTCTGGTTTCCTCCCCAAGCCCAGACGACTCGTTTTTTTAGGCTTAATAGCATCTCTAAACTTAGTAATGTGTGGAGGAATGAGTGTATATGCGATTGTGCTCTATGTTAGGCAGGATGTACCGTGCCTTGTGGCCCGAGTCTCCTGGGATAGTCTCCAGGTTCTCTGTGACCCTGTAGTATAGAAAAAGGATGGATGATTTGGGACAAAGTCCGACGTTAAAGACGCTTTGAAATAAAAGTGAATTTAACTTCCCAGAGTGCAGGATTTCCTTCCAATGAAGCAGGTACACACCTGATCCCAGCTGTTTAATCGGTTTATACTCGGTTAAGATGAAAACCCACATCTGCACCCACATCTGCCTTTTCTGGATAAGATTAGACACGCCTGTTCTAAACTATGTTTGTCTATTAGTAAAGTGTGTGTGTGTGTACAGGGGATCACCCTTCCTCCGAGGTACCAGCAGGACCCTACCCCTTTATGGTACAGTCCGATGACGGTCGCCAGGTGCCAGTGGTCCAAGCCTACGCGTTTGGGAAATACCTCGGCTACCTCAAAGTGACTTTTGATTCTGACGGAAAGGTTGTAAAAGCCGACGGAAATCCAATCTTGCTGAATAGCAACATAGCTGAAGGTGAGTGCTGGAGGAAATCCTTTTACACGGTACCTCGGGCTTTTATTACACCGTGTTCACGGCTCTCAGCTACAGATCTCTGGTATCTTTTTGTACCCTCGCTTCATTTCTTGAAATACGTGTATGTGAAAGCCAAAGTCAGTAAAATGAAAATAAATCAATTCTTTTTATTCTTATCCAAAATGTTTATTTTAGTATAGTTATATATAGACTATACTAAATATAGTTATATATTTGTCTAGATCCCAGCATTAAGGCAGAAGTAGACGCCTGGAAGGGGAAGTTGGCCAATTACTCGGCTCAGTTTGTAGGGAAGACCCTGGTCTACCTTAACGGGACGTTTGAAGAGTGTCGATTTCGTGAATGCAACCTGGGAAACTTGATCTGTGACGCCATGGTGAGTTATCCGTCATTATTTACACCTCTTATTATTTACGGTCTTGCTAATTTCATGCTGTCGATAGATGAACGGTTGCCTTCGTTATTCTCCGTATATATAACGGATTATTTTATCGCAGGTTCATCACAACATCAAATATCCAGACGAGCTCCAGTGGAACCATGTTAGTGCCTGTATTTTAAACGGAGGAGGAATTCGAGGCCCCATTGATGAACGTAGCAGAAACGGTACGTGGGAGTGGGTATGAACCATTAGAGCGGATATACAATATAGATCTTGTTTAATGACTGCCCAAATTTATTTTCCTCTTTAAAACAACAGGGCCATTATTTAAATGTCTATAGGAAGAATATGGAAATTTATATGGAATATGGAAATATGTTTGCTGCAGTTTATAGACTTGTTCATAGTCAAAAGGTTTATTCATTCATTCGTTCATTCATTTAATTTTCTACCGCTTATCTGAACTACCTCGGGTCACGGGGAGCCTGTGCCTATCTCAGGCGTCATTGGGCATCAAGGCAGGATACACCCTGGACGGAGTGCCAACCCATCACAGGGCACACACTTACACACTACAGACAATTTTCCAGAGATGCCAATCAACCTACCATGCATGTCTTTGGACCGGGGGAGGAAACCGGAGTACCCGGAGGAAACCCCCGAGGCACGGGGAGAACATGCAAACTCCACACACACAAGGCGGAGGCGGGAATCGAACTCCCAACCCTGGAGGTGTGAGGCGAACGTACTAACCACGAAGCCACCGTGCCCCCGTTATAAGGTTTAGTTCGGTTTAATTAATTTAGATCGAGAGAACTCAAGAAGAAATATGAATCATGATGTGTTCATTTTATAAATAGAACTAAATTAATGATGGATTGTGATTTTCAACACTGAAGAAAGAAAGAAAGAAAGAAAGAAAGAAAGAAAGAAAGAAAGAATGAAAGGCCAAAGCTGTTTTTTTTGTCCTGAGAATCATCACTAATACAGTGTAGACATGTTTTTCAGTCAGGTTGTTTCCTAACCTTGCCAAGCCCACGTTAAGTAAGAAGACAGGTTAACCAACACAGCAGGAACACAAACTTCCCTTCTGAAGCGAGTCACTCAACCGTGATGTCTGTAGTCATAACAATACAAGTCTTAGTTTCATAACATAACCTTGACCAAGTGTGAAAATTCCGTTTTTTACCTCAGAGTGCATCGAGGGCTTCCTGAGGAAGATAATTGGTCACATTCATAAATTTCATTTTCTTTTTATCCGTTTTGTAAATGACAAAGAAACCTATTGGATCACACTGATGATGATGATGATGATGATGATACGCTAACATAATCTTATCTCGTCCACTTTTCTCGGGCTTGTATGCTCTCATGTTCATCACATAGCAAACCCTTTTCTGTCTGAGACGATTCTCCAAACTGTTCGAAGAACACGTCTGAATCGTGCTGCTGCCGTCAAGCGCTAATCTGATCAGGGAAGAGATACCCACAAAAAACCTCACGAGGAGACGTGATCGTACAGCAAAACTCTTCACACCTTTACTAAGACTGACGCAATATTTATACAGAAGAAATGTGTAGTTTTCTGTTGATATCGCAGTCATAGATGATGTTGTAGATGAGGGCATAAACAGATGCTATCACACAGTCAGCTCAGGGCAGAGCATACCATAGATGTGTTAAGAACATACTGTATCATTCACTCATTTTCTACCGCTTATCCGAACTTCTCTGTCACGGGGAGCCTGTGCCTATCTCAGGCGTCATCGGGCATCGAGGCAGGATACACCCTGGACGGAGTGCCAACCCATCACAGGGCACACACACACACACACACACACACACACACACACTCACACACTCACACACTCACACACTACGGACAATTTTCCAGAGATGCCAAACAACCTACCATGCATGTCTTTGGACCCGGGGAGGAAACCGGAGTACCCGGAGGAAACCCCCGAGGCACGGGGAGAACATGCAAACTCCACACACACAAGGCGGAGGCGGGAATCGAACCCCCAACCCTGGAGGTGTGAGGCGAACGTGCTAACCACTAAGCCACCGTTTCCCACCAAGAACATATCAGTAACCCATAAAACAACCTGTTGTGTATCAGATTCTTCACCAAATGCTCAGTATTCAGATGTAGGTGCATATGGCAGGGTGAAAACTTCACAACTCTGAGGACTGATCCTGCTCTCATGTATTTTCTTTTTTTTCTCTCTACATGTGATTGTTCTCAGTGTCCTTGTCAGCGGGTGTTGTAGCATATGTGCTACACCTCCATGATAAAGCAGTCATTAAATATAAATGAACAAAACAGACACCTAGTAAATTAATTATGACTTCTTTTTTCTGTGTGTTTTGAACGAGCCACTAAACGTAACCACAGCAAAGATCACTAACTGAAGGCTAAAGGCTAGTGATCTTTCTCCTCTTCATTAATAAGTTCACGGTCTTGACGCACAAGTGGATACACCGGGTTGTGAAATCGACCAGCGCTGTATGTTTTTCAGCCCTCACATGCTTGACATTTAACGTGACACAAAATGTATTGCATCTTGCACAAAAACATCCACTTTTGCCACAGGAGGATATTTCATTATGACCTCAGTCATCTTGAGCAAAGCAGAAGCTGGGGTTAAATCAGCGTCCTTGTGTCTTGTGAAAGATTCGCATAACTTTTTAACTAAACAATTCTCTGACCTGTTGAAACTCGCTTTTTCCCCCGGACATGTCGTTACAGTCCAGAAGTTCGTCTGATGCCTTAAACGTCATCTTACAGTTTTCACTTCACTCGCTCTGAGTAAGGGGGTTTTCGTTGGGATTCGGTCCAATAAGAAACGTTATGTGAGATGTGTGAAACTAGCTGCACGCATCAGATTCAAAACACTGATGCTTGCCTACAAAGGCACAAAACAGACCTGCCTCCTCTTACCTCAAAGCCCTCATCACTCCTCGCACTGCACGTCGCACCCTCAGATCTACCAGCACTGCTCGACTGGTCCCACCATGTCTCAGGGTAAGAGGTAAATACACTACAAGACTCTTTTCTGTTCTGGCACCAAGCTGGTGGAATGAACTCCCCCTAGGGCTCCGGACACCCGAGTCACTGACTATCTTCAAACGACGGATGAAGACGTACTTTCTGTCAGGACCACTTTGTCACAAGGGAATTATTAGATGATAGCATACAGTACAGTTAGTGTTGGCGGTATGGTTGTGTTCTGGGCAAGAATCCACGCGTAGAAAATATAATAGACCCTCCCTAACAGAACCACTAGCATGCATAGTATTGATAAGCTCACTTACACGTTTTTGGAAAGTAATAAATGAATGGATAGATAGATAGATAATTAAATAATTAGAGAGAGAGGGAGAGAGAGAAAAATATGTGGAGATTTAAGACGTAAACTGGTACAGCGAACACAGGTTCCGGCTCGGTGGAGTCGGGGTTGGAGGAGGGAGTTTAGATGGTGGCAGCAGCAAAGCGCTGAACGGCTCTATGAATGGGAATTTAAATGGCCGGGTGATATGGATGCCGTAACCGGATTGGTGCGCGTCGTGGACAGCTGATTAACAGCTGATGCACGCTTGACGACGTGGCCTGCCAGAACTAACGCGATGCTTGATTCTTCATGAAACACTTCATCTAGCACTTTCTCCCCTGTTTGTTGTATGTATATATATATAAAAAAAAACAGGTTTGTTTAAGGCTCATGGTATCTTAAGTCTGTGACCTAATGAGCCACGGTTAATGTATCCAATAATAGAGACTTTAAAGCACTTTCGTACATCACTCTGGACATAAATGCTGTAAATTTAAAAGAAACTGTGGTGGATTTTGTCTCATCTCAGGTAGCATCACCATGGAGGATGTGCTCTCCGTGCTGCCGTTCGGCGGGACGTTCGATCTGGTTATGTTGAAAGGCTCGACGTTGCTGCAGGCCTTCGAGCACAGCGTCCGCAGATACGGAGGAAACACCGGGGAGTTCCTACAGGTCTCAGGTAAATCATTATATCTCAGGGTTTTTGTCTTTAACTGTCTCAAAAAGAGCTACTGATCTGTACTGTCGCTTGTAACTGGGTGGGTTTGTGTTACCGTGTGACTGCAAAGTAAAGACATCACTCGGCTCCAGTCCTCGAAATCTTTGAGATATTTTCACGATATCCGGTGCCACATAAACAGGACGTGTTCTCATTGTGTTCCTTTACAGCTTTCTTCCTTATCTCCTTTTAGTGAACTTTTCCTTAGTTTATTCAGTATTTTATTACTGTCTATTGCCGGATTTCTGAATGCCGCTTTGTGATACTTTGTATTGTTGTTTAGAGAACAGGGTGTTCGACGATATGGACTAAAACTTCCTTTGGGACCCGAACAGCCTCGGGACAGGAAAAAATGATCAATGTTATTTTAAATAGAAGATGAACCATAGGAAGGTTTTTTTCTGATAAGATGTAGCTAAACAATGTATGTGTGTGTGTGTGTGTGTGTGTGTGTGTGTGTGTGTGTGTGTGTGTGTGTGTGTAGGCTTTCAGATAGAGTATGACCTAAGTAAGCCCTCTGGTGAGCGAGTGAAGAAGGTGAGCGTGTTGTGTACTGAGTGTCGAGTGCCGCACTACGAGCCCCTGGACACTAAAAAAGCCTACAGGGTCGTCATGCCGTCGTATCTAGTGGACGGAGGAGACGGTTTTTCGATGATCAAGGAGGAGAAGCTGAAACATGACAGCGGTGAGTCTGTCTACATGCAAACCACAGGCAGAGCGCGTATGTGTGCAACTTCACCCCTGTGTTCACACATTGTGCTGAAACCTCTGTGAAGCAGCAGGAAAACATGATGTATTTCACACTCGCATACACACACACACACGCACACACACACGCACACAATTAATGTGCGTATGTAATCTGCCGTAAGGATTTCATACAAATTCCAGAATAATTTTTGAACAGTCTACTGAAATACAAATATAAATAATATTACCATCTGATTTGTGGCTCAATCAGATCGAAAAGGTTTCATCTAAACAGTCCCAACAGACAGATTGAGCTCGAGCTGAATGACATTTGAATCTGATTCTATTATACGATCGTATTATGTTATAATACGGTTATAAGATGTTGCTGATCTGAAATAATCAGTATATGAGATTCTGTTATGTTTGTGTTTAAACACCATCTTGCAGACTCACTGGTAATGAAACTGACTACACATTTACGGTCTCTGGATCGTCTTTGATGGTTGTAGACCTCACAGCTTCGTTCACACTTACGTGGAAGTTGTCGATCACATGACCGACAGACAGCCGTTTCAGTTTGACCCAAAGTAAAAGCACATGCAATCGTCCACGCTGCTGCACTTTAGAACACGTCCTTATGCCCGAGATCACAGAAAAACTCGAAAGACTAAATACTAATAGCGCACGACATCTTAGGACTTCCACAGATTGCAGTAAATATAAACTACTCACAGATGGAATTCATTTAGATGAATGAAAATGTCTGCATGTGAACAGAGCTACTGTTTATAGGATGGAACGTGTGGACGTTTTTGTGTGAGGATTGTTTTTGTCAGTAGCTTGTAGTAAAAAATATATATATATTTTTTTTTTTTACAGTAATAGACAAAACATTTTGGTGGTTTATTATTCGTTACTTACTTCCCGATGATTGTTCTCTAAGATTTAGCTTTTACTTTCAGCAGCTTGGTGTGAGATTCATGTGTTTTATATAAAAAGTATATGTCTCTCAGTATAAAAAAAAAAAAAAGATCAGTTTGCTGTCATTTTTGTCTTAAACAGTATTATTTTGTTTAAAGCTGCCCTCTAACATCGATTCGTCAGAGTGGACGAACACGAACGTGTAATGCTCATTATGTAATGCTTCATAATAAAAAAAATAACGAACGGCCGTCACATGGTTTTGAAAGATGACAGAACGTCTAGACGTCAAGTCAGAACACGCAGGAAAGATGAGGGAACTTTTAGACTCAAAGAAAAAAAAAAAAAGAAAAAAAGTCATGAGTCAACAAATGAGGCGTTCCAGACAGAATTAGTAAACATGATGATTAGGAGAATAAACACAGTGCAGGTGTACGCGTGTTAACGTGCCTTTTCCTCCCGCAGGTGACCTGGACATGTCCGTCTTTGCTGGCTACATCACTGAGAGGCAGAGGGTCCATCCGTCCGTGGAGGGACGAATCCGTCTCTTTAATTCTGTTGCTGGAATCTTAACCCGGTCGAATGCTTTACTCGTCATCATGCTGGTCTGGGTCTCGCTTCTCAGCTTATGAGCTCAGTCCAGAACGTCTGCTGTGTTTCAGATCAGAGTCTCGTTTATTTTTATTCGATGTTTGATAACGTTGTGATATTTTATCGAGATTTGCTTTACACGAGTGTTAAAAGAAATTTGTCTAGGATTTTTTCTGGTAGTTTGTTTGAAAAACAAACACTTTTAATTTAAATTTCCGATCGGTCGTATCTCCGTGTCCGAAGTCACGGATTACCATCTCGATAGAGTAGAAAATCGCAATCAGTGAGGGCAAAGTTTAATTTGTTTCTTAGCAAGGTCAAAAGTCATGGAACATTGTCTATAGGTTCAATACAGTAATAATAATAATTAATTAATTACAAGTACTCATACTTTGCCCTTTTAATTTAGTTCCCGTTTACGTTCATGTGCCTCGTAACTAAGTTAGAAATCGTAACATGAGCTACACGATAATCAGAAGTTGTTACCGACTGAATGTACTGCTACCCACGTGGTTAGATTTTAATATAAATCTGTCTTCGATAGATGACTATGCAATAAAAAAAAGGTTCATCTCAGAGAGTCAGTGCCATGAAGGAACCCGAGTGAAGACGGACGAGGTCGTGTTTCAGTAAAGCGCGGTTCTCAGGGAGACAGAACAAAAGGAGCTTTGTGGCTGTCGCTGTTTGTACTGCGTTGACCTTGAGCTTGCTGCTCTTTTCTTTATTCGCCCCCTGTGTATCACTCTAGCTGTGTTTGGGGACCTTGAATAAAAAAGGGCAGAGTTTCACTCGATCCATTTTAGCATTCTGTGTATAGTCTTTTACTTTGGTTTCTTATTATCTTCCTGTAAAAGCAGAGCTATTTTTAAGCCCCGGTGGAAGCGCTGCCTATACTGTAATACACAACTCTGCCATTTCATTTGCAATGGAAATGAAGCCATGAAATTATTCGTCCCCGGTTCCATAGAGCATAGCTGCATGCCCTTATAATAGTGGAGGTTTAGTATGAATTTTTTGATCTTATCCGAGTCTTTCATGCACATTTGGTTAAAGGCCGAAGGTGAAGCGCTTATAATGCTTCATCCATGCAGCTAGTAACGGAGCCAAAGATAAAGACGCCGAGACGTACGTGAAAACTGTTAGACTTGATCAGAATTTCTTTCTCCACAGGCTTTATTTTAATAGTAATTCCTTTATTCTAATACAATTTTTTGCAGCTTTTTCCAAACTACAGCTCATACCCACATGTGGTGTCATTTAATTCACTACATTCTGTCATATCAGAGAGATGTTATGAGCTCTTAGTGTTTTGTAATCCCTGCATTACTGTTCTATCGATGCTTCCACCACCATGTTTCATACCTGATGCACTTTTCCCCCTCATTTGTTCATAAACATCAGAATCTGAAATGTATTGCAGGTGAACTTTTACAGACACGAGACAGACATGTAGAAATATCTGTTGTTGTTTTTTTTTCAGATTTTGCTTTATTAAAACCTGTCTGTGTTCAGTATGGTTTTTGTTTTGTTTAAAGTGGATACAGAGACGTTATTAAAGCAAATTCTAGAGCTGTCTGTCTTTTGCTTTTGTACCTTTGGGTTCTTTGTCTTTGCAGTTTTCTTGGTGTGGTGAAATTTTGTATTTCTTTTATTTTACTACCAGATATCTACTTTGTAAATCTTTTTTCTGCCACATTACTCTCCCTCCTTTAACCCATTTTTAATTATTATTTTTTACAGTATCTGTTAGAATTTTGGTTCATTCGGATTCAGAGAAGTCGTCCCAGACCGAGCGGTGCCAAAAAAACGGTGGTAAGAGTCCAACAGTCCACGTAGCATAATGCATAATGAGTCAGACGATGATGTAAATACTCCCTGTGATGTATAATGTTATCTACAGGGTTCATCGGTACAGAAGGTGGTGGTGCTGGTGGGTGTTTTTACGTTCAGTTTGAAGGCTTTATCGTGTAGAGGTTTATCTGTTACTGTGTGTCTGTCCTCAACGCATGTTTACCAGAACAGACGATTTCCAGGTCATAAACAAAGACGGTCTCAAGTCCAGCAATACCTAATTTATTAATTTTTAAAGAAAAGATGTAGAATAAAAGTCACAACAGGATCACAAAGTGAACAAGGTCTAGAATGACCTACAATACCCAGGTTCCATTAGAAGTTTTGGGTTTTATTATCATTTTAGTTTTTGTCGGTTTATCAGATGAGTTCAAGCTAAAAAGTCAAGTTTGTGTGTGTGTGTGTGAGTGAGTACACACACTGTTATCACCAGTTACGACATAGTGCACCAGGTGTCAGAAATCATTCGTCAGCCTTAAGAAGACAGCGAGGGTAAAATGAACAAGCACAGAAAGGCAGAGCTGTAAGAACACAGTGTGAAAATAAACCCAAAAGAATCCCAAAGTGTTAAAATGAATAATAAATACATTTATTTCTGCACAACATGAGCAAACACCGGAATGTCACCAAAATCCGTAGGGTCGTTGATGGCGTCTGATTATTCTTTGTTACATCTGTGTAGTTCATGGGTTTTCCTTCTGTGTGATGAGATAAACAAAAAAAGAGGGAAGGAGAAAAAAAACGACATTTTTCAGACTGATCCGTAACGACGGCGCAAGGAACAGGTCTATAATACAATGGGAGCGCTTTACCGTGTTGAGTTCTGGGAAAAGCTCCTCGACTGCAATGTCAAGCAGTATGTAAGTAATCTAAAAACAGGAACAGGCCACAATGAGACATTTCCCACATCATCACAGTTAAAATATACACACACACACACACTATTTACCTGCTTGTTAAGGAGCGGCTGTTGGAGACAGTTGAAGAGCAGCTGAATACCATCATATTTGTTCTCCTCCCCTATGCACTTCCCCACCAGCTCTAATGGATCAGAAGGATCTCACATGAACACCACTTAACATTTCAGATATGAAACAAAAAGCTTGATCGCTGGGCTTCATTTATCATTTAGTCTTTACTAGGTTTTTTTTTATTTTTTTGTCGTGAAAATATCCTACACCGGTGTTCTAGTCGAAATTTCCTGCTAAGCGTACAATCAAGAAAGCAGCTTTTACATTAATGACAAATATACTTTAAAAATGTGAAAAGTACAGAAAGCGAGCTGACACACACAACCCTAAACTAAGAATGTTTGTCATTCGGTTACAACAATAGAAATGAAATCTGGCGGCTTGGGGATTAGTGGCACAGAAGTGAGTCGAAATAACTTCTCCGTAGAAGGAACTTGCAGTGTGAAGTAGATTTCTACATACAAGTACTGAAACTTTTGTAAATCTGGAGGATTCTTTGGTTATGCAAATATTTACACACGGTTTAACGAGACCATTCATTTCCTAAAACAGAGGCTGATTGTAGTTCCCTCAAAACTCCACCCTCATTATTGCAGAAGGATCCCAGATGAGGATACAGAAGGAGGACACGGGTTTATGGTTTGCTTTTCACTTGCACAGTGCCTAGAGTTAAACAAGGCTCTACCGACCCGGCAGGTAGTTCATCATCTCTTCGAATGTTTGCTTGGCTCGTCTCTGTTTATCTTCTGGTGAGCGCTCTTCGGTGTTTTCACAGAACACCGCATCTGGGGGAAAAATACAACAGAGTTCACATAGGATCACACTTTAAACCTGAAGGCTTGTCCTCCACCCTAAACTAAACTAAACAGGGAGCACACTGGTATATTCACCCAGTGCCGCCTTCTAATTTATAGAAACTGTGGTTTCAGTTCACAGCAAAAAAAAGCAACTGTTTCTGCAGGGTGGCTTAGTGGTTAGCATGTTCGCCTCACACCTCCAGGGTTGGGGGTTTGATTCCTGCCTCTGCCTTGTGTGTGTGGAGTTTGCATGTTCTCCCCATGCCTCGGGGGTTTCCTCCGGGTACTCCGGTTTCCTCCCCCGGTCCAAAGACATGCATGGTAGGTTGATTGGCATCTCTGGAAAATTGTTCGTAGTGTGTGAGTGTGTGAGTAAATGAGAGTGTGTGTGTGCCCTGTGATGGGTTGGCACTCCGTCCAGGGTGTATCCTGCCTCGATGCCCGATGACGCCTGAGATAGGCACAGGCTCCCCGTGACCCGAGTAGTTTGGATAAGCGGTAGAATTGAGTGAATGAATGTTTCTTCTTTAAATATTTGGCTAAGGAATCACCTCCTCCTCCTCCTCCTATCTAAACGAGGTTAATTAATTAGCGCAGTCTCGTTGTGTGACTATTCTAGTTTCCTCACTGGTGAATATGACGTCCTTTCTATCAGTCGCCCGTCTCAACGGGTGGAGGACCAGGAGTTAGACAGATGACAATAGAAAAAGAAAAGGAAAAGAAAAAAAACGAATCACATGCCCATCGACAGACACAAACCTCTCAGGAGTGTGATTAAGGAGACGAGACGATGCTCCTGTAAGATCTGGTCCAGTTTGTACTGGAGGTACTGGTCCATGTAAGCCTCCAGAGTCTTCTTAACAAGTATACGGCCGGCAGAGAGCACATGGTGCAGCCAGTCAGGCATGTGGAAAACCACACGACCTAGTGTACACACACACACACACACACACACACACACACACAAAATGAGATGTGAATGAAAGAGTAAAATCTGTAAAACCTCATGGAATTTCCCATAAACTGAGTCAGTAATAAACGAGTCTTTGTTGTGTCTGTGTGTGGGATGTTGTCAGGCTGCAGCTTCACCCAGTCTATGTACAGTTTAATTGTCCTGGTGGCTAGAAATGAATAAACATATAAACAACAAGTTTACACTTGTTTCTCTTCTGAATATTAACTAGATTTAAATATCATCCAGAACTCTGATCATGAAAATAATAAAACAGTGAAAAATAGTTTGAGCTATTCGTTTATACACAAAGCATTATTACATTTATTTTCACCGTTCGTTTGAATTCACGTCTTCTGATGCCTCGACTAGGGAGAATAACATGCATGAGGATCACTATCGTCATTTATATTGCGTTTTCTTGACAAAGATGGCTAAGGGCTACTGTGTTCGATTTATTACTAACATTTATTTACAGAGAGTTTTATCAAATTTTCAAAATTCAAGTCCTAGACCCGGGGGCACGGTGGCTTAGTGGTTAGCATGTTCGCCTCACACCTCCAGGGTTGGGGGTTCGATTCCCGCCTCCACCTTGTGTGTGTGGAGTTTGCATGTTCTCCCCGTGCCTCGGGGGTTTCCTCCGGGTACTCCGGTTTCCTCCCCCGGTCCAAAGACATGCATGGTAGGTTGATTGGCATCTCTGGAAAATTGTCCATAGTGTGTGATTGCGTGAGTGAATGAGAGTGTGTGTGTGTGCCCTGTGATGGGTTGGCACTCCGTCCAGGGTGTATCCTGCCTTGATGCCCGATGACACCTGTGGCTCCCCGTGACCCGAGGTAGTTTGGATAAGCGGTAGAAAATGAGTGAGTGAATGTCCTAGACTCCCACCTGCTTTTACTTACCTACATACATCATGTAGTCATAAACGCCCTCCAGCTCCATCTGCTCCAGAAAATAGTTCTGTTTATGCTTCCTGTCCGTGCCGTCTGCTTGGCCGGCGTTGTTTTTATAAAGACTGTTGTAGAGCTGAAAAGAGAAGCGAGAGTACAAAGACTTATTTATTGCTCTCTGGTATGGACAGATGTGTGAGTTTATATACTTGTTCACTTAAACACTTTGATCGTATTCTGAAACATCTGCATGACATGTTTTTAAAAAGTCAGAAGGGAAATGCGCTAAATGAAATAGAGAGACACATGGGACATGGATAAGATGTGCAGATGTGTAACTGATGAAAAGGAGGTAGTTGGCCTTCGCTGTGGTTTCGAGGCTGTTGGTGCGACTTTGCAGTTCAAGTGTGATAACAGATCTCGTGAGGAAGCTGCACCAAACATGAACTATCATTTCAGTCAAATAACAACATCGTTGGAAGGTTTTGTCTTCCATTGCTTGGTTTTCTTATGTGCCCCCTGTGCTGCGATCTGATTGGTCCAACCACTGGAAAGAAACCTCCAGTACCTTTTTGTTGCTGCCCGCCGTGGGGCTGAGCACGGTGAGTTCAGGGCGGCTCGGTTTGGGTTTAGGTTGCTCGCACGAGATCAAGAAGGACTGGAGGAATGGCTCCAGGTTCTGTCCTTTCTGTACAGATGAAGCGTCTCGTGTTAGAGATTTAGTTCGATCGATTGTAAGAAATAATCGTGTTTGTACTAATGACGTAATAAAGTGCAAGCTTTTCCACTCACCTCCTTAATGAGCTTCCCAGGTACAGACTTAAAAATCCTCCCTGGAAGGAAACAAGGCAGAAAATGATACACATTTACATGCATATATACAATCACTGGTCAGTACACATGTCAGTTAAATAATCAGCCAATCGTGTTGCTGCAGTGCTGCAGTGCAATGCATACAGGCATCAAGAGCTTGAAGTAAAGTTCACAACAAGATCTGTGTGACCTTGACTGTGGCACGGTTGCTGGTGCCAGACGGGCTGGTGTGAATATTTTAGACACAATAGTCTCTAGAGTTTACACAGAATGACACGAAAATTAGTAAACATCCGGTGAGCAGCTGTTACGTATGTAGCACAAAAAACACACCTCGTGACAGAGCTCAGAAGAAAACGTTTAGACTGGGAGGCTACAGTAACACACACATACACACACACACACACACACACGACCGTATTGAGCAGAAAATCATCTCAGAACGTGTTCATTTTATTTTTTTTTAAAGCTGTACGGTTTCAATAAGCCTGACGTTTGATCACTTCATTCATTGAACAATTCATTTTCTACCGCTTATCCGAACTACTTCGGGTCACTTGGAGCCTGTGCCTATCTCAGGCGTCATCGGGCATCAAGGCAGGATACACCCTGGACGGAGTGCCAACCCATCACAGGGCACACACACACTCTCATTCACTCACACACACACACACACACACACACACACACACACACACACACACTCTCATTCACTCACACACACACACACACACACACTCTCTCATTCACTCACACACACACACACTACGGACAATTTTCCAAAGTACCCGGAGGAAACCCCCGAGGCACGGGGAGAACATGCAAACTCCACACACAAAAGGCGGAGGCGGGAATCGAACCCCCAACCCTGGAGGTGTGAGGCGAACGTGCTAACCACTAAGCCACCGTGCCCCCCCTCAATTAATAAATAAAAATAAACTATAATTAATTAATTAATTGTTGAAAAACAATTCTTCAAAATAGAAGTACATTCTGGACTAAAGGAAAAAAGCGTAATTCAGATTTTTTTGGTTTAAAAAACAACCCGTTCTTCTCCCCTAGTGTTTTTTCTGCACCGGTCCACAGTTTAATGTCATTAAAAAAAATCTGAGTCATAAATGAGTATTGTGGTGCAGATGTGCTTTATTAAGTCTTTCCTCACCCAGGTTGACGTCAGGCAACATCTTGTCGAGGAACTGCGTCTCTGTGCTATAAGGGGAGAGGAAGTCTGCTAACAGCTGGCTGTTGCTCAGCTCGGGGTGTCGCAACAAGTTCTAGAAACACAACAGAAATGTGAGCATTGTGAACGTCCCGTTGGACAAGTTTGTCTCTTCAATTCATACCAACATAAATAATAAGGTATCTCTTAGGGTCACAATGCTAGAAGAAAATAATCAGCACCTCTGTGGCCTTAAAGTTACTTAAAGGTGATTCTTTTCCCATCGCATCACATCCTGAAGTCTTTATTCCAATTACACCACAGCAATTTGATCATTACGTTGTTTTTTATTTTTAAAAAACTGACGGTTCGATACGTCTGTTTCGTTAGATTTAATTAATAGCTGAATCCATAAGCAATTGTATATGATTTTTATTCCCCATGATGGAAATCTGTAAATATTCTGGTTGTTAAATGTTAAGTGTTCTGATACCGGAGCCATAACGAATAACGACACGGTTTATATGTTACTCACTCATTCACTCACTCACTTTCTACCGCTTATCCGAACATCTCGGGTCACGGGGAGCCTGTGCCTATCTCAGGCGTCATCGGGCATCGAGGCAGGATACACCCTGGACAGAGTGCCAACCCATCACAGGGCACACACACTCTCATTCACTCACACACTCACACACTACGGACAATTTTCCAGAGATGCCAATCAACCTACCATGCATGTCTTTGGACCGGGAGAGGAAACCGGAGTACCCGGAGGAAACCCCCGAGGCACGGGGAGAACATGCAAACTCCACACACACGAGGCGGAGGCGGGAATCGAACCCCCGACCCTGGAGTTGTGAGGCGAACGAGCTAACCACTAAGCCACCGTGCCCCCCCAGTTTATAGGTTAAACACAACTCACATAATTAGAAATCCAACTCCGTCTTGTAGGCAAAGTCAATATTTTGTTTCCGCGCTCAACACACACGACGGCAATTTTGAGTTTTTAGCAAACAGAGTTTTAAAGAGAGAAACCCGCTGACCTGCAGGTATTCCTCAAACTCCTCACGCTTGGAGGTCAGGAACTCGAAATTTTTTGGTCCGATGATTCTTTTGGAAGGGAGCTGTGCATCCTGGAATGAACCTGTGTCAAGGAAAATGAGTGCAAAAAAAAAAGAACTGGGATAAAGTGTATACTAAACAAAGCTAAAGGAAGCTGGGGCTCAAAACCACGAGAGATAAATTGGGCGTACCGTGGAATTCTGTGAGTTTGGACTCGAGGACGTAGAACTCGAAGTACCTCCTGTAGACTGACCAGATTTCTGTCTCGTGACCCACTGAAAGCAAGGCAGACAGAGTGAGAGAGAGAGTGAGTGAGTGTAAGAGAGAGAGAGAGAGAGAGAGAGAGAGATAAAGAAAGGTTTATTTTTTTCCTGATTGTTTTGCTCTTTTCTCCCTCATTGTTGTTAGGGAGGGAGAGGAAAAGAGAGAGAGAAAGAGAGAGAGCGTAAGTAGGTTGGACAGGAAAAGGGCGAGACAGCAGTTAGAATAAGAATAAGGTTTTTTTCCCTACAATTTTCAGCCCTGTGGACATTTTATTGCACAGTAGTGAAACTCGGTAGTCTGTTTTCTGTGGGATCTGAGAGCAGCTTTGCACACACAGATCTGTGTGTTGTAATGAGAAGTAAGATATACGCTTATTGTTCGACAGATTTCTGATCCGCGTCTTAGCTGTATGATGCCTTATGACGCACGTGACCAGTCAGAGATGAATACACTGCGCACCGTGCTCTCGGTCGTGCCTCTCCACGTCGATGCAGAAGACAGGAACGCGCTCTTTCTTGGCTTCGTCGTCAAAGAAGTCTACGAAGGGAATAGAGATGATCCAAGCTGACAGGTTCCTCTGTGTTCCTGGAGTAGACACCACTTCTACGGGCACAGGAGTGGAGTCGTCCTCCACCACCACCGTCGCCTCCTCCACCTGGGAAAATGTGTTTTTTTAAAACGACAAAAAATGAATACGTGGCAGTTTGTCTTAATTGTGTACATATCGATATCTCTCCTGAAATGGTTGTGTGTTAGGAACCAAGAGGTTATCAATGAAATAGGTTAAGTATTTTCATTTTCTTTTAATCGGAGAAAGAAATGATTCACACCTAAAGAATGAATACAAATAAACCACAAAAAACCCTGGGAGAATAAAAGAGTGATTTTTGATCGCATAAAACTACTTTACCCGCAGTTACAGTCCTGAGTGACTGTTGGTTCAGTTCTATTAAAGCAAACTTTAAACATTTATGATTATATTTTGGATTAAAATTAAAGCGCAGCAACAAAAGTGGAGCACAACAGCGAGCAGCATTAGCAACAAGCTAGCTAGCTCCCGTTCGCGCTAACTCTAACGACGATGATTAACATGGTCGATGTTACATGTTTAACCAAGTTCTGTGTCTGTAAAGTATGTAATACTACTAAAAACTTAGTGAAAGTAGAAAAGGGGAACTTTTACACTTCTCCCAGCGAGGGGACGTGTTGATTTGACATCATACTTTAAATAGTAAAGGAGCAGGGATCTGAAAAGACCGACACAAGTCTTAAGTCAGATCATGAGATAACAATTCAGCTTTTTAACAATAATATATTTAACCACATCAGCATGCAAATGTTTCAATGTGGGTAAATTCCCATTGGCTGTTCGCTTGTAATGATGTTGGGACCAGTTTAACCAGTTTAAATGCAGTCCGTCTGCTTAAAGTATAGATTTTTTAATGGTCAAGTTGAGAAACGGACACGAGTCTAGTCTCAGTTTGTAATCAGAGCAACAAAACTGAGAACAATGCTGGCACGCTGTACAGACGAGAGACTTAAAGACATTTATAACGATGATGAGTGTCCAGACTGAGTAATGTCGATGACGCTGATAATATGATAGTCACAATGCCGTTCTTCCATAAATAGACTGTAAATGTATCTGCATCCCTCAGAAGAACAGAAGAAAAAGCTTTTAAATGTGATTTTTCTCCTTTTACGAGCAACCAGAGTTAGACAAAGAGTCAGACGATCTGTTTTGGTTGAGGAGGAAAGTGCATGTCTCACCATGTCCTCTTCTCCATCGACCATGGTGTAGGTGGGTAGCATTGCTCCTTCCATCGTGCTGCTCCTAAACACGCCCTTCAGCTTACTGCCGATGCGGCTGATCCCAAACGACTCGCCACGTTTAGGTGGGTTCCTGCACAAGCACACGTTTTACAGTTGCATGAAAAGGTCCAACGGTGTAAATGGCCAACACTGCAAACCATCCAACAACAGGACCGAAAAGAACCAGTGCAAACACAGAGGCTCGTATAAACGTACTGACGGGTCGCAGTCAAATGTAGCTGCACACATCAGATATTGTTCTAATGTTCATTTTATTTGTTTTAGTTAGGCACGTTGTAATTCACGCAGCCGTATATAGATCGAATCCAAACAGGCACGACAACACGCAAAACTGCAAAGCATGAAAGGGCATCCAAGAAGAAGCATGCGGACCAAAATTAGGCAGGTGACGATATGTCTCTGTCCTACGTGCTGATCTCAGAACAGCTTTGCTTTGTCAAAAAGCAGAACGCTAAACATGCTGATGACGGAAAACATTTAGCAGCAAAGTGGCTGAAAATAAAAAAATCCGGGCTGTTGTGAAACCGTTTTAGTATAAAACTGGTCTCCAGATCAGCACTCCAGAGATCAACACACACACACACACACACACACACACACACACACAGCCTGACTCACTTCGGTGTGTTGGGGAAGGACTTTAAAATTCGGGGTCGCAGCGTTAGGATGGTTTTGATAGATGGGGGACCTGAAGTAGGTGAAGATTTTGCGCTGACAGACGTGGGCTTGCTGCCAGTGATATTAAGCCGTCGTAGAGATGTGACGTCTGATCTACGTGTCAGTTGTAGCCAAGTACACACAGGTAGCATTGGATGATGGAAGAGATAGTCAGTCAGTCCTGAGCACTTCCTATCACTTTTTTTTTGTACTTTTTTTTTTGTAGGTGTGGCCATTTAATATCAATGTGTGTGATTGTGACTGGTGTCTCCTACTGATACATCACTTTGACATATATGTAAACGACATCATTATAAGTTAATAAACCCTTTCATGTGTTTTTGCCTGTCCAAGCCCACCACGACTACTACTAGGAATTTGATAAAATTTTCATAACACGTGTAATTAGTCGTTTCTGAGAGCATTTGATAGTAATTACAAGAACCTGTGGAAAAATACGCAACATCTGAGAGTACGTATGTAGAATCCCCAGAAGGTTATTGGCATTTTGCATGGCATTTGACTTGGGAATTTCAACTTGTCCATACACCTTCATGCAGTTTTAAACTAACAAACAAAACAAAACAAAAACAAAAACGATCCAAAGTGGGACCTTCTCTTCTCTCTCCTCAGAAAACATGTGGTTTATCTGCTACATAAATACCATCTGTAGGCAGCCAAAATTGTTTGGAAATAAAAATGTTTGGAAATGAGGGAACACCCATAATTTACATTACACAACACTCACACATTTCACAAGTGAAATACAAAAATGGGGTTTGGCTGAAGCTCCAATGAAACTTGTTTTTGTATTGAATATGCTATGAAACAGCAAAATTCTTTCTTAGCAAAGAAAACAGAGTTGTAATGCAATGAAAGTAAATATATATAAATAGATATGCTCTTGTGTGGAACAGCACAGACTTCGTTAAAGAACAAACAGCACCATGAAGTCCGACCATAAAGTCTAGCAAAAGAACTTCACACAAAGTTGGAGAAGATGGGAAAGTATCAATCAGGGGTTTATTCATTTTCTACCACTTTTATCCGAACTTCTCGGGTCACGGGGAGCCTGTGCCTATCTCAGGCGTCATCGGGCATCGAGGCAGGATACACCCTGGACGGAGTGCCAACCCATCACAGGGCACACACACACACACACACACACTCATTCACTCACACACTCACACACTACGGACAATTTCCAGAGATGCCAATCAACCTACCATGCATGTCTTTGGACCGGGGGAGGAAACCGGAGTACCCAGAGGAAACCCCCGAGGCACGGGGAGAACATGCAAACTCCACACACACAAGGTGGAGGTGGGAATCCCCTTTAATATATATATATAAATTCTGAACAGGAAGGGATTTGACAGAAACGTTCTCATATCCACCTTCTGGAGGAGGACGTGTTTTAAACGTCAGTGAGCGGGTAAAGAGGACAATCTTCTGAGGAACAAAATAAAAGCAGGTTCCGGGAAACTTGTAAGAATCGAAGTAGTGATGGATGTTGCTACAAGGCACCTTAATTCTTAATTCCCAAACACACTGCTAAAACAATGCACAATTGGTTTATTGAGAAACATTTAAATTCAAAGCCCAGATCTCAGTCCAATAGAGAATCTGTGGTCTGGCTTAAATACACAAGCAGAACCAACTAAACTTAAAGGAGTTGGAACAGTTTTGCCTGGAAGAATGGGCAAAAAACCCAGTGGCTAGATTAACATGCTAAGCTCTGATTCAATGCATTTAAATTCCCACTTGTAATGCAACAAAATAGTAAAAAAGGCAGGGGTGGATACTTTCCAGACACATTCCATACTGATGTAAGCCACTGCACACACATATGGATTCATTTTCCGGTCACGACGAGTCCCTCCTTAATCCCCCAAAACAGCTTTAGGAGGGTCGAAGGGTAACACGCAACAAAAATGAATGAATGATAAAATAAATTCGGTGCACAGGCGCTTGTGACTGCATTCAGGCTAGTGCATCTCGCATGCAGTGGGATTAAGGTAGTCACACATCGCAACGGCCCGTAAGCATGCTGACAAACTTACCTTAAATCATCCAAACTCAAATTCCTGGAATAACAGGCACGATGGGGTTAGAACCGTAGAGTAGAAACATCTGGACTGCATTACAAGATACATAACAACTGCAGTATGCTATGGACTGAGGGATTGTAGATATAGATATATATATATATATATATATATATATATATATATATATATATATATAAAAAGAGGGTCACATTACTAATTCATTACTGTGTATATAGTCAGGAGGAAGGACACACACCTGTTTAGTTTAGCATTTCTTGGAGGAGATTCAACACCGCACAGAAGATGTCGGAAATACTGCAAACAACAGTGAAAGATGCACGATTAACACAAGTGCTCTATTTTGCAGTCGTTATGCCAAAACAATTGAACGTGATCAATACAAAAGCGCTGGAGAATTAGCCCCGACTCTTATTTTAGCTCTTTTACGTTTGATGGCAAAGCAAGCGCGTGTTAGAGACTCTCGGTCGTACGCCGTCGTACGCCGTACCGCATGCAGACTGCTTTTGCTATACAAATAAAGCCAATTAACACTAACGTAAAAGAATGAAGGTAAGACACAAAGAAGATAGAACAGAAAATGGTCAAATAGAACGTATAGGAAATTATACCAAAAAACAGAGAGTGGGATGTGTATGAATGTGAACACAGAAAGACAGCCAGGTAGACGGAGAAATAGAAAGATACAGATAGATAAAGAGGTACAGACAGGTAGACAGACAGATACAGATAGAGAGATACAAATACAAACAGACAGACAGACACAGAAAGACAAATAGATACACAAATACAGATAGACAGATACACAGATACAGATAGACAGATAGACAGATAGACAGATAGACAGATAGATAGATAGATAGATAGATAGATAGATAGATAGATAGATAGATAGATAGATAGATACAGAAAGACAGCTAGAGAGACAAACAAATAGACAGACAGACAGACACAGAAAGACAGACATAGAAAGACAAACAGACAGATAGATAGACACAGAAAGACAGATAGAGAGACAAACAGATAGACAGACAGACACAGAAAGACAGCTAGAGAGACAAACAGATAGACAGACAGATACAGACAGACATAATGGAGGACAGATGAGGCTGGACCAGGTGTTTATGAAGGTTGGTGTGTTAAACAGATCATTTTGGTGTGTTATATTTGCACAGACATTTATAACACATATTGTGATCTTGCTGGATCTCTAAAGTGTGTTTCAGTCACTTGCAAGTGGTAGAAAATAAACTGAATAAAATAATAATAATAATAATAATAATAATAATAATAATAATAATAATAATAATAATAATATCTGGGTCATGATTTAAAAGAAAATGCTTCAGAAATAACTTGAGATTTAATTAAAAAAAAAAAGTTGTCTGTTGTACCTCATCGCTGTGGCAAAACATCGGGGTGAAAACGTTCTCCAGCAAGGACAGGACGTGCTCATAGGCCTCAAAGAGACACGTCATCTTTTGCAGCTTTACTACATCTTGGTACGGGCCTTCTGCAACTACACACACAGAGAAAGAAGTAAAAAAATAGTAAGGGATTTCTTCCGAACCGAATTTGGCATCTTCGTGCTTGTGATTTGTAAAATTCTAGGCACTCGGTTCATCTGTTCTCTGCACGTCATCACGCAGGAACAGCTGTAAGTGAGGAGCTGTTTCTGTATCCGATAGGGAACAGCGACTCCATGTCAGTGCTCCGATCACTTAGGAGTGGGTCGGACAAAAATAACAAGCGTTTTCATGGCATCATGAGACCATAAAGAGGAACTAACAGTCGCTTTTTTTTTTATTGTTCCCTATTTTATTTTTAAATAAGAATGGGGCTCATCTCTCATGTAGAGTTCCAGAGACTTGCAAGAAAGATATACCACTGAAACAGTGCACATTAAAAACAACACTTCATGATACCTATTTAAAAAAAAAAAAAAGTCGTACAAGACACACTCACTGTTGCGGATTTCCTCGATGATGACGGGGTCGAAGCTGATTTTGTCGATGCTCTCCTCCAGGCAATACGTCACGTAGATCTTCTGGACCTCACCATGTAGGGACTGCATCTCAGAGTCACTCAGCTCCGGACACAAGATCTTATCATTGAACTCTTCTACAAACACACACATTAAAACACACACAAACACACACATACACACACACACACACCAAATAAACTTTATTATTCAGATATTAATTAAAACGCACAAACTGGGAGCTGTAAATTGGTGGGCCTTAAAGATTCCTTATTAAAGATGGCTGTGAGCCGTTAAAGGAAAAGACACTGACACGGCAATCCTTAAAGCAACGATTTAACAACATCTAAATTATCATTTAAAGACACAAAGCTACAAACTAGTTTCCACACTCTCTCACACACACACACACACACACACAGACTCTCATGCGCACACGCACACACACTCACGAGCACACACTAACTCTCTCTCACACCAACACACCTACACCCACACCCACACCCACACAGACGCACACACACACCCACACAGACCCACACACACACACACACACCCACACAGACCCACACACACACCCACACAGACCCACACACACACCCACACAGACCCACACACACACCCACACAGACCCACACACACACACACACACCCACACAGACCCACACACACCCACACAGACCCACACACACACCCACACAGACCCACACACACACCCACACACACACCCACACAGACCCACACACACACCCACACAGACCCACACACAGACCCACACACACACACACACACACAGACCCACACACACAGACCCACACACACACCCACACAGACCCACACACAGACACACACACAGACCCACACACAGACCCACACACAGACCCACACACACACCCACACACACACCCACACACACACCCACACACACACCCACACACACACCCACACACACACCCACACACACACCCACACACACACCCACACAGACCCACACACACACCCACACACACACCCACACACACACCCACACAGACCCCCACACACACAGACCCACACACACACAGACCCACACACACACAGACCCACACACACACCCACACAGACCCACACACCCACACACACACACCCACACACACACCCACACAGACCCACACACACACCCACACAGACCCCCACACACACAGACCCACACACACACCCACACAGACCCACACACCCACACACACACACCCACACACACACCCACACAGACCCACACACACACCCACACAGACCCACACACCCACACACACACACACACACCCACACCCACACAGACCCGCACACACACCCACACAGACCCACACACACACACTCACCCACAGCAAGGCAGAATTGCAGCACATGCACGGCTCCTTCCTGTTTTAGGAAACTCATAAAGCGGAACAGCAGATCCTGCTGCACTCGAATCTCCTTCAGGTCCATCTTCAGCACCTAACACACACGTGTAACTTTATTACACACTCAGTTACACACACACACACATTCTGTTTCAATATTAGAACTGAAGGCACTACATACAACATAAAAAACTAACAACTGATGACCCCAAGCTCTATAATTCCAGGATGTTTTATGGTTTATCTCACTGGACTTACAGAGGGATTTTTGTTGCGTGAGTCTGCGTATTTCTGTAGGAAGGGCACCAGTGCAGACGGAGGCTCGGTTGCTGTCTCAGGCTAACAGAGAAACAAGACAAAATGAGAAGCTCATTTTTACAGCTGAACATCAGAGGGAGCAAAACATACTGGAAATAAATCACTAAAGCCTGTGCAAGTTGCTCTAGTCCTTTAGTTATTATAGTTACCTTAGCTGCATCCCAAATGACTTACTTCACACTTACACTGTGCACTATGCACTCTAGCATCTAGTGAATAATGTTACTAATGTTTTTACTAACCAGATGCATAAGCTGTTTCCCAGCCAATGGCAAGTTATTGGGAAAAGCATGTGATGTGACACCGCTAGATTTAGCAGAATAAAAATTCTGAATAAATAAAAATCACACAACGTGGAGTTCATTTAAAAGACGTGTAAGATTGGGGCAGTGGTGGCTTAAGTGGTTAAATCTCTAGGTTGTTGATCAGAGGATCAGGGTTCAAGCCCCAGCACTGCCAAGCTGCAACTGTTTGGCCCTTGAGCAAGGCCCTTAACCCTCTCTGTTGTATCATGTCTGACCCTGTGCTCTTACCCCAAACGCCAAAGTTGGGTTATGTGAAGAAAGAATTTTACCGTGCTGTAACGTATATGTGCCAAATAAATGCTGCTTCGTCGTCGGCCATCCCGAAATCTTTTTCTCATGCAGCGTCATCGCTTTTTAGCCCTGACCACATTTGCTACGTACGGTAAGCAAAGCTGCGAGTGTTGAGTTCACGATGTGTCCGACATTCCACACGTTTTTACAGTGGAATAAGTGCGTCATCCCGATGTATACGTGCACTTATTCTCATCAAATCTACAGTACACTACTTTACACTATGTGATTTGGGACGCTCTTTCAATTGTTATTTACAAACTACAAAGTTTACATTAACCCACTGGTTACAGGAACACTGTTACAACTCTCTAAAGGACGTGCATGGAAGACTAATCTAAAGCTAATCCAGCTAATCTAAAATTAACGAGCTTTTCTCTAACGTTTATAGAAAGTGCCTTATTTAGCTGTCGGCACTTTGAAACAGGAAGCTTGTGTTGTGACTGGGTGGTAATTAACTTCAGGCTAACAGCAACTCCACCTGAGGTCAGAGGTCAGGTCACACCACCCGATCCATACAGAGCACACACCCAAATGCTTCATCTCTTACATAACAACATTTGCTAGTTTCCCATGTCACAGCCTCGTAGTGTTTACTTTATATATCTTATGCTGGAAATCCTCCTCAATATTCAGCCAAAGCTAAGACGACGGACTCGTCCATGCCGTATTCGATTAAGGTCGAAAAATTAATCTAACCTTTATAGTTCTTTGTTTAAAGGCAGGGTCTCCGATGTTTGAAAGCCAATGTCGACATTTGAAATCACCAAAACAAACACGCCCCTAACCCAAATGGGTCCCGCCCCTGTATTTATAGCTCCACCCACACATACATACGTAACCCAGGCAACTAATGGAAACAAATATGTCTTTATCATAGCTGAAGGGAAGAACAATACGATTGCAGATAAACAAACAAGCAAAAATGACACACAGGCATAATCATGTAAAGGACAAAGGCATATATTAGTTCTGTGTAACAAAGCAAAACCAACATTACTTAAGTAAAGTTGAATTTCCAGAGTCAATAACTCCTGAGCTAAACGCTGTTACTACACAAAACGCGGTTGTAGCTGCCTCTCTACATTACTACGATAGAAAAGAGGTGTTATTTGTGTAGTAACAGTGTTTAGCTCAGGAGTTATTGACTCGGGAAACTCCAATCTGTGAATATGTGGCCAACTTCCTGCTCCTTCAGTTCTCTCCAGCGCTGGGAAGCTGATCCTATATTAACACGTCCTACTTCTTGCCTTTCTTTCTTTGTTTTTATCCGCCATAACAATGCTAAAACCGCTTTCTGCTAATGTCACACATGCGCACTGAACACTCTCTCTGCCTCATAATGACAAGCCCCGCCCCTTTCTGCTCATTGGCTACACGTTTGTTTTGATTTTTGTTTATTATTCGGCCCGACTCAGTTTTCTGAAGCATTTCTCAGAAATCGGAGACACTGCCTTTAAATCCAGTATAAGCACCAGGTTGGTAAGCACCAGGCATCAGTCACTTTTTAAATGGTGGAAAAAACAAACACATGGTCTGCAGTTCTGAGTGTCAGATAAATGTAAAAATACTCACAGGAGTGTCATCAATGAACAAGAGCACCATGTAGTTTACTGTGTCCTAGAAAGGAAGTAGAAAAAGAAACTTAGTCGCCGACCGAACACAGGTTAATACAACTGTGCCACCTCTCATATGTGCTACATTAGCTTACATTAACAGACAGTATTTTCTATCCCAAGGGTAAAAGTGTACATTAGGGTTCTACACAAATTCATAGAGTGGAAATATTGTCGATGATTTTTTCGGATCTACGTAGTCGCAACCTGAGCCGATCCTGACCTCCCTGGGGCCCTAAGCAAAATTCTGCTAAGGGGCCCTCCTACCTGACCAAACCTCCCTCCTTTTAAAAAAGTTTGCTGCAAGTGACTATGCAATAGCAGATATCAGAAATGATGTTTTTACTAGTGTAAAATGTAATTCCTAATATCAAAAATATGGTTACTTCTAGAAATCACACTCTTAATATTTACATTTTAAGTATTGAAAACTGAATTCTTGATATCAAAAATCCCTATCATGTGAAGGTATAAAAGCTAAAATAGCTATCACTGTGTTCTATAGCAGTGGTCCCCAACCTGGGGGGTGGGGGCTATACGATTAAATTAAAATTAATAATTTTAATTTAATTCTGTTTAAACATGCCTTTTTAACTCACTACAACGCTAAATCAGTGAGAACCCTGAGCTTGTTTCTTTGCAACGAGACGGTTCCATCTGGGGTAATAGGAGACAATGACACCCGAAGTGTGTTGCTTATGTCCAGTTTATTCCGTTGTTTTGTTTCGGTTGCCGTCACTGCAGAAAACCCCGCTTCACACAGATAGCATGTCGGAAATGGCAATAGGGATTTAAGTGCTGTGGTGACAATCTCAGGGTTTTCCGCCATGACTTTAATCCAGAACACCGGCAGAGTTTCTAACTTTCTAACGACGTCTGTTTCGTGCTCATTTTTGCTAATTTGTGGGTTAAATTTGAGCAAACACAATAAGCACGTACACCAAGCACTGTTAAACATGACAAAGTACTGGTGAACAGAGAGAAGAGCGATACACACCTTCTCTCTCCACCAAAGCTACAACACCACTGCCGCTTGCAGCCGCTCAGCTCCAGATGTCACCTAAACCCGGCCCGATATCATGATATTTTGTGCATGCGCGGTATTGGTGCGGCTTTAGGTGACGTCTCTCAGTTAACCTCTCGTCCATGGAAAGTCGCACAAACCCGAAATACACCACAGTAAATACAATGGAAATAATTTAATGTTCCTTGGGCGGCCCGGTACCATTTGGTCTGCGGCCCGGGGATTGGGGACCACTGTTCTATAGTATGCACGAGAGCAGTACTTGATCCCTGATGGTTATTATTGACTTAGGGATGTGCACTGACCTGGCATTATGCCCATTCCAATGTAAATCCATTGGTTTCCATATTGCATTAACGTTGTTGTAACCTTGATTGAGAGACTATAAACGTTGTCATTCAGGAGTGCTATGACGCTACTATTTGTACTGGTCATCACACAGATGTTGCTGTTGGCACGGCGATCGAGCTGCCTTTTATAAACACCGTTGCCCTTGGACGTTTATTCACACGAAAGTTCACGCAATAAATTGTCGTGTGACCGACAGACAGGCCAAGAGATGCACTGGCAGCTCTGCACAGCTCATTTAGCTAGTCAGATAGAGACTAGAGACAGAATCACATCAACATTACTGTTATTTGCTCTGGCTGACATCAAACTTGAAGAGAACACAAGTTTACCTGATTGCTGTTCTCGCATTTCACTCTCATTTTGTTTCTTTTTTCTCTTTTCATGGCCAGATGGATAGCTCTGCTTCATATTGTCATCTACACAGTAAACATTAACACGCGCTGTAAAATGAGGCAGGGGGCCTTCCGTAATTTGCGGGGCTCTACGCAACTTGCGTAGTGAGCGCATATCTGGTCGCTACAGAGGATCGTCTCATCCGCATATTAGATTCGGCACGTGTTTTATGCCGAGCTCTCCCATTTTATCCGGGTTTGGGAGCTGCAGTGAGAGTTACTGCCTCAGTAACTGGATCAGCTCCATAGTTGTGCACCTGGTGAAAACGTCATCCTAAAGGATTCTATGTACATTTGTATCTCCTTCATGGTTTACACCTTGGTTCATCTGAAGCAAACTTTATCAGGTGGATCGGCAATAAAAGCTTAAACGAAGACTTTTTTTTTTAGACGTTTTCATCCTTACGTACGGGGTCGGCTATGAAGTCCATGGTTGGGAGAAACACAGAGCCGGTCATGACTTCTCGAATCAGCAGAGACAGAGACCTAAAAGAGGAAAAACAGAGTAATGTTTGATCACGGATCACTCTGAAATTCCTTGCACAGTCTTTATATTTGACATACACAACTCGGTGCTCAACAACGAGATGGTTTTAAAAAATCAGGGCACTTGTATACAATTAAACACAGGCATGTGTATACAGTTGAGGTCATAAGTTTACATGCACCTTGCAGAATCTGAAAAATGTTAATAATTTTAAAAAAATAATAATAATAATAATAATAATACAAGAGATGATAAAAATGACTGGGAATACTGTGCATGAATACTACAAGAGACAATAATGTCTACATTTACACAAATGGTCCAGTCTGAAAGCTTCACTGCATTCTGTGTGCTGAAGTTTCTGTGTCCCTTGTTGGTCTGGAGCAGTAAAATCCTCCAGCTCCGGAACATTCTTTATTTACTTTACCAGCCTCTTCTGCATATTTGACTTTTCCGACAGCGGATTTAAGACAAACGTTTTAGATTCCGAACACAACTGTTACAAAATGTGCACAAATTCACTGTTACGCAACAGAATATAATAAGAACCAGGTCCGGGGGGAAACTTTAGCATTATTTGATGTTCTGGGAAACTTCTGAGAGGAAGAATGAAATGAATTTATCATTAAACAAAAGTGCAGTTCTTTTTATTTATTTATTTATTTATTTATTTTTGCGCATGTAAAATGATATATAAAAGAGAGACACAGTATACTTTCTACCCTTGTGCTGCAAAATGTTTGATGCCTTATTCTGGGAAAAAAAATGTTGTGTAGAAGAATAAAAAACACAAGGACAAAAAAAAAAATCTGTTTAATGTTATCAGCTTGATGCTCCTCTTTAGAAAAACAAACTCTGTGTGTGTGTGTGTGTGTGTGTGTGTGTGTGTGTTCTGTACCTGCAGTCAGTAGCTTTAGGAGGCATGACGTAAGGAAATAGCATCTCTGTGAGTTTCCGTAAGTAGAGCAGCTCGTCTCGGCGGCTGCGCAGAGCCAAGTGCAGATCTGAGCCGTATTCCTCCAACGCCACCTGTTGAAGGCCCCGGTTTTTATCCACTGCCCGCCCACACACACACACACACACACACACACACACACACAGATTTCATTATTAGAAAACACAAACTCCTCATGACTTATGCTTTAAGTCACATGACTGACCTTTCTGTTGTGCTTTAGCAGCGATCTCGATGTGCTTCATGGCAGCTTTCATCATTTTCCCAGTGACGACTGAAGGGAGGTTCACCTGGACAGAGGAAGTGCGAGAGCCACAATCAGCACTGTGCTTTATTGCTATAACAACTTTTAAATAAATTCATTCGTTACAAAATTTCATGACGTCACTAAATATAAAATGTTCTTTTCTCCCTCTTTTTCTTTATTACTTGCAAACGTACTTGAATTTGTTTACATATAAATTACTGCTTTCCTAACATTCTGTATCAATAAGATTATCCAGCAGATTACGACAGTACAAATAATGATGATTAGTTGAAATAAATATTGGCACCCACTATTCAGTCTCACTTATAAATTATGCGCTGAATTTTTTTTTTAATCAGTTCATATTACCATTAATTACGGTTTATTATTGCTGATTTGTTAACCATAAGAAATACAGTAATGTAGCCAAGACGATATGTCTGTTAATGAAATAATTCTAATTAATTTCCCGGATGTATTGAATTAAGTTGACATGCACAGAACCCGCTGCTCACCTTCTGAGCTCGCCGGACCAGAACGGAGGCGAAAAATCTTAAGGTCTGTCTGAGTTCGTCCACGCACGCTTCATCATCTGTAATGTCTCTGAACAACACAAAGTCCTGACACGGATTAATTACACAGGAAAAAGTAAATAAAAAATCTCTACGGTGAATGTGTGATTGTGTCGTACCTGTACCACGGATACACAAAGTTCTCTAGGACCAACTCCAACACCTGGACACCAGAGAATCACAGAGAACGTTAGAGAGTTCACGAGAAGGTCTCATGCTCATGACTCAGCTGTGAGTGATCAGTGAGCGTACCTCTCTGATGGACGTGTCCACCTTGGAGTGCACCTTCAACCCCAACCACGGCTGGTAGTTTTCCAGAAGAAGAGCCCGTCTACAGATAAAAACAATTTAAGTTCCTCCTGGTATTATTATCATCATCATCATCATCATCATAATCATTAATCCTACTGTGATGCTCATAGAATATTGGAAATGTATCATTTAATCTCTCTCTCCTGTGTGTGTGTGTGTGTGTGTGTGTGTGTGTATACATTTCTCACTATAAATTGTATATTATAAATTGTATATCTGAAAACATTTCAGGCTGTTCACAAATATTTCTCTAAAAAATATGAACGTTTGGACACTGAAAATGAGACAATAATTAATTAGATAGAAATGTGATTGTGTCCTGGGTCTCATTAATCAGCCATGTGTATGCATGTGTGTGTGTGTGTGTATTTAGAACTACTCCTGACCAGACACACACACTCTTACTGATAGAAAACTGTATTGGCAGCTGGAATTGACGTTATTGACGTAACGTGTAGCCAGTGAGCAGAAAGGGGCGGGGCTTGTCAATATGCGGTGGAGAGAGTGTTCAGTGCGCATGTGTGACATGAGCAGAAAGCGGTTTTAACATTGACATGGAGGATAAAAAACAAAGAAAGAAAGTGAAGAAAGGCTTACGATAAGGCGAGTAGGACGTGTTAATATAGGATCAGAATAATATAGGATAAATAACACCTCTTTTCTATCGTAGTAATGTAGAGAGGCAGCTACAACCGTGTTTTGTGTAGTAACAGAGTTTAGCTCAGGAGTTATTGACTCAGGAAACTCCAGTCTGTGAATATGTGCACATGCGCACTCTCTCTGCCCATATTGACAAGACCCACCCCTTTCTGCTCATTGGCTACACGTTTGTTTTGATTTTTGTTTTGTTTGGTGGCCTAACGCAGTTTTCAGAAGCATTTCTCAAATATCGGAGACCCCACCTTTAACTTACTGTGTAAAAGGTCTAAATTAAACAAATTAATAATAAATAAATATATAAATAAGCTTTGTGTTTGAACGACATCGCACCTGTGTCGCCTGCACTTTTTCTTCCCACAAACTGCACAACTGTGGCCCTGTGGGAAGAGCTCCTGCTGCTCCGGCTTCTGTACAACACACACACACGCATGAACACACACAAACACGCACAAACACACACACAGAGACGCACACGCACACAGAGACAGTGATGCAGCTGGTGAGGTTTTTTCAAGGTTTCACTATAATGATGAAATAAAGAGATCATGAGATCACAGACTCTTACTTTATCTTTGCTGCTTATGGAAATCAGGACATTGGGTATGAGGCTGTCGGGACTGAGCGAGAAGTAGAAGGTGATCGCTCCAGCCAGGAAAAACCAAAATATCATCAGGACATGGAGATATCTACAGAGAGAGAGAGAGAGAGAGAGAGAGAGAGAGAGAGAGAGAGAGAGAGAGTATTTAAATTCATGACAGTTCATATGTAAGGAGTGAAACACTTAGGATTCAGAACATGCTGTTAAAGAAAAATTTACAATCAATGTGGAATTTTATTTCTTTATTTCTTATTTTTTGAAAGGCGAGTCATGCATCATGTTTATTTATTTATGATTACGGATATATTCCATGTTGTTGCACAGGACAATAAGACGGTGATATTTACTGTGTGAAGGGAAAATAAAAACAGATGACAGTGTGTTACTGTGTCGCTACAGAGTGTGTTACTGTGTCGCTACAGAGTGTGTTACTGTGTCGCTACAGAGTGTGTTACTGTGTCGCTACAGAGTGTGTTACTGTGTCGCTACAGAGCGTGTTACTGTGTCGCTACAGAGCGTGTTACTGTGTCGCTACAGAGTGTGTTACTGTGTCGCTACAGAGTGTGTTGCTGTGTCGCTACAGAGTGTGTTACTGTGTCGCTACAGAGTGTGTTACTGTGTCGCTACAGAGTGTGTTACTGTGTCGCTACAGAGTGTGTTACTGTGTCGCTACAGAGTGTGTTACTGTGTCGCTACAGTGTGTTATTGTGTCGCTACAGAGTGTGTTACTGTGTCGCTACAGAGCGTGTTACTGTGTCGCTACAGAGCGTGTTACTGTGTCACTACAGAGCGTGTTACTGTGTCGCTACAGAGCGTGTTACTGTGTCGCTACAGAGCGTGTTACTGTGTCGCTACAGAGCGCGTTACTGTGTCGCTACAGTGTGTTACTGTGTCGCTACAGAGCGTGTTACTGTGTCGCTACAGTGTGTTATTGTGTCGCTACAGTGTGTTATTGTGTCGCTACAGTGTGTTACTCTGTCGCTACAGAGCGTGTTACTGTGTCGCTACAGAGCGTGTTACTGTGTCGCTACAGAGAGTGTTACTGTGTCGCTACAGTGTGTGTTACTGTGTCGCTACAGTGTGTGTTACTGTGTCGCTACAGTGTGTGTTACTGTGTCGCTACAGAGCGTGTTACTGTGTCGCTACAGAGTGTGTTACTGTGTCGCTACAGTGTGTGTTACTGTGTCGCTACAGTGTGTGTTACTGTGTCGCTACAGTGTGTTACTGTGTCGCTACAGAGTGTGTTACTGTGTCGCTACAGTGTGTGTTACTGTGTCGCTACAGTGTGTGTTACTGTGTCGCTACAGTGTGTGTTACTGTGTCGCTACAGAGTGTGTTGCTGTGTCGCTACAGAGTGTGTTACTGTGTCACTATAGTTTGAGTGCTGGTTCGGAGCCTAATTTAGAACCAATTCTTTCTTTTTCGACACCCAAA